>NW_027150586.1:2500-562500 GCF_001643675.1 Monocercomonoides exilis | reverse complement strand
TTATTTTTTCGTTGAAAAAACAACATGAATGATTTGGAAATTATTTTCTTTGTTTTTTGCTAGTTTGCAAATAAACATATTGATAAAACTTCTTTATTTTCTTTTTGGAATTGAATATTGAATTTCATCTCATACTTTCGAATATTTAAAGAAAAAATACTTTTGTGATCAGCGCCCATAGCAACAATTTTGTGTTCGTGAAATGCCTCAAAAGGATGACAAAGTGAAAAGTTCGCTAAACAGGGAAGTTGCAACATTTTTATTTAATGGAAAACTTGCTCTTCCATATCTAGATAGCTCTGACCTTTTATCGAGAGTTCTTCATGTTGTTGGGCTGAGTCTTCCTCATTCTGAAATGTCTCGTCCCTTTTTGGCAACTACAACTCCTTTCTCTATTCAAAAACTGCAGAAAATATTAATGACTTCTCCAAATGATCTTAATTATCCACTTTCAGAGAACAAGGAAACGAATTATTTCACAAATCAAGCAAAAATTCGTGGTAGAATTGGTCCTTTGAACAGTGATTGGGACAGAACGACTTTAAATGGAGATATGAAATTTGGAGAGTTTGGGGAATTGGAATCTTTTGACGAATTCTCTTCAATCAGATGTAACACTGGACTTTTTGCTGGAAAATGGCAGTACGAGGTTCAGCTGCAAACTCGCGGATTGATGCAAATTGGAGTGTGTCAAGTTAGTACGCCTTTTACTTCTGGAGAAGGAGTTGGAGACGATTTCCTTAGTTTTGCTTGCGATGGATATCGAGTTTTATCATGGAACTCATCTTGCCCAGGATACGGACAGAGATGGGAAGCCGGAGATATTTTATCAGTGCTTCTTGACTTTGATGCCAAGTATGATGAAGATGAAACGAAAGCTCAAAAAGACGGTGAAGAAGGCATGCCCTACGGCCGCATAGAATTTTTACTGAACGGAGAATCAATGGGCATTGCATATTCCCGTATTCCTCTGTCCCGTGTGCCTTCTTCAGTCAAAAGCCAAGCCGACATCGACGCCAGCCCCCATTTCGTGTTCTTCCCAGCCATTTCGATGTCCGGCCACCAGTCAGCCATCGTCAACTTTGGCAGTCTTTCCCCCTTCCGCTATCCTGCTGCAGGTTATCTGCCAATTTCACTGCCGCCCTGTGAGAATTACGTGCAGGTGTGTCGCAGTCTGACTGCAATGTGGATGAGGGCGCTGGCTGTGGAGTGGGTGCTTGGGGAGAGTAACGGGGATGAATCAGAAATTGGGGGTGAAGCGAATAAGAAGGAGAAGAAGGGAAAACAAGAAGGGAATGGAGCAGATTATCAGCAGAAGAACAATGCGAATTCGGCATCGAATTCGAAACAGCAGCAGCGGTTGATAGAGATGTCGAAGGCGCAGCGAGAGAAAGAGGAGAAGAAGATGCAGATTATCCGGCGTTTTGTGTGCTATTCTGAGGAAAACAATGCTGCTAAGCAAAACAAACAAGAGATTGGAGTAAGTTGCCTGTGTCCTCCAAAAATAACACAGACATCAACTTCTCCTTCTGATTCTTCTTCTTCTTCCTCCTCTTCTTCCTCTTCTCGTCTTGCCTTGCCATCTTTATCTTCACTTCACAATGACGAGCCAGAACAAGAAGAAGAGCTTAATTCAGCACCTGCATCAAAACTCCCAACATCTTCTCTTTCTTCTCTTTCTTCTTCTCTTTCGTCGTCGTCGTCATCATCATCATTGTCACCTTCTTCCTCTTCCTCTTCCTCTTCTTCCTCTTCTTCCTCTTCTTCCTCTTCTTCTGCTTTTCATTCGTCCACCTCCATTTCCTCAGCCATTGCCCAATCTTCTATCCCTCCTCTTTCCGTTCAGCTGTCACATTTTGAGTCAAATTTGATGAATCTTTTGGCTCCTCTGTTTGCTGACACATATTTGGCTTCTTCTCTTCTTCTGCCAATTTTGGATGCATTTCGTGTGTTGTATGACGAAGAAGAGAAAGTGCAGAGGGAACTGAAGCAAAAAATGGAGTTTGTGAAGGAGTGTGTGAAGAAGGAAGAAATGTTGATGAGGAATAAGAGATTTGTTGAGTTGCAAGAAGAAGAAGAAAAGAGAAAAGGGAAAGGGAAAGGGAAAGAAAAAGAAAAAGGGAAAGAAGAAAAAGGAAATTCAAACAAATATCAAAAGAATGAGAAAGAAATAAAAGAAGGCAAAGAAATAAACGAAGATAAAGAAGCGTTTCAAAAGTTCCTTGAGAATGAAGAATTTCTTCTGGCAAAGGCAATTCTTGAGTCACCTCTGCCCAATCCACACACAACAGAGTCTGTTTCTCAGTTTGCTTCTCTTTGCAACAAGGGAAATGAAAGAAAACTGGAAAAAACAAACAAAAATGTTGAATTTAATGAAAGAAGAGGAAGAAACAATGAAAATCATTCATCAAACTCTTCTTCTTCTTCTTCATTTTCTTCTTCTTCGTCATCAAAGAATAACACTTTGCCTGTTTCTTTGGTGTATGCAGCACCTCCTTTCAGCTTTTTAGAGGCGACTCAAACAAAATTGGAGAGAGAGAAAATGAGAGAGACATTGAAAAGAAGGAAGAAGAGAAGAGAAATGAAGAAGAAGCTGATGAAGAAATACGAGGGAATGAAAAAAATGAAGGAGAAAGAAGGGAAAATGGAAGAAGAAGAAGAAGAAGAAGAAGATTTCAAAGGAGAAGGGGAAAAAAAGGAAGATATTCAATTTTGGGAAAAATCATTGAAGATTGAAGATTTGCAGAAAATGATAAGTTCGATTGAGAAAATGGAGAAGAGAGACAAGAAAGAGATGGACAAAAGTTGGAATTGGATGAAGAGAACCATCCGATTCTTTGTTGAACACGAAATGAAAGACGAATTTGTTGGTTCTTCTTCAAATTCTTCTTCATCTTCATCTTCTTCAATTTCATCATCAATTTCATCATCATCTTCTTCTTCTTCCTCTTCCATTTCCTCTTCCTCTTCTTCCTCTTTCTTCCTTCCTTCCAATCTCTCCCTCCCCCCCTCTTCCTACTCCAAACTCCTCTCTTATCTCCATCTCGTTACTTCTCATCGTTCTGCCCTTGTTCTCCGCTTCTTCCGCGGAATGCTTCTTTCCCTCTCTTCTTTCTCACCCAGCAGCTGCTTCGCTCAAATCATTCGCTTTCTTTTCGTCTCTCTTTCTCGCAACATCAGACACCATTATCCCCCTCTCCCAATCAAATGGAGCTTTCCTTCTTCTCCTCTCGCGAATGAGAATCTGAACAGAAAGGCAGATTCTGTTATTTCTTCTGCTTCTTCTGCTTCTTCTGCTTCTTCCTCTTCTTCCCTCTCTCTCCAATCTTCCCTCTTCCCTTTCCCTCAAGTCTACACCCTCACCAGCACCACTGTCTCCCCTTCCCTTTTCCACCCTTCTTCTTCTCTGCTCTTTGCCACGGGTGTCATTGAATGCATCCCTTTCATAAGAGATTCTCCTCTTCTCCTCGGCTCTTTCTATCCAGATAAACGGGTGTTTCAGGAAGAAGAAGGGTTTATGTGCTCGGGAAATGGAAGAATATCAAATTCTTCTTCTTCTTCTTCTCCTTCGAATTCTTCTTCCTCTCTTTCTTCTTCTTCTTCTTCTGGTTTAAATGAATCAGAAAAAATTTTCAACATGATTGTAGGTGGGGCACATGGAAGCCGATCAAGAAGAGCAGGAGAACGAGTACAAAGCAGTGGAGGAGGGGGAGGAGGAAGAGAGGGAGGAAGAGGAAGAGGAGGAAGAGGAGGAGGAGGAAATAGAGCACTGAGTTATGATCGTGAGTGGTTCAGCAAGAAGCTGCTGCCGATGATGTTTTTCTCTCGCACGGCGTGGAGTCAGAAGGACATGCAGACAGTTTTGCCGTCTTTGTCAATGAGTGGAGTGCATTCGTTGGGGCTGGAGCTTACAGAAGAGGAGAAGAGGTTGCTGAGGATGGAGGCAGTGGAGGAGGTGGATGTGGATGTGGAGATGGAGATGAAGATGAACGTGAAGGTTGGAGTGAAGAGGAAGATGAATGTGAAGGAAACAGGAAATGAAGAAGAGGAAGAAGAGGAAGAAGAGGAAGAGCCAGAAAGCCAAAGAGAAGAAGAGCCTGACAGCCAAAGAGAAGAAGATATCAAAGCAAAAGGAAAAAGCAAAAGAAAAAGCAAAAGAAATAGAAACAACAAAGACAAGAACAAGAGCAGTTGCAAAATGACAGAAGCATCGATACTGTCATACAAATTCAAGCAAAACATCTCTTTTTCTCTGTCGATGGATGAGTTTCAGACGTTTGATCAGTATTTGAAGATGCAGTCTGAAGCAGATAACAAACAGAGGCCAAAGGAGTTTAGCTTGAAGACACCAATGAGCTCGTTGATTGTGAGGAAGAGAGAAAGAGAAAGAGAAGGAGAAGGAGAAGAAGGAGAAGGAAGAGAAGAAGAAAGAATGAATGAGAATCCGACATATTCTTCAATTTCTTCTTCTTCTTCTTCTTCTTCTCCTTCAACTTTATCATCACAAACAAACAAACCAAAAGAAACCGCTATGAAACGAGCTGGCAATTTCATTCGCTCCATCTTTGACTCAAGTTCTAGTTCAAATTCTAACAAAAATTCATCTTCTTCCTCTTCCTCTTCTTCCTCCTCCTCCTCTTCTTTTTCTTCTGTCTCTTCTGCTCCATGGCCTCCGGTAAGTCCAACTAGAACTTCTTCAAGTGCATCAAAAAATATTAATTCTTCTTCTTCTTCTTCTCCATTTTCGAATTTGCCTTCAATCACAAAATATCCATCTGCTTTGTCTCATCTCGAGATGAGAGAACAGAACATTGCAGCTACTCGTACATTTCCTCTGCCTTTGTTTTGGGCAATAAGAAAAGAAGAAGAAGAAGAAGAAGAAATTGATGATGATGATGAGGAGGAGGAGGAGGAAGAGAAAGAGGAAGAAGGAAAAGGAAAGGGAGAAAGAAGAAAAAAGCAAAAAGAAGAAAGATTAACATATAAGACAACATTAGAAGAATTATGGATGGACAATGAATGGAACAGAATATGTCAATTGAAAGAGAAGGAAATGTTGGAGAAAATATTAAAGATGAAAGAGAAAGAAGAGAAGGAAGAAGAAGAGAAAGAAGGAAAGAAGAAGAAATTAGAGAAGAACTTAGAGAAGAAGAAGAGGAAGAAGAAGAAGAACAATGGAGAATTAAGTCTTCAATTGAGCAACTTAATTCCAACCAGAAGAATTGCAGCAAGTCAAATAGAATCCAACTTTATCGAGTCATTTGCTGCTTCTGAAGTATTGCTAACTGCTTTTGCTTCTTCTTCTTCTTCTCATTCTTCTTCTCATTCTTCTTCTTCTTCTTCTTTCTCTTTTCATTCAAAATCTTATTCATCTTCAAAACTTTCTTCAACTTCTTCTTCAAATCTATCAAATTCTCTTCAAAGACACAAGCCTTTCTCCTTTTCTGAGTATAATCTTTCTCTCAACTCTCTTCCTCCTTCCAAAATGGCTGAGATATTCGCAGACGATTCAATTGCAAGCTGTTTTGGCGTTGCTAACAGAACGTTCTCAACTAAACATCTGAAGGAAAAGAAGGATGAAAGGAATAATTCTTCTTTTAATGCTTCTTCTTCTTCTCCTTCTCCTTCTCCTTCTTCTTCTTCTCATTTGACTCATTCTCATTCTTCTTCTTCCCTTTCAAACGAAAGAAGAATGAGAAGAAGCAGAAATCGAATGAATTCAATCCTTCTGGAACAGCCAAGCATATCAGATGAACCAAATGTAACAAAAGAAGAAGAAGAAGAAAAATCGAAAAATGAGAACAAAAATCAACAAACCACACAAGTTTGGCTTCCAGATGGAGATGGCTATGATGATGTGGCAGTTGATAATGATTCTGAAGCAGATCATATCAAAAATAAGTACTATGAAATTAATGATGAAGATTTTGACTTTGATGATGATGATGATGAGAAGGAAGAAGAAGGAAGAGAAGGAGAAGGAAAGAAGAGGAGGAATTCTACAGAATTTCCTTATTTGTCCAGCGATTCTAACAAAAAATCTTCTTTTTCAAACGATTTTTCATTGAAATTCGAAGAAAAAGACAGAAATTTGAAGGAAAATGTGTTTGAAAGCACTTTTTGTAGGCTTATCCCTTGTGTTGTGGCCAAGCCGTTTCTTCTGACTGAACCTTCTTCTTCTTCTTCAACTCAATTTGAGGAAGAACGAAGAAGAAGAGAAGAGGAAATGGAAGAGGAAGATCACTTTGATGGAGAAAATGAAGAAGAAGAGATTTTGAAAAAGTGTTTGGAAGAAGATGAAGATGAAGAGGAAGAGGAAGATGAAGAAGAAGATGATGATGACAATTCATATGATTCATATGATGAAGGATATTATGACGATTTCAATAAAAAACAAGAAGAAGAGGAAGAAGATGTTGATTTTTGCAAAGAAAACTCAAAGTTGAACAAGAACAACAGAGGAAAAGGAGAATTTTCATCAATTTCATCATCATTTTCTGATGATCTTCCAGTCATTCACTTCATTTCTTCTCCTTCTGTCGTATCGGTTGCATTTCCTTTCCTTTTGGCAACTGAATATGAAATTTCTTCTTCTTCTTCTTCTTCTTTTCATTCTTCTCCATCGTTTTCTTATCGCCTTCGAAACAAATCCAATCCTTTGAGCTTATTTGCTCCTTCTTCACATCCAAATTCTTCCTCTTCTCTTTCTTCCTCTTCTTCTTCTTCCACTTCTCTTCGTCTCTACTCACTCCATCTCCCTCAGCATGTCCTTATCCCTCCCTCCCACGGCATCAACTTCTCTTCTTTCACCAAAAAACACTCAAAATACACATTGCAATACGCCCAGACGAATCTTCCCTCTCAAAATTCTTATTTGAGAGAGAAAGAGGCAACAGAACTTTCGCCTTCTCTGTTGGATGTGGAAGAAGGGTTGAATGAAGAAGAGAGGAGGTTCTTTATTTGGCTGAGGATGAATCATATCCCACCGCATTTTGCAGACTATGTGAGACAGGTTTGTGCTTTTGAGAAGATTAATCAGATGGATAAGAAAATGGGTTCATCATCATCATCTTCTTCTTCTTCTTCTTCTCTTCCTCTTCCTCTCCACCCATTCTCCAGCACTGCCCCCATAGGCACTCCCTCCACTTCCTCTGCTTTTGCCTCCTTTTTGTCCTCCATCAACATCCAACTGATTGCTCAAGCACGTTTCTTGTGTGTTTTGCTTTGGCCTTCTTATGAACAGAGAATGTTTATGGAGCAGAACAAGCATGTTTTCCAGTATGGGTGGAGAGATGGAGAGATGAATATGGAATACATGAGGGAAAGAGAGGAGGAGGAAGAAGAGGAAGAAGAGGAGAAGAGGAGAAGAGAGGAAGAAGGAAAGGGAAAAGAGAACAAAGATGAAGTTGATGTTTCTTCAACACCTTTTTATGCATATTTGGGTGATTCTAAACAGAGAAATAAAAATGAAAATGGAAAAATAAACGAAACGTCCCAAAATTCAAGTCAGACTTTTCCTTCTCAACATCTTTCATTGCAACATTATTGTCCCACAGATGAAGAACTTGAATCTGTTGGAATTATCTGCCCACCTTACATTTCTCAACAACAAAACTCACAAAACACTCGTTCTTCTTCTACTACTACTACTTCTTCTTCTTCTTCTTCCCATTCTCCTTCTTCCACATCCACTCCTATTCGTCCCCGCCGCTTAACTTCTGGTCTTTCTTCTCCTTCAGCTGCTGAACAGGCACTCCAGAATTTGTCTCCAGTTTTCTCTCATCTTCTTCCCCGCTCTCCTTCTGTCTCCCCCACTCCTTCTCCCTCCCACTCTCACACTCAGACTCCTCAAACATATCAATCACATTCATCAACATCATCTTCCTCTTCCTCTTCTTCTTCTTCTTCGGCTGATCATGTTCTCTCCATCATCCGCCGCCAGCTCCTTGTCTCTGGTTCTTTGCGTGTCCCTTCTCCTGTCTATCTCTCTTGGCTCCGCTCTTTCCTCAAAAACAACAAAAACATGCACCCGAAGCACTTCCGTTCTTCCAGTGATTCTCTTCAGCAGTCTCTTTCTTCGTATTTTTCGCTGTATGCTCATGTTTCCCCCGAAAGCGAAGGAGACCAGCCGCAAAGCGTGGCCAATCTCTATCTCGCTTTGATTCTGATGATGAAGCCTTTGTTTCTGCAGACAGTCAAAGCAGGTGAAGGGGAGGATAATTCAATGGAAGCTGCGTTTCCGTGGAGCGAAAGTCTGAAAAGAGCGAAGAAATTGAGGATTGTGCAAGAGGCGAGGAGGAGAATAGGAAAGAATGCTGTTTTGAGTGTGGTGAGTGAAGAATTGTGCTCAAATCTGTCATTGTTTCCTTCTCAGAAAGCTTCTGATTTATTCACCATTTCCACATCAAATCATTCATTTTCTACTTCTTCTGCTTCTTCTTCTTCTTCTCTTCTTCCTCCGTCTCTCATCACCACTTCGTTTCCTCATTCTGAAGTGTCATTTATGTCTGACAATGTTCCGTTTCCTCTTCATCCTTTCTTTTATGTGCCTTCCTCTGATGCTTTGTTCTATGGAAGCAAGCAACACAAAGCTGAAATCGCAAAGTTGGATGCCAATAGCTTTTCTTCTTCTGTTTTGTCAAATCTTTCTTCTCTTTCTTCTCTTTCACCTTCTTCTTCTTCCTCTTCTTCCTCTTCTTCCAATCCTGTTCTTTTCTCCACATTTCTTCATATGAATGGCACTCGAATGCTGGCTGCCAGATTCCCAGCAGAACATTTCTTCTGTGTGAACCCTACACCTTCTCCTCCTTCTTTATCTCATTCTGGCTCATCTTCCTCTTCTTCCTCTGGTTATTCTATTTCATCATCACCTTCTTCATCATCTTCATCCTCTTCTTCTTCCTCTTTCTCTGATGCCTCGTCTTCTGTTTCCTCCTCTCTTTCCTCCTCTCCTCACTCCAGAAACAGCCCTCATTCATCATCATCTTCTTCTTCTTCTTCTTCTCTTTCTTCCTCTTCCTCCGAAACTGATCAAGTGATTCTGGAGCACCGCCGCTTTGCAGACTCCTCCCGATACACTCTCAATCCTCTCCCTTTCCACCAGCCAATCCCTGCCCACTCTCTCACTTTCATCACCAGTCAGAATCTATCCAGAGTTGGAGGCGATTTGGGAGCGATTGTGAAGGATGTAAAGAACAGACTGGAGAGAGAAGAGGAAAGGTGGAAGCGGAAAAAGAACGAGGTAGAAAAGATTGTGAGGGAAAAGGAAACAGAAGGAATTGCACTGAAGGCATCAAATGCACAACAAAAGGGAGAAGAGGAAGAAAAATCAAGACCTGCTTTGCATTCACCAGCAATTCACAGATATGCGCATGATGTGATGACACAGTTAAGCACAGAATATCGCAGAAATCGGCTGCAGCTGCCAACAGAAGGAGGAGTTGTGGTGGATGTTGCATGGCCAATGAGAGGGATGAAGACAAATGATGCTGATGAAGATAATATTTGTAATAATAGCAATTATGATGATGATAATGTTTCGCCTTCATCTTCATCAACTTTATCATCAATGAAGAATAACTCAGAATCTTCCACATGTTCAAATGCAGACCAACATTCTCCTTCGTCTGTGGCTAATTCACTTCCAAACATCGACTTCCATGTTCATCATGTGCTTTCGCCTTATCTGAACCTGTTTGAAGCAGAATTGCTTGAAATAGCAACTCTTCTGTTCTTCCTTCTGTCGCCAACTCTGATTGACAATCTTCATCAGGACAAAGACTACTTCAACTCAAATGTGATTAAAATGAAGAAGGAGCTGTATCAGTGGAGAATGAAGAGAAAGCTGATGGAGGAAGAGAAGAGAATGAAAGCACAAGGCGAAGATTCAACAAGCAAAACTGGAGTTTCTTCTGTTTCAGGGCAAACAACATCAACAGCAACAAAAACAACAGAAAAGAAAGCAAGCACAGGAAAGAACGAGAAAGAAAATGACCAACACATCCAAAGCGATTCTTCTGAAAGTTCCCAAAATTGTGTGCAGCAGGTGGAGAAAGTGAATCTGTCCTGTTTGTCTGAGCCGCAGATGCGGCGTACTGTGATTTCGTGGCTGTCTGCTCTCAACCACAACTTGGCTGATGTTGTGATTGGAACACCGCTGCTGAACAACACGTCGAAGGCGTCACAGACGATATCTTTGTCTGCTCTGCCGTTCAATGGAATCAATGTGGAGGAAGGGATGCTGGATCATCAGCTGTTTCTGTCGTATCTGCTGGAGAGGGCGAGTAGAGGGGTGCTTGTACCACTGGTGGCACAGAGAGAAGAAGAAGAAGAAGAAGAAGAAGGAAATGAGGAGGAAGAGGAAGAGGAAGAAGGATATGAGAGAGGAATTGAAATGCAGATTGATTCGGAGGAAACAACATTA
This sequence comes from Monocercomonoides exilis, assembly GCF_001643675.1. Classification (NCBI taxonomy): domain Eukaryota; phylum Preaxostyla; order Oxymonadida; family Polymastigidae; genus Monocercomonoides; species Monocercomonoides exilis. The sequence continues at coordinate 552,077 of NW_027150586.1, read as the reverse complement.
CAGAAAGAGCCATCCATTGAAAATGACCCACATGATTTATCACTCCATTCAGCTGATCAAGTCACTGACAAGGACAAGCAGCATTGCGATGCGTTTTATGGAGCCTTTGCGAATGCGGTCAACCGCAAATGCGAAGAATTTGACCTCGAAAGCGAAAAGATGAATGCCGATGAAGATGAAGACGAGAAAGTGTTTAAGATCATGCTGAGAATGAAGGAAGGAGGTGAAGGCAGTTATGATGCTGTTTCTACTCCACAATCACACCACAAACACGAAAACTCTCCTTTCCATAAAGACAAGAATCTCAGTCAGTTTTGCTTGACTGATTATTCTTCTTCATTCTCTTCTTCTTATTCGTCTTCCAGTTTATCCTCTCCTTCTCCTGCTTTCTTCATCAACAAGAAAAGCAAACAGTCAAATCCCCATTTGCTTCTGGCTCCTCTAAAACAACTGGCATTCCAAGCACTTGATGCAGATATTGCTTCACTTCGATGTTCTCAACAGAATTTATTGAACACTTCAACAACTAATAAAAACACTGTTGCTTCTGATGCTTCTTCTTCTTCTCCTCCTTCATTCAATTCCCGTTCACGACATAGTTCATCTGCTAATCGTCTTATTCTCTCTTCATTGGCTTCCCCTTCTTTCTCTCTTCCTCTGCGCGGACAATCTTCGCTCTATCGCTTCGTGCCCCATTTCTATGTGGAGGCATTTTTGAACCTGACTCTGCTTTTCCCTCCTTCCTTTAGCTGCATGACAAACCCACGCTCAATCTATCAGTACAACCCAACGTTTCTTTATCCATATGCAAACGATCCTGTTGGCGTGCAGAAGATGCCATCCCATCCATCTTCTGGCTATTTGCACTCAAGTTCGCCGGCTTTTGGTGCTGTTGAAGCGCTTCCTGCGCGCTCCATGTTCTCTTCTCTTGTTCCTCTCCAAATTGTTAATGCATCAAGCAAAATTGATACTGATATCAGAGATGAGAAGGAAGATAAACAAAAACATGAGTTGTCTTCATCATCTCTGTCATTATCTTTGTCATCATCTTCTTCTTCTTCTATTTCATACCCCAGTACTCCTGTAATACTTCCATTTAATTCAGATTTCAATACAAATGCGAAAAATGCTCAATTTACTGCTTCATTTACCAACTACTTCCAAGAAGAGTCCTCAACAACACTTATTATTCCATCATCTTCTTTTGCTTCTCGCACAACCCCGCCTCTTTCTGCCATTCCATCAGCATCTTTTGCAAATTGCCTGATTTCTTCTCTTTCTTTGGAAAGGATGGTCATGTTTCTTCTGTCGCATCTGGTGGAAGATTCTCGCTTTGTTAATCCAGATTTGAGGGAGGAGATGTGGAAGTGGGTGATGCTGATGACGGAAAAGAGTGTTCCTCAAATGCCAGTTTATGACAAAGAGAGGGAAAGGTTGGAGAGAATGATTATTCGCAATAGAGAGTTTGATTCAATTGATAGAGGCATAACAAACAAGGAACTATCAAATGAAAGAGAATCAGAAGTGAATAACAAATCTTCTGATACATCACCGACTTGCTCAAACACGATCAATATGATGCATCCTTGTTGGTTAACTCCAGTTCATTCACCTGGATGCAGTAACTTCATGCGGCTTCTGGAGGAAGTGCTGATGTCCCGCCCTGTATACGGATATTCTCCTGTTATCTGCAGTCGAGGCATGCAAAAGACTGAAAAGATGAAAAGAGCGAATAATTCATATTGCATTGATTACACTGATACAAAACAGAATGGAGGAGTGAGTCATGCAGATGCTTCATTTGTTTCATCTTCTGAATCAAATGCAAGCAAAGACTGCAAAAAGAATTGTGGACAATTCGAAGATGAGCTAGAAGAAGAGAAAGAGTTGTTGCACAATCCATTCGTTTTGCCTTCTTTACGTCCTTCGTTTGCAATTTCTTCCTCTTTGATGATCCAACATGCTGCTGCATTACCTCTTCCTTCTGTTCTTCCATTGCACTCTCTGAAATACTACAGGAACAAAGTTAAGAGATATATTCATAAAGATTGTAATGATGCTACTTCAAAGTGGAATGATGGAATTACTGAAGAGAAAAATATGGAAAGGCAAGGAATTATTGAAAGTCACAGGAATAAATGGGAAATAAACGAAGAAGAAAACGAAGGAGAGTGGCGCTGGGTTCTACAACAGGATCCTATTGAGCAGTTTATCATGTCTTTGGCAGCAACAGCAAAGAGAGCAGCAGATAAAGGAACAACTCAAACAGAAGAATCCTCTTCAGATTCATCGTCATCATCTTTAACTTGTACTTCAACTTCCTCCTCCTCCTCCTCTTCTTCTTCTTCTTCTTCTTCATTAACTGCAAACATGAATGAAAAGCAACCACTTTTTGCTTCTTATGGTGATACAAGCTGTGCGGGCAGTCAAATCCCTCCTCCACTTCTCGGCTGTCCTCCTAACTTTCTGCGATTTGTGCAGCACATTCTCGTCTCCTGCACAAAGGATTATGTTCAGTGTCTGTCATACTTTTTGTTCTCGCCTCCTTTCAGCGTTGATGAGTCTACGTATAATTATAATCAATTCATTCGCTCTTCCTCGTTCTCATCAAGCACTGCTCAATGTGAATCTTCGAATACAGCTCATTCAGGCTTCTATTCTTCCATCAATGCATATTATCAGAAGAAAAGTGGCATCAGTCATTTGGGCTCAATGTTTGCGTCCTCGTTATTCTCTCCTCAAACTATTAAGCATGAGCACAATTTGCGTCTTTCTCCAATATCAGCTGCAGTTCGCCTCTTTTTGATTGCTGCTCCTGTTCCGGTGGGAATATCATTGGAGGAGCATTTCAAGGCGAGAAAGAATGCTTTGGGCAATAATTGCGTCAGTGGTGGAGATAATGAAAGCGCCTCAAAAACAATGGATGAAGAAACAAAGGAATCGAAGTTAACTCGACCAAGTCTTATACCAGATTGTTTTTCATGGTTGTCCAAAAGCAACAGCTATATATCTCCTTCTGCAGAAGAAGAGGAGATGCTGCTTTCTGCATTGAACAACGCTTCTTCACAGTCTTTGGATTCATCGCAGCGGCTGCATTCATCAAAGGAGCATTGCTCGCTTTCTGTTCATTCGTCTCCGCAAACTGTTGGCTCTCTGTTTGTCACAAATCTATTCGACACGATCCACATTCATCTTGCTGAGCTGATGAACTGCATGAGAATTGACTTAAAGACTTACGGATCTCCCAGTGGAGGCGGAAGACAATCAGAGAAACAGGAAAAGAAGAGCAAACGGAATGAAGCAAACGATGAAAAGAAGGCAACTGAGTCGTTGTATCTTCTCAGAAAGCTTATCTGTCTCAATGGTCTTTGCGAATCTACACCTGAGATATTTGTTGGGGTTGCAGAAGATCCGAGAAGAGAATCTGAGAAGGAGGAGAGAATGGATGAATGGTTGAAAGGGGTTGAATGCGTTCTGCGGTTTGTTTCTGGAGACGATAAATGTGGAAAAGAAGGGGTTTTCAATCCAAATGGAATTATTGAATTGATCAGCTCAATTCGCAGCTCTTTGAAAAAGGTACTTTCTCGCTTCAGACTTGCCCCACTCTTCCCATCTCTTATTGCCAATTCAATAGAGCTTCAATGCGGATTTAGATTACCAACTGAGTTTGAAAAAGTTTCTCATCATTCATTGCTGTCACGCAGCAGGTGCTCGTTTTCATATGCTTATCCTTTGAAATTAGCACCTCTTGTTCTTTCTGCTGATGTGAACATCTCACGTTTCTTTGAGGTTTTCTCAACAACTCTGTCCATTCTGAATCTCTGTTATAACAAGCAGTTATCACTGTACATTCCGCTTTCTGTCCCGCATTTAATTCAATGCAACTTCTCATTTATCTGTTTGCTGAAAGAAATTGCTTTAGGACTGATTGCACTGGTTCAAACCGAATCAAATGGCGAAGCAGTGATCAAGAGTATGTTAAGTTCTGCAATTATGAGATTTATTAGACAGGAAATTTCTCATCGGACATCAAAAACAAATCCGGAAAAAGAAACAAGTTTGAAAGGACAAGATGTTGCTGGTAAAGTTATTATGCTTGTGGATGAAAAATTACAACAATTAGATGCAATTTTGAGTAAAGTTTGCACCGACGAAGACGAAACGTGGACTGGTTTCATGAATGCAACATTGAATAGGCATGTAGAAAGTGTGAGAAGCTCAACAAAAACGAATGCGGGTGCGGTATCTTCAAACAAGAATCATGCTGGTTCTGCTTCAGGCAAAGATGCAAAAGCAAAAGAGAACGTCTTCTGCTGGAAACAGAATTTCAATAGATGGACGCTTGTTCAAGATTTTCCATCAATAATTCCTTCATCTTCTTCAAATGAACAAAAATGCGAAATAGAAGACATTCCTTCCATTCCCAAAGAAATTCGATTTCCACCTCTTCATCCTTTAATCCTCCGGGGGTTGCAATCTTCTCCTCTTTCGGTGGCAGAACTATCTGTGCTTATTGAATATGCGCAAAATCCAAGTCTTTTAGTCAGCGAAGCTCTGGTTGGAGATGAGGAGTATACATTCTTTGATAAATGTGGAGAAAAAATAGAAGGAGAAGAAGAGATTGCAATGTCAATGACAGAAAGACAACAGAGAATGCAGTGGAAGATTCGCTCCAATTTGGAAAAGTTAGTTGAAGTTGGGGAACGAGCTGTTAATTTGCATAATAACAAGCTGAAAGAAGAAATAAGCGATTGGTGGGTGGAAAGGTCGAATCGCTTCAAGAGTGCGTTTGAATCGAAGGGAAAGAATTTAAAGAATGATGTTGTGAAAGATTTAATTGCGAACGATTCAGTGAACATGAATGGATTAACAAGATTGATAAATTCCAGACCACCATTAGTATACCAATTATTGTCTGTTCTATACAGATTGAGGGATGAGTCCGTTCGATTTGACATGGAGCAGGCTGACTTTAAGAGAAAGCTGCATAAATTGGAGGAGGAGATCAAAAAGAAGAAAGAACAGGATGAAAGTTCAAGCTCAAAGACGACTGCCGATTCAGATCGAAAGAGAGAGGATGGCAGCACTCTTCTTGAGCAGGAAAGCATTGAAGAAGACGATGACGAAGACTTGTGTGAAATTTGCTTCACTGAAAAACGGGATGCTTGTTTTGTTCCTTGCGGTCACGAAGCTTGTCATCGATGTATAATTAGGCAACTTCAGCATTCTCAAAGATGCTTTTTGTGTAATGCGAATGTTATCCGATGGAAATATATAGACGAAAAAGAGCACGGCGATAAGAAGATTGATGGTGCTGAGCATGAACAAGCTATTGAAGAGAAAGATTCAAAGAGAACGAGTTATCATGAAGATTCCTATTGCACAAAATATTGTATTTCACTTCCCTCAAATCATGAAGTTGATGAATTTATTGATGGATCTCCTTTCTATAACGAATAAATAAATTTAATTGTTATCTTTTTGGCTTTTTGGTTCAAATGAACTTTCTTTGGATATATTTGAGTTATATTATTTGCTTTAGACTCTTCTTGTCTTTGAAATACTTTTTTTCTGAAACTTAATCGAAAAATGTTGAATCGTTAAATTTAATAAATAAATGTAAAAGAGTCTATTTGAGCAAAGCAACAGTTGTTCAATGAGTTGATTTCAGTGCAATGGAGTTAATCGATTGAATAAAAATTCTTCATCTCTATACAAAAACGAAACAAAAATGAACTTTAACTCATTGATCCACCTTTTAATAAAGTTTTGCTCTCCTATTTATTCTTACAATATTCAGCAAAAAGAAGCTGATGATAATTTCAAATCTATTCCCACAAAGAGACATGCTTAATTTTTATTTTATTTGCTTTCCTCAATTTGTTCATATTCGATAATCAATCAAACATGTTTCTAAAATTTTTCTAACATATTCAAAAATAATGTCATTCCATTTCAAATATGTTAAGCAAAGAAACACCCAGTTGTTGTGAAAAAGCAAATATCAGAAATAATTGTTGTATTCTAATTAATAATGAAAAATTTTGAAAAATTTGATATGTCAAAATTTTTTTGAAAAGTTCCTTTTGTTAAATTTTCAATAGGAATAAAGATTTCAAATTTCAATCAAATTTTTGTTCCCACTCACCAAATTTTCCTGTAAAGAAAAAAAACCTTGACATTGGTATTATTTTTATTTTTGTGAAGTTTCATGGGAGAGAACAGAAATTTGATTGAAAAATGAAATTTTAATTTTATTTGAAAATTAAACAAAAGGAACTTTTCAAAAAAATTATATTATAATTTTTGTATTGGTGATATACTTATTTCTCATGCAGAATGTATTCAAACAAATAAATGAATTCAATAAATCATTAAACAAAAGATTCTATTTTGAACATTTATGATATTAAACTTTCTCATATGGGTCGTAATTTTTGAAAAGTCGCTGAAGATCAAAATTTTGTCCCATCGCAGTTAATAAAAAACACTCCGTTACCATAACTCAAATGAAAATATCAAACTTTCACAGCGATGTTTGTTGGCTCATTTCAAACTTCTTTATAAAAAGATATATTTTTTTTCAAAAAATTATGTATCAAATTTTTTGATCAAAATTTGAATTTTAGTTTTTCTATGAAAAAGAGTTTCACTTGATTAAACCGCTTTATAATTGTTTATTAATGAAATGAACAAGGTGTGTTTCGATTTTCTTTCATCAAAAATTTGAGATTCGTAGATTAATCAAATTCTTATCTGATTTTAAATTTTCATTGCACAGAATGTGCCAGGAATTTAAAATTATGCGATGATTATTCCCACAAGTTTGATAAAGATGAAAAACATACATATCAAAAGGTTTTCATTCAAGTTTTTATATGAATGTTTTTATTTTATAATTCTTATTAAATTATTCATTTTTTTAAGCTTATCAAATTCGTAACTAATAACGGAGAGCCTAACATGATAGAAATTGCGATGTGGGGAGTCACAACAGAATTGTTTGTTGGGGAAGAAAAACTTCTGCTGAGGGTTATGAGATACCAGAGCGAGACAATATTTGTATCTTCAGTTTCTGAAAATCACAAAGATTGCAAGCAACGTGGAGAGTTCAGTATGCCTTGTCGATCATTGAGTGAGGGAGTGACGCACATTATTCCATCTCTGACTCGCAACTATTGATATCAGAGGAAACAGAAATAATTGGGAAATGTGATGCTCATGATGTGATCATCCACTTTCTTCAATCTCCTTCAACTGCTTTGGTGCATCTTTACTCAACAATAAACAACGAGGGAAGTCTTATTACAACATCAGAGAATGTTCGGATTGAGAGATTGAAATTCAACTTTGGTCAGTTATTTTCGTATTCAGGCAATTCAATCATTCATGAAGCAGGTGGGCAGCTTTCTCTTTCATTTGTTGATTTCTCTTCTGTTGGAGGGTTAAGCAGCAATCAACCTATTGTTTTCCTTAATTCAATATTGTTGACAATTGGAAATGGAATTCTTCATATTGGCAACTGCTCTATGTCATTCCTATCATTTAAGAAGCCTTCATTTCTGCTAAATGGTGAGAGATAAATATTACAAATGTGAAACTGGAAAACATCGAAGCAATGGCAACTGTATTTGAGATCGATTGGAGAAAAAAAGTTGTGTTCAATGGAATTGATGCAGATGGAGTGAAATTGCATGATGGCTGTATTTATTCAATAAATGATTCAACTTTAGGATCAATTTCCATTTGAAGCTTCTCATTCAAGAATTGCTCAAGGAATTCACAAATTGCTTCTGTTCTTTTGGCGTCTCTTCCTCTTCTTCCTCTTCCTCTTCCTCTTCCTCTTCCTCTTCCTCTTCTTCTTCTTCTTCTTCTTCTTCTTCTTCTTCTTCTTCTTCTTCATCCCCTTCCTCTCCTCCTCCTCTTCTTCTTCTTCTCCTTCTTCTTCCCTCAAATTATTTAAAAATGATCAAGTTTCATTGCAAAAAGAAGGAAAAGAGGGAAAAAGAAGAAGGTTACGACGAGTGAAAACGCAGATAAAAATATTGTTTTGATAATTTGATGGTTGATCACATCTAATATCCAACAGATGATTGGAGTGCATTGTTTATCCTCATCACTTTCCATTCAGTATTTGTTTTCAACAGCGATGAAGAAACAGATGTTGATGAATTATTGTTAAATATGACTCTAACTCCATCTACAATGCCATTTTTTTGTGTAACTCCATCTCTAACAAAATTGCACAAGCACAATCTGTCCTTCTTTTGTCTCCACCATCGACTGCACATCCTCCTCAGCTGCATCCTCACCATCCGTTCCAGCAGCCGCACAATGTGGAACAACGTCTACCGCACTTCTTTCTTCTCCTTCACCAACTGAACTATCTACACATGCAGTTTCAGCCCAAACCATTCCCATGTCACCTTCGATACTGCATGAAAATCCTACTCCAAGTTGACCAACGCCGTCTTACCGCCTTCACAATCACATAATTCAAATACTGCTGAAAAGGCTATAACTTATCAGCTTCATCGCAAACATCAGGAAGCTGCTTCTTCCCTGAAGTTATTCTGTATTAACACATAAACATAAAGGCATCTGCATACGTCTTCTCCGACTATATTCCCTCAAACAACCAACAGACATTTGAATCTCTTCTCCTACACCCCTTCTAACACCATTCAATTATCAGGAAAACTCCAATTCACCTCAAGTTAACTTTTTCATCGCAAATTCCTTAAACAGTTCCATCTCTGAAAAGTCCTTCCGGAACAGTTCTTCCCCATGCATCCTTGCTCACAGCACCGCATCGCTCTTCTTCTGCACCGCTTGCTTCTCCCCCAGCCACATGTCAACAAAGTCCCCAAACCCCTGCCTCCCTGCACCCGCCCCTGCCCACCAGAGACTGCACACGCCCTAGTCTGTTGCGATCTTGTATCCGAATATCTACAGAATCTACGTCAGCTTCCATATTTGCTACGACTCCAGACCTATCTTTTGCAACTTCAACAAACGCTTCATCTTCATAGACCATCGCCGCGAGTGTGGAACCCGAAGCACATGTACTGACTTTCACGTTTCTTGTACCAGCGAACCAGACACTGCGCTCATCAGCCACTCCCTCGCTGTCGACCCCGCCTGCAAAGGCACCCAACCTGCCCCAGGCTGCCCTGCCCCCGTTCCACCACGTGAAATCACAGGCCACTCCAACTCTTCACGGTCTCGGCTGTCTGTCGTCTGCTCAAGAAGCATGAACATCCGCTGCATAACAGTCGCCTTCCCTTCACCTTTCTTTGCCACTGTTGGAACAACAGTATGCATCCAATCATCCTGCTCTCTCTTCGGATTGTTGTGCTGAAACTGCGAAATTCCATACAGCTCGGTTGCTTCACTTTCTACTGCCTTTTCACACTCCTTTGCTTCCTCGTATTCTCCGCATTAACTTCTGTTCCTCTTCCTCCTCCTTCCTTCATCCATTTCTCTTGCCCCTTTCTCCTATTCCCTTCCTCCCTGCTCCATCCAAAGTGTTCTTGCACCACATTCTCTTCCAGCTTCTTCACTTAACCAGGCATTCATTAAGCAATCTCTTCATATGAAACATAAATATTCATCTACTCCTGCTTCTTTTTCGCAAGCGCCGTCTGCTGCTTCTCAATCACCTCCTTGAACAGCGCCTTCTGCTCGCTTATCGTCTGCCTTTTCAATTTCGACAAAACAATCATCATCTTTAATTCCTTCTCCGTTTTGCAATTCTTCTATCTCACAGTTTCATCAACTCCTCCTCCACAATCACCGCCATCGCTGGCCTCGGCACCGTTTTTCTCCAACCTCTTGATTGTCTCTGACTTTGTTCCTTCCCATCCGTCTCATCCTCCATCAGCTCTATTAACCTTTCTCGCTACACTCACCAGGCCCTCCACTTTCGCAGAAAGCTCCTTCAAGCTTGGATTTGGGTAAAACATCACAGCGCTGCCATCTCCGATACTCGAGGAAAACTTCTCGTGGTGCTTTTCACGTAGCCTCGAAGGCAAGATCAACTAATCTGAAGGCGGAGCCATCCCGCCACACACAGAAACCGACAAAGAAGACGTGGCAAGCTTCAATCCCGACCTCAGCAGCTTACCAGCGCTGTCAACATTCACAACTTCGTCATGCTGCGCGCATCGATTATTCACTTCTCAATCCTCATATAAATCAGTTCCGCCTTCTTCTTCATCGTCACCAGCTGTTCCTTCACCTCATTCACCTGCATCACCTCTGAGTTGTGCTTCTCGCTCAGCTCCGGAATTTTCCTCTGATTCATCCAGATGATATTGGCCTTCTCCTTCATCTGCTCTGTCAGCCCGCTCATCCGCTTCGACTCCTTTTCCTTTTCCAACTTCTTCTTCTTCTTTTCTTTCTTCCTGCAGATGCAGCACAATCGCTGCGGGCGACAGAACAACATCCTCCATTCTCCATCTTCAGCTCCACAGCCTCAGCGCCTTCTCCGCAAACTCTCCCACTTCATTCACTGCAACCATTCGCCTCCTCGTTTTGTTGTCCAGCTTCATCACTCCGAATGTCTCGACTGCTTCTTTCTGTTCGCCAGCTATTCAATGGACAATGGAGCCAGTGATGGATCAGGCGGATTGCAGATTGGCAGGAACGCATCCACATCTACAGCTGATAATATCGGCTTTTTCAACGACTTCTTTCTTAGCAAATCATCAAGAAATGGGAGCAAAGCCACAAGTTGAATGAAAAACTTTTCACATTGAACGGACACAGCACGTTCTGTTCATCAGAGCACAACAAGCCATCATTGAAACGTAGGAGTGCAAGCAGTAGTGATTGAAGTGATTGAAGTGATTGCAACAATGGAAGCGACAACAACCCAACTGCCTTAGGCACGTCAATCCTCAGCCACCTTACATTGTGGTGCAGTTTTATGTCTTTAATGTGAGATGCAGCCATAGACGATTCATCTGAAGGGTCGACTGCAGGCGCTGATGACGAAGACAAAGATGAAGATGACTTATCATCTCCTGCAGTTTTCTTCTCCTTGTTACTCCTTCTCCAAAATGGAGAAACTAACTGAAGTGCTGCTCCAATTATAAAAGATAAAGAATTTGAATGACGCTGAGAAAAAAGACGAATGCTACAGTGCTCAGCTTCAAGAAGCTTTTTGATACAACTCATCACACAAAATTGCAGCGCCTTTCGCCTCACAAACACAAAGTCCATGTTCAAATTATAAACGCCAATCATCACAGAAATTACATCTTTTTTGATTTGATGGAAAAGAAGGAACAGAATTTCTTTTGGAAGGGAATTGAAATGAGAAGAAAAAGATGAGCAAAAAAAAAAAAAAAAATGAAAAGTTGAAAGCTATTTTAGATATGATTCATGATTTGATTCAAAATATGAGAGACCATTTCTCTTTTGAATTTTTTATAAAAGAGCATTTAATTATGAGAAATCACATGTTATTCTTCATTTATTTCTTATAACATTAATAACTGCTCAATATTAACAACTTTTTGAGTTTCTTTTAATTTCAATGAGGACAGTATTGATGAAAATTTCCTATTTATTAATTTCTAACAAAAAATACTCAAATTTAAACAAGTTAAAATCTATTTGTCTTTCAATATAAGATAATATTGAAAAAGAAGTTTCCACTCGAAAAATCTAAACGAAGATATGAACGGTTGAAATGAAAATATTGAAATAGGAACAAATAATTCAGTTGCTTCAAAAAACAAGAAAAATAATATTAAATTCCATTAATATGATTTAACAGTGAATATGATATATGAAATCTGTTTTATTGAAACGTAATATTCGGTGATAGAATGACAAAACTGAAAAAAATAATACTTAGCAATATATGATGGAAACGGAATGATCAACATTTTTGATCATTTTCGATCTGATTTTCAGATCAATTAAACGTTTGCGACTTTTCAAAAAGAATGACCCATATGGTGGTAAATTCTGACTTTTAAGCTTTTAATGAACAAAGCTTGAAAAAATTGTTTCACTTATATCATTTTCTCGCTCAACCAGATTTCATAATGAATAAGATTCTCAAATCCATAAACTGGACCCATTGATATCACAACACAGTAATTTGTGATATAACAAATATTCCGAAAAATGAACACATTTCGTTCATATTTTTTGATCACACAATGTTCATGGAAGATGCATAATTTTTCAATGAAAATTCCTGAAGTCAAATATTTTGTTCCAAATATATACAATATTTTGTTTTGATGCAAAAACAAGATAAATGAGAAGAGTTTGAATGAAAAGAATATTGAAAACAAGTTTGAATTAAGATTCTGAAAAGTCAAGAAAAAAGTCAATGATAAACAAAAGATGATAATGATAATATAATGAAGTTTTTCAGTGTCATCCAAACTCTCGTTTTAAAATACCAATTCAATTCTCTTCTTGAAAAAGTGTGCATGTTTTGACTATATGGGAACAAATCAAAAGATCGTCATTTATCAGGATTTATGCTTTTTTTTCATTGGAAAATGATGATCATTCTAACTTTAAACTTTATGAAATTTTGTGTTAATAATCCAAGTCAAATATTCCCAAGTTTCAGAAAAAGTGCCAGGTCAGGATAACTGTGTTATAACATATTTTTTTCCTCTCATTTTGTGAAATAAACAAAAAGAAAAATATTATATTTAAGAAACGAAATTCAATAAATCTCATTTCCTCTAACATTTACACTAATTTGATAAACATCAAATAATTCATTAAAACAATTTTTTGTTTGTTAAAGAAAACATTTACAAAGTTCTGTCGAATAATAAATCGACGAAAAAAAAAAAAAGAAAAAGAAAAAAATAAAAATAAAAATAAAAATAAAAATAAAAATAAAAATAAAAAAAAAAATAAATAAATAAATAAATAAAAATAAAGAAAAAATTTGAGAAACAAATAGAATGGCATTTCATTTTCTCAATCATTCACAAGATAATCATAAATGTCCAATGATAATTTACGATAACGCTTTCTTTTCAGAAAATTCAATACTTCATAAAGGCTTGTGATAGTATCTTCATATCCTTCTTCTTCCAGCTTATCAAACACTCTCCTTCTAATTATCTTTCTTTTCGCTTCGTCCATTGCTTCGTCCATCTCTCTTTTCAATTTTTTTGAGAGATTCATAAAAAATTCCAAAAATTGATTTATCATTTCGTCTTCTAATGTCTGCTGCTGAATACCCTCCAAAACAGCATCAGCTACTCCGCTTTTCATCAAGTCTTTTATCTCAACACCTGTTCTGATCGATGTCTCTTTAAGCAAAAAAATGGTTTGATAGCTGATTTCTTTGTAATTACCCTTTGCTGATCGAAATACCTGAACAATGCTGTTGATGAGCCCAACAAATTCTTCATTCCACAAATTGCAACGAAGAAAACAAGACTCACAAGTTTGGAGCCATCTCAATAAAACTAACTCTTCTTTCGTTTCTTTGCTTCCTTTCCCCTCTTTTTTGTTCTTCCATTCCACACACTTTGAAAGCTCATCCAGTTCTCTCGCTGCTTCTCTTCCAAAATGCAATTCATTCACAAAATCTTCTTCCAAACTATTTTCAAAGAACAATCTGTAGATCAAAAACTCCCAAGCAGACTGATAAGCAAGCCTTGTCAGGTTGTGATGCTCTTGATGATATTTGAAGATTTCTTTTATTTCATTCAAGTGCTGTTTTTGTTCGACAAACTAATAAAAATATATGTGGAAAAAAATCATATGCGCTAAAAAGCAAAGAAAAATGTTCAAACACAAAGTACGTCAAGGTTGCTAAGTGATAATAAAGCCATTTCCACTTCCTTTTGTGCTTCTTCATTTCCTTCTTTCTTTAAAGTAGCTTTTAAAATGCACGAAACGCAAATACATAATAATTTTGGTTGGTAATCATCGCTCAAAGAAATATAACATTCGCAAAGATCAGCTAAAAGCTTTTCATTCTTTTCCTCTTTTTTCTCATCTTCTTCAATAATCATCTCTTCAAATCTTTTGCACAATGAAGTTCCTTCAAAGCCTTCAATCCAAATCCTTTTAAGATTAGAATAATAGCTAATGTGCTTCAGCAGCAAAATTGTATTTTCCATCGAAAGAATCTTTTCTTCAATCATTGTGTGAATTTCATTGAACAACTCTGTTGTGAAAACGGATTTGAATTCTTCTTTGCCAATTTCTTCCAAAACATTGCTCAATTCTTCGATTTTATGCTTCTGTTCGGATTCAGTGAATTGTTCCAATTGCAGCAGTTTTTCTAAAAAATTGGAAATAAAACAATTAATCAACCGGATAATCGTTTTCTCAATATATATATATATACCAAGAAATATTTGTTTGTTCAAAAGAAACTACAAAATTGCAAAATGAATCCAAAACAATTAATAAATTCATTTTCGAAATATTTGTGGTGCAGTTGAATCAAAAGAATTAAAAGCACCGTCAAATATCTAATAAAACAGGATTCCAAACCACTTTTGCCATCATGATTTTTGCTTCAAAACAAGCAAATTAAAAAGAAGAAAAACAGATCTTCAAATAAAACAAGAAAATAAGGGTTAACAAACCATAATTTTATAAAGTGAAGATTTTTGATTGATGATATGATGCGGTTTGAGCAAATTTGAGCGTTTGTACGTAAGGCTACAAATGCAACCATGCGAGTTATAGCATTACAGAAGAACAGGGGTTTTGTTTACAGATGGAGGAGCGAATGGCTGTTTGCATCTATTGCTTGCAAAAAGTGAATTGGTGGAGAAAACCAGCATGAAATGTGAACTTAATCATATATCACAAAACATATGGTGTAACATCGGCTGCGACATTTTGAATGAAAAATAATTCAAGCAAGATGCAGAAAAAGCTAACAGAATATCCGAAAGATTGAATTGGACCGCTTGTTCATTTCGAGGGAAATGCGGTTCACTTGGCATAACTATTGCGCAGCACTTGCTTTGCGTGATTTTTTGTGGAAGGTTGGCTTTGTGGAAAAGGAAAGGAAATTGAGGGGTTGGACAGTGGAGGAAGCGAACAGAGCGAGACGCTCAATAGGCCTCAACAACAATCGCATTTGCATTTAACACGAATCCTACTGGTATGCTATCAGCAAAAACTTGGCGTTGAATTGAGTTTTGAAAAGGAGTTAATTTGGAGAATATGTGTTTTCATCTAATATCACAGCCAACTTCACAATGGATTCTTTACGTTCGATGATGTTCTTTGCAAGCCATTTGTTGTCCAGTTATCTGCTTTTTTATGTGACAAGAGGCAATTTTGGAGAACAGGAAAACCAGCTGGGCTGATAATAACCAATCCATTGGAGATGGGAAAAAATTTCAAGACCAAAAAAATGGTTTGACTTTTTTTTTCATTTGATCCATTTTTATTTAAAGGTATTCTTTGAATGAATGAAGATTGATCATGAACAGGAATGCCATCGAAAGAAACCTTTTTATCCTTTTTCAAAAGATTCAGAAGTTTTGAGATTATTCTTATTTGCATCGCATTCAACGATTACATTCGTGACTTCTGCCATCTGTTTTGAATGATGCATAACCCTACAATGCTTGACATGAGCTTGAAAGAGAGAAAAAGCAGTTTTTTTGGCTCATTTGTTGAGGGTATTTGGTAGAAGCGACTCTTTTGTTGGAGTTGATGAGCTTTCTGAGGATTTGCATTCAAAAGATATCTGACTTTTCGAATAATTCATCATTCATCTTTGTCGATTGACCCTTTGTAGTCATCACCTTCATTGCTAATGTTGTTATCATCAAAAAATTAATTTTTTATTCTCTAACTCTTCCTTTCCTCCTCCTCGTCTTTTTTTTCTGCAAATTCTTTTTATAAGTTTTCTTTTTCTTTGATTTCTTCCTTTTCAGTTCAATCATCATCAAAATTGAAGTCAAAGAAAGCACAAAAATTAATATTGTGATTTCTTCTCCATTTTGATGAAGCAGCCAAATTCTTTCAAAATGCTTTCAAAGAACTTTATTCTTCAATGAAAACAAAAATTTTGAAGAATGATGAATAAAAAATGTCAAATGAAGATTTTTTTATTGATTATCCCAACAAATATTATCCATATTATTGATTCATTTCATATCATCTTCCATTTTATCTTGGTGAACCAAAAGAAAAAGATTTTTTTGAATGGATTCCGAAGTTAAACGTAAACAGATATTCTTGTTGGAGTGAAAGAAGATGAAAAGATGTGAATGATCAAAGGAGAGGAGGATCTGTTGAAGATGTTGTCAGAGAGAATGAATACAGAATGAAGAAGGAATCGTTTTGTTCACAGGAAATTGTATCTTCACAGTTTGGAAGAACTTAACTGAAAAGAAATGAAAATAGATCGACACATTCGTTTTTCACACAATTGCTTTGTTGCATTTCGAAGTTTTATTAAAGAAAATGAAAATTAAAAAATAAAACATAAAATAACTGTTTATTTTTCCATTTTGTGATGTGATAGAAAAAAGAGAAAGATAATTTTTGAGTTACAAAGCCAAATGAAATGAATTTAGTTAAACATTTACAAAATAATCTGCAATATCCAATGAAAATCCAGAACCATATTTTCTGTTCAGGAAATTCAACGTTTCATGAAAGCTGATGATGATATCTTCGTATCCTTCTTCTTCCATCTTTTCGAAAATCGCTATTTTGTTTTTCAATCTTTCCTCTTCTTTTGAATCATCATCCATCTTTTTGTTCAATCTTCCGAAAATAGACAAATAGATATCAAAAGAAAAAAACATGATTTCATCGTTCAGCGTTGACTGTAAAAAATCCTCCAAAACAAGAGAAATATATCCACTTTTCACCATGTCTTCAATACATATAGTTTCATTTTGAGTCAAGTCAAGCAATTGATAACGAAAGCATCCCTGGATTTCTTCATTCTCTCTTGTTACTCTGCACAGTCCGACAATACAACAGATCAGCTCCATAAATTCATCTTTCCATGATAGGAAATTGCTGAACAAAACTTCGATTGTGCAAACCCATCTCTTTGTTATCTGAACTTCTTTCACCCTTTTCGTCACTTCCTCTTTTTTCTTCCAATCCACACATTTTGAAAGTGCTTCCAGTTCTCTTGTTGCCGCTCTCGGAAAACGTAGCTCATCCACAATGGCATCTTCCAAACTTCTGTTTGTGACAAATCTGTGTATTAAAAACATCCAAGCATACTGATAGGCAAGATGGGTCAGGTTGTGATGTTCTTGATGATATTTGATTATCTCTTTGATCTCATTCAGAAACAGTTCTTGTTCAATTTTCTATAAAAATCGGAAAATATCAAAAATGTCAAAAAGGAAAAAGAAGTGTTCAAACAATAAATCTTAAGTTACTTAAAGCCAGCAAAGCCATTTCCACTTCTTTTTGAGTTTCCTCGTTTTCATCTTTCTTCGAGGCAGCTTTCAGAAGGCAAGGCACACAAATTGAAAGTAATTCCGTTGAAAATCTATCCTTTAGCAAAAAACAGCATTCGCAAAGATCATCTAAAAGTATTTCGTTCTTTTCATTTCTTTTCTTTTCTTCTTCAAGAATCATTCTCTCAAATCTTTCGTTTAACAAAGACTTTTTAAAGCATAGAAAATATGTATTTATCAGCACTTTCCAATATCCAACATGCTTCAGCAGCAAAATTGCATTTCCCAATTGTAGTTTCTTTTCCTCAATCATTTGGTGAATTTCATTGAACAATTCCAATGTGAAAATAGATTTTAATTCTTCTCTATCCATCTTTTCCGTTAATGTATTCATTTCTTCGATTTTCTGTTTCTGATTATCCTCATCGCAATCCTCCAGTTCATTAAATAATTCTGAAAACGCCAAATAAAGAAAAGAAATGAGATCGCGAATAATTCAAGTGTAGTAATATGAACGTACCAGTAAACTTTTCAATGACTCCTGTCTCCTGCATTTTTGAAATCTATTGCAGTCGGAAAAAACGCAATTTTTATCATTCACATTGAACAAGCATTTGTTTGGATTGATGACATCAACGAATAACAAAATCTCAAAAATACCATAAAAATCTATGAATTCACACCATATTTCTACACACAAGTGTATTTTGCAATATTTTAAGAAAAAAAAATTAACTTTTTCTTCCTTTGTTTGATGTTATGGATGTGTTGATCGATTAGATTTGTTTGAACCGAAATTATTCATGCACCAATTGAGAATTCCAGAGTGAACATTGCATGTAGAACTAGAAATATTATTTCCTCTGATGACAACAGATAATTGTGGAGATGCAATGTTTTTGAAATTCAATCTGATGATTTTTGTCAATTGGATGGCCAAGGGGAATGCAACAATTTCATCAATTTCACAAAAAGACATAATGTATGTAAATTTTATTGTTCAATTGGTCGTCAAGATATTTCCATCTGTACCCTCTCCAAAGTGCAGGAATATGAGTTATTGTTGAAATGGCCAATCTCCGCTTTGTAGAGCAATACGATGAGAACGGAGCTGATTATTATATAGACATTGGGAAATAAAGGAATATGTGCAACTTTCACACTTTTCATTATTTTTATTTGGAACAAGAGGTGAAAGAAAATTCAACTGATGTTTTATTGAATGAAGATTTTAGGTGGAATTCTGTAAAGGACAAAATCTGCACAAAATTATATATCATTTGGGAACGTAAGGCAGGGGGAGCAGTTTGGAGTATTTTTTGGCAAGGAAAGCAACTGACAATATGGAGGGAAGGATATTAATCACATTAAAGGCAAGAATTCAACGAAAAAAGGAGAACCCCAAAATATCGGTTTTATTTATAAGGTTTTCCTGTTTCTCGGACTGCACCAGGCAGACATGGAAAGCGACGAATTTCTAATTCTGATTCCGCTTTTGCTTCAAAAGAGTGGAGAAACGCCAACTACGAGACATCCAATTGTCGAATATTAGTTGGCAGTCGAACAACATTCAGGCCAGCCACATCTGGATTTCATTCTTCGAAGGGACTGCCATTTTGAACAAGCAATGCGATTATCATTCGAAGTTAGCTTTCTTCGATACCACAGGCAACTACAGAAAAATACAGAATATTTGTGTCAACCTCTTCAAGCGCAGCCACCCAGAGATTTTATTGTTATGCTCCATTTGCGTGGCATCGATGCGGAGTTGATTTGTGGGAACTTTGTTGCTTCGTATTGGGCGCTCTGAGGTTTTTGCAGAAATTAGACAAGACAGCCATGTTTTCTCAGACGAACATCGAGAGTGAACAATTTCTCTAAAGAATATTTAATGTATTTATTTCTGGTTGTTATGACGTTGGCCTGTGTTTATCTTGTGTTGTGGCTTTCAAATAAGAAATGGCTTTTTATAAAAAAAATGGAGAATTTCATCAGATGTTGCTTTCAATCGAACATATTTTCTGGCGCTGTTTGAGTTCACTCTGCTGCTCGTGCTCCAACAAGAAGAATGAAGAGTCACACATTTGTCTTCTTTTCATGTTGCAGTAATTATTGAAGCAGTGGCATTTTTTTAATGTGAGGGTGCTTCCATAGCGTTAAGTTACAAATGCAGTGAGACGGGGAATTCAATTGTTTGTTGGCGGGAGACAGCAGCGGCGGTGGTAAAAAGCAAAAGAATGCTTCGATCAGATGGAGGACAAGGGAGATATATGTTGCAACAGCAGAACTATGAAGGAAGGTGACGAATGACAACGAAAGAAAAAGGAGAGGAAGAGGAAGAGGAAGAGGAAGATATTTCAGAGAAATATAGAG
This sequence comes from Monocercomonoides exilis, assembly GCF_001643675.1. NCBI lineage: Eukaryota > Preaxostyla > Oxymonadida > Polymastigidae > Monocercomonoides > Monocercomonoides exilis. Next base: position 532,305 of record NW_027150586.1, on the reverse strand, counting down.
AAATAAAGGAATGTGGTCTCTGATGAGGATGATGTGCAGATGAAGGAAAAGGAAGAATTCGATAAAGAACATGGAAATAATATAAATAATGTGAAAAGAAAACAGAAAAGATGTGAAGACGTGCATTCAAATCAAACTTCTTCTTCTGCGATTAAAAATCATCTATAACCTTCAGCTTCAACGATAGGCCGCCTTGTTCTTCATTCATTGCCAAACCTTTTAAGATGTTCCTTATCTTTTTCAACACCCTCTGCGCTTCCATCTGAAGTTATACCCAAAGACCCATCTTCTGTTTCTTCTTCTGCTTTCCTGTTCTCCTGCTGAATGCCATCAGATGGAGAAGAACTGCACACTTAAGATTCCACTGAATGCTGCTTGTCTGCCTCTGTATGTGTCTCCGCCTTCACAAACCTCAGCCCACTCATCTCAAGCGCCTCTACAATCTACGGCGTCATCGCTTCTTCCAGCTTCCCCTGGTTCTCTTTGATTCTCTCCACAAACTCTCTGTGAGCTGTCGGATACCCGCCTTTCTCCTCATTCCCATCACCTCCCTCTCTCCCTCCATCTTTGCCTCCATCTTCTTCTCCCTTTTCTTCTCCCTCTTTGTCTCCCTCTTTGCATCCCCTTTCTCCTTCCTCTGCCTCTTCTCGCTCCTTCAGCACAGCCAGCTCAATCGCTGCTGGCGACTGAACCACATCTTCCATCCTCAGCCCCGCAGCCGATAGCCCCTTCTCCGCAATCTTCCCCACTTCACACACTGCAACCACTCGCCAAATTACTTCATCATCCAACTTCACCACCAAATATTTCAGCTGAGACGATCGCCATATTTGCATTGAAGGGCCAAACTGATCGTAGATCGATGAGAACACATTCACATCCGCTTCAGAAAAGAGCCAATTATTCTCCTCCTTCATGCCCACCGATGTTGCAAGAGACGGTAGCGGCGCCACCAGCGGAACCGAAAGCATCGCCAAAAGCGCCACATCGTACGCACACACAACACTCCTACACAGCAGAGCCAGCTGCGTCACACCACGACATATCCCCGCAGCGTCTGTTGCTCCCTCAGAAACGACTTCTTTTGATTAACATACTCCCCAGCCGCCTCTCGATGTCGCACATCGCTCCTGTCGAAGTGAATGATGCTGCCACCGCGGAGGCATCCGAAGGTTCAATCGCAGGCGCTGATGATGACCCCTCTTCTCCTGATGTCTTCTTCTCTTTGCTTCTCCGCCTCCTGAATGGCGAAGCAGACAAAGATTTCTAAAGACGCTGAGCGAAGATACAACTACTGAGCTGCCCTTGCCAAAAGAAGCTTTTTTGGATTCCCCATCATGTCTGCTGACAGCATTATCGGAGATACAAACACCATGTCTTCATTCAAAGAAAAAAATGTGGGTCATCCGTAAAAGCTCGCTGTTATCGTGCAGCAAGAAAGGATGAAGCAGAATGTATTCAGAAGTTGCACAGAAATAAGAAGAAAAAGAAAAGCGAACGATATTTCATGATACGAAAGCTTCAATGAATATGAATAATGATTTTATCCAAAGATGAGCAATTTTATTATCAGTTTTATCGATTTCATTGTGTGCTTTTCAAAATACACTTTTTTCATTCAGTTGAAATATCAATCGTTTGTTTTATGCTCTGGACATCTCTTGCAATATTGATAAATATTTGTCACAAAACTGTATAATAAATAATTGAAATTTTGCATATCAAAAGGACACTTTTGAACTGGCATTTTTGATAGGAATCAATGAAAATGTGAAAAAAATAATAATTCAACTCTCAAATTGAGCTTTCTTTCGTAAGATTATTTTGCGATTTTCGGAGTTACAGTGCTCAAAAAAGAAAAAAATGCAATCTCAAAACAAGCAAAGTTGAACTGAAAAATAAAATAAAATAAAATAAAATAAAATAAAATAAAATAAAATAAAATAAAATAAAATAAAAACTGACGTTGAAAACTGAAAACAAAATTTGCTTCAAATGAAAAGAAAAACTCTTTGTCTCTATGAAATAACAAAATGAATGGAAAAACTCTTAATATCTGAACAAGGAAATTTTACAGAATCAAATAAACTACAACAATAACCAACACAAGTGAACACTTGAAAAACGAAGTGTTCATGTGCTTGAAGAGCTTGACTGCAAAAGTCTCTGTTTTGTTAGCAAAGCTTTCCCACCAATTGGGATCCGAGCCTTTAAGCCTTGCATAATAATCCCTTCGAATTTTCAATGCTTTTTCAGTTTCAAATCTATCCATCCAAAATTGTGATGCTGTTTTTCTCATGTTCACTGCTTTTCCCACTGGCTTCCATGCTTTTTTTTCGTAGTGCTCGTCAAATCCAACAATAGCCTCCCCCTTTGAAAGCTTGCGCAATCCAAGTTTCATCCTCAGCCATTCAAATTTCTGAATGGCAAAATAATATCTACTATCAATCTCTTCGTTCCTCCATTCCACTTCCAATTCTTCACGCATGCATTTTGAGTCATCAGGAATACATAACAATTCCAGAACCACAAAAGGAACGATCAAAGAAGCAATGCAAAAGCCAAAATGCAGCTTTATTGAGCCATCCAGCTTCAGCGGGACCAGAATCAGAAACGGAAGCAAAACCACGCTGAAGACTGCCACTCCAAGTAATATAAGTTCTTCGTCAAGAGCATTCAATTTTTCATTAAACCTTCTTCCAGTACATCCCATTGCAAAGAAACGGGCAAAGAGAATCAATGCGCTCCAAATTGTTAGAGAAAATATAGTTCTCCACTTGAGCGATGTCAGGTTCACTAAAACTCGATAAATGTGTGCTGTTTAACATCATGTGATGAATTTGACAACAAAGAAAGAACGGAAGAATGTAAAAAAAGAAAAAGGAAAAAATTAAAAATTTTTTAATTTAACAGTCAAATCAAACCGTCTGCTTTCAGCGAAGCAATCACCAAAAAGAACAGCAAAAGAACAGCCGAAATGACATCCAACAGCAAAAACATGTACTTCGAAACTGAAGCTGCTTGCTTAAATTCACACACAATCAGAACTGCAAGCAGCAGAATAGCAAGCACAAAATATGGCCATACGAACGCAAACATTGAAACGTTCTTCCAAAAATAGTCGAAATACACCACAGTCAATTGAATCACTCCATTTAAAATATAAATTGGATCAATCGTTTCAGTTTTTTTTAACAGAAATAAATTGATATAATACACTAAGCAATACGATCCAATCAGAAGCGTTGAAAATGTCAAAGTGTCTGCGAACGACTTTTTTGCAGCTTCCCCGTTCGCTCTCGCTCGAAAAGCAATTTCACTGTTCCTCAAGAAACTGAGTAATCCAAGTACTATCAGAATTTCTGATATTAATCGCAAAACAGAACAAATCGATGTTTTAAGCTTCGATTGTTTCAGCCTTTTCCTATTCTCCCCTGAGATCCGTGGAAAATCTCGTATGTGTGCCAGCTCATTGTAAATTCTAAATGCAACAGATAATATTTGCACAAAACACATAAATTAAAGATAAATAACCAGTCAAAGAATAAAAAATTGCTCAAATGCTTCAGAACACAACTGCAATGTCTCCCTCCATCCCTTTGCACTCACCCCGTATTTGTAGCTCTCTTTCCAGTCTTCTTCCGAACGAGGGTTAAAAAAATAAATATATTGAAATGCACAATCTGGCAGAAGGCAAATCTTGTGCATAAATGGAATCATCACTTGGCACTTGATTTTCGCACATCTGTACAACCAGTGGGAAGAGGCAATACAAAGCGTCAAATGTTGATTCTTTCTTTGAAAAATATGAAAAAACAAAAAAGACGAACTCTTCCGTTTTTGAGAGGAGATTGAATCTGCGATTCACCTGTGACAACGAAAGAATCGTTGAAAAGTTGCATTTTCCAAAGATTCTATTTTAAACAATCATATGCCAAAAGGAATACGTTTGTTTCATCAAAAGATATTGAAAATAAAAACTCAAACATCCTCAAAATATCGTCGGGAAGGCTGCCTGAAGAAAACGATTTCAAAACATAAAATATTGCAAATAAAACAATTCCACACCTAAACATGCATCTACAGCACTCTTGGAATAGCTTTCTCTCATTTCCATGAAAAACTGAAATAATAATTTATGGTTATCAATTTTCAAAAAAAAAAAAAAAAAAAAAAAAAAAAAAAAAAAAAAAAAAAGAATTGGAATGGACTTTCTTTTTTATAAAATTGTGTATTAAAACGAAATGTCAAGCAATTTTTAAATCAAACATAAAGTATTCTTTATTCCTTTTTTTTATCAATCATCATTTGAATAAGAAATATTTCTTAAACCAATCTCTCATTTTGTGAAAGTGCTACAAGATGATATATTTTTTTTTTCATTCACTATTGCTTGTGAATGAATTTCTTCTTTTTTTCACTATCTGAAGAATTTTCAAAAATGGAATAATTCAACAATGAGGTGATTGAAAAGGATTGACAGAACGCAGTGAGACAGGTTTGCTCCGAGATAATGAGTATTGATTACGATTTATGTGTTGTTTAAGTGAAAAACTTCGGCATATCCCAAATGACGTGGAAAAATGGGCGAGATGAAAATATAAACAAAAACATTCAAACTATAAAAAAGAATATTATGAATTGTCCGCTTCACTTCACCACCTACTTCGCCTTTTCGCCTTGATCACGAAGAACAGAGGGCAGGGGACATTGCCACTCGGAGCTCTCTCCTGCAGGCCGTGCAGGGATCCGGTGAGGCGAGTATTCTTGGAGCAGAAAGAAAAACTACTCTCGCTTTCGCGAGGCGTGGAAAAGAAAACTGCGTGTGATACACACTGCCTCCCGTTCTTATGTTGATCCAACAGAGCAAACCCTATCATAGCGCTCTGCATGGACAGATCTGACTGTTCTCTTTGCACTTGTTCATCACCAATTCAGGAAGTGGGATCCCACTTAAAACTCTTTATTCATTTCATGAATCTCTATCCACATTGTGGGTGCAACCTTGTGCTTTCGGGCGGTTGGTTCTCCTCTCTTCTCTTGGATATCTCGCCCTTTTTCTCGTCATATTCCTCCTAATATGTTTCTCTCTTTCACACCCATCCGCGTTTCGTCTCTCCATCCGCGTTCGTATTATTTCGGAGCAAATCCTGTCTCTCTGTGTTCTATCAATTCGCAATAGAGCGAACAAAGGAATCCAAGGAGCAGGTTTGCTCCTCAATAATGAAGTCTGAAATCCCTTCTATCTTTGTACACGTGATCTTAAACCACCTTCCTAGCACGATCAAGTGCGGCGGATGAATAGAGGGACTGCGGATGAAGGTGCGGCACCTGTCTCTACTCCCTCCCTCTCTTGGGATATCTTTGAGGCGACATCGGCTTGGCCCTTTCTTCTTCAGTGTCATTCCCTGTTTGTCCGATACTTCTTTCGCTACGTTTCTTCCGATCTTTGCCTCTCTTCTTCCGTGGAGTTATGTCCCACACTCCAGCCAGCTCACTGATGTTACTGGGGATTATGGGGGGTGTCCTCTGACGACTCGGTTGTCTGGGTGAAGAGCTTCGTGACTGAGCCGTTTCACTTTTTTTTCCTTCTTCACTCAGTTGTATCTTTCTTCGTTTCGATCGCTTTCTCGTAGGTTTCCTCCCTTGTTCAATACCAGATTTTGGTGATTCCTCGGTACGATCTTTCATATCTGCCTCTGCAATCTCCAGCGTCCCCTCCTTCGAATCTCCACTCTTATCTGGCTTGTAATCTTCTCTCCTCTGAGGTGCTGGTCCTCCGATTGTCTCCAGGATTAATTTTGTATCTTGAACCAGAAAACGGTATTGTATTCCTGTGACACTCTCAAACCTGGTGCCCATCTCGCGTTCGCATTAATTGCCTTCCAATCTGCACCTTCTTGATTTGCTTAGTGTGTTATCACTGAATGTCTTATCGAGTACACGGTGAATGTTTCCTGTTTTCCGCTCTCTCTCGGAATATCTGTTTACTCTTCCTTTATTCTCTGCAAATTTGCAGGCCTTCTCCCTTCAATGTCAAACCACACATGTTCGTCTTTAAAAGTCGTCTTGGAATAGTCCATCCAACGTTGGAGCACCCACACTGCATCGATACGTGGGTTTGGATGTCAATTTATAATCACCTTAACTGTCTCTCCCCTGGATGTTTTTGTTTGTTCTTGTGTCTGGACCAAATTATCTTTAAATATCGTTGTATCACTTCTCATTCTCTCCGGCTCTGATGGCCTTAAAGCCCCAAAAACCATTGTGAGGACGAGGGCTCTCCTCTGGAGAATATGCGGGTTGATGGAATTCTTTGTGGCTTCTTCCCATCTTGTGATAATTGTGAGATCCCACATTGATTTTAATCTCTTGACCTTTCTCGCCTTCTCTCCATTCGTCTTAATTTCTTCTGAAAAGGTTAATAAACAATAATTCTTTTCGTTCAGCTTTGTTAATCTCTCCCCTTGAAATATTTGCATTGGATAGAGTTTCTGAAAATTCTGCCATAATCCATCTGGCATCTCTGGATGTGAGGAAAACTGTGTCATCCACACTTTCTCTATCAAGGAATTGCATGAATCTTCGCAGCGCTCTCCACGTGTCTCTTTCACTCTTTTGGTTTCTTAATATTGCTGCTGATAAATCCTTCGCTTCAACATATTCTCCTTTTGAAAAAAAGAGGTCCCTTCCTTGGATATTTTCCTCTCCAGTATAACGCTTATTTCCTCTCCTGGGGGTAGTTTCCAGCCTTCCCTCCTCATATTCGCTCCCGTTATCATTCACTCCTGAAAGGTCCCCAGGGTCTTTATCAAATGCCCAGGCTGCAGCAGCGGGGTCCAGGTCTGCCCCCGCCAGGCTGGAAGAATCAGAATCGTCAGATCCCTCTGCGCTTCCTTCATTTTCTCTTTCAGCACCCGTCCAATATTTCTCAGGAACTGGTGGACTAGTACTTTCTCGTTTTTTTGCGTTTCTCACTCTCTCTCTTCCTTCTCACAGAGGATAGTCTCCAAGTTCTTCCACAGGGCACCGGCGCAATCTGTTCCAAAATTGTATCTAGTGTTCTCGGTGCGATTGTTTGTACTATCTCTGCGACTTTCTTCCCCCTCAGTGCATAGTCCGGCTTTTTCGCCATCCGGCTGAGTGCATCTGCTTCCGTGTTCTGCTCTCCCGGGAGATGTTCCGTTTGTATCGTAATGTCCAGGCTGTTCAGTTTCTTCTCCAATGCTCTCAGTGTTGGAATGAGCGATAGCGCTCACCTCTTCTTCTGAATCGTCCAACTCGTGGACATGTTGTCTGTCTTCAGACGAATATGGCCTCTCTCCTGCTGTTGCAGCCATGCATCCTTTCTCTCTTGTGTTCTCGACACTGCTCTGGACTCCTTCTTGTTGATTGCAAGCGTGCTCTCCCGGGGTGTCCAACTTCCATGGACATATATCTTCTCCTCTTTGTTCTCTTTCGGTACTGTTAACGCTGCACCCCATCCCAGCTCTGACGCGTCCGTTATTAACTCTGCTGGTCTATTCCTTCTCCTCAGACTCCTTAGTCTGTTCTCTCGCAGGGTCTTTCTCCGATGTGTTAATTCTCCCAGAATCATTTGGTTGACTATCACGATTCCCTTCCAGCCCCCGCGGGCTATTGCCTACCTCAGCACGTATTGCATGAGCTTCATCCACAAGCTCGCAGGTGGGTGTTGCAGTCTCACAAAATTCAGCCTCCCGAGGAGTGCTGCTAAATCCCTCGTCTTTTGTCTCCTCCTCTTCTTTGCATGTACAATCCACGTTCTCACATCCTCCAGGAGCAGCACTCTCTTCCTCTCCTGGAGCGTAACTTCCATCTTCTCTGAGTTCCACAACCATCCCAGAAACTCCACGCTCCTTGCGGGTTCCAACTTCAGCTTCTCCTCGGACAGTATCCAGCCCAGATTTCTCAGGAACTGGGCTATCTCCTGTGAGATCGATCTCAAAACTTCCCTGTCTGGATGCATGAGGAGAATGTCGTCCAGGTATATCACTAGCTTCACTCTCCACTGTTCTCTGATATATGACTCCGCCCTTCTCATTATCTTCGTGAAAACTCTGCGCGCTTCCTTTGCTCCAAATGGAATCCCTACGAAAGCAAAACATTGGCTTTGAAAGCTCTAGCACAGATAGGGACTGAATTGTTCGTCCACTTTGACATGTTGGTATGCACTCGATATGTCCAGAGTTGTCATCCAGTCGTTCTCCTCCAGGAGTTCCACCACTGTCTCCTGGGAATCCATCTTGAAGTGTTTTCCCTGCACTTTTTCGTTTAGAGCTCTGCAATCCAGGATCTTTCTCCACTTTCCGTTCTTCTTTATCACCATGAATGTCGGATTGAACCACTTCACCTCCGACTCCTGTATGGGCTTCACCACTCCATCCTTCAATTCCTCCTCCAAGAGGGATAAATAATTGTTCATCATCTCCGTCGTACACCGAAACTCTTGTCTGTGTTTTCTCTCCTCCAATGAGATTGGGGATTGGGGACTTTTCCATCGAGCTCTTATACCACGGCTCACTAGTTTGTCTCCTCCAATCTTCTTCCACTAACTCAGCCTGTTCACTAGCCTTCCAGGAAGTGGTTTCCTCAGTGGTTCAATCGCTTCACTCCTCCTCAATTCTGGCGTCTTGTGGCCATGCTGCATCTGTGTATTCCCTTCTCCTTCGAAAATGTCTGCAATAGCTGTCTTCGAGCTCACCTCCAATGTACTCCCAATTTGGAACTTGATAACAATCCCAGAAGCTCTCAAGGCTCCCTTCTCTTCCTCCTTCCCGGATCTCCGATCGTTCTTGTGTCTTGTCCTGCGGGGATATACTAAGTTTACTTCTGTGTTCTCTCTCAATGTTCCCATCTCGTGATCTTTCGAGATATCTTGATTTTAACTCTTCTCTCGATAGAATGAGCTCAGTGTCTCTTCGATATTCTCGTAATCTCCCAAAGGCTCCCTTCTTGTTACAATGTGCCGATTGAATTGGATTCCATTTAGCATTGTCGTTCCTTCGAAATTCGATAGCATTCTGTCCATCTCTGTCTCGCGACAAAGCGCGGCTCTCTCTTCTCACTCTGTCTCGCGGCGAAGCGCGTATCTCTCTTCTAGGTCCATTGGTTTGTTCCAATAGATGTTCTTGTTGTTGTTCCTCCCTGTATCCTCGGGGGAGCTGGAGGAAGGGGGACTGTGAACGAGGGAGCTCTCCCAGCTGTTGCTGGGGCCTGTTGCGGTCGAGTTTGTGTTGACCTCCTTCTTTGTTTGAAATTTGTAAAGCTCCCATCGAAGCCACGTTTTTGAAACTGTCAATAGGCGAAGCCCTGGGCGTTTCTGCCTGTGCTGTACTTCCCTGGGCGCACGCCCCTGACTGGGGCGAGTCCGAAGGTTGTGGAAGAAACGGGGGATGCTCCGTACCCTGGAGCATCCCCCCCTGGACGAAAAAAGCTGGTGCTATCCACTAGCCTCCTAAAACTCTCTGGGATGTCCTTGGACATTCCCCCGTCCAGAAAACACTTCACATTCTCCCAGCTTGATTGAGGGATAACTTTCAGCAAGTTTATGCGGCTGATACAGTCTGCTATTAGGGCGTACGCGCAAAAGAGCCCCCTCAGTCGCTCTTTCTCTTCTTCCTCTATGTGCATCTTCCATTATTCTCTTGTAGTAATGGCTGCAATCGCCTTGGCGGCTTCGAACCCCGATTCCAGGGCGAGCTGAAGCAGCTCGATAACCCGAGCGGCTTCTGGGGAATCTTTTCTTCCCTCCGCAGTGACCCCCGTCACCGCTAAGGCGTTCCAACTCGCATCAGTGTGTCTGGTGAAGAAATTCTTTTCCGTCTCTGGAATAAACGTGTTTAAGATATCATTGTTTATTCTGATCGATCTGGCCTTGAAAAACTCCATAAATCTCTTCAGTTCGCCCGCTTGCATCCTGGGCGTCAGCCATTCGTCTGGGAAAATTCCCAAAAAGTCTTCCGATCTTTCCTGCTCTTCTTCCCGCTTTTTTGCGATTCAGGAATCGCTCACGCTGCTTTCCTCTTAGTCCCATCTCTTCATCTGATTACGAACGCGACTACCCCTCAATGGTTGTCTGTGTCTCTTCTTTGTAATGATATCTGAAATATTAGTTTCCCATTCAGATTCGCTAGGTCTCGACAGAGATCTTCATCCTTGCCGTTCCCTCTTCATTTTTCTCGTTGGTATTATTCCTTTTGCTCCAGAGTGACTTAGTCCTCCTCCGCTCCTCGACACTTCATCAATCCAATTTTCAACTCTCTTTAGCATATGAACAAGATCAACGGTCTTCACTTCGCTGTCACCGTCTGCCATACTAACAGGATTTAGCTTCATTTCAACTGCGGATAATGGTATGAAAAGAAGTTAATTCGATAGCGAAGTATGATCTTAAACCACCCATAATTAAAGATCAAACTCATTATTGAGGAGTAAACCTGCTCCTTGCGTTCATAGATTCGCTTTATTGCGAATATCCACTTCTCAGATCGTGCGTTTTGTTCATTTTCAGTACAGTTTTCAAGCATTGCTAGTAACTCTGAAAAAAGGGATTAAACAAAATAATCAGATGACTGTTTATTTCTGTCAATTGAATCATTTGCAGATCTCCGTTCAATTTTTCTTTAAAAAAAGTCATTGTTTCCTTTATTGTTTGCTTTGATAGAAAAGATTGAAATTCTAATATAGATTGTGTTCTTCTTTTCCTGATTGCTTATTTGGACAAACAATTTCAAGTTATGTGGATGCTGTTTGAAAACAAGAATCTTCAATTTTTTTCGTTTTGACTGTTAATTAATTTCTTTGATTAAATTTAAAGAATTGTTGAAAAAATTATGTTTAATAATCAATTGTTAAGAAATATCCATTCTTTTATTGTGCTTTTTCTTTCAACAATTATTGTCAACTAAAAACAATAACAAAAGAATTACTATTTTTGTTATCGATATGATTTATTTTTTTTGAAATGTTATTTTCTTGATTTCTCAAAAGAAACAGAAAATTCTTCATATTAATAAAAACATACATAATTGTATCTGCAATAATCACATAAAAGATGGATTAGGTATTTTTTCGTATTCATAATGAAATATATCTGGTGATATGTTTCAAACAAGGTTAGAATATATTTGAAAAAAACAGTTAAACAAATTGAAAAAGAAAAAATAAAGCATGATAACAATATACAAATGAATACACATAGAAATACAAGAACAAATGTTGATTTTGAAAATAAATGATAGGTCTTTTTTTAATCAATCATTCATTTCTTGTTCCTTTCCGTTATTCTCTTCATTTCTTGATTTCCTTTTCCTCACAACAACAATGACAATCACAATCACCACAACTGCAACCACAACAACAATTGGCACAACAATGGCAACAATGGTCCCCTCCTTCCTCTTTTTATTTTGATCTTTCAGTTTCTCTTGTCTCACTTTCACACACTTCTCATACACATCCTCAGGCTCTGATTCTTCATCAATTGCTCCCTCGATCCACCCAGATGTTGACTCATCGTAGTCATTCGCAAACGCAAAGGCATCTTCTTGTTTGCAGAACTCTTCGAAGTCTGGGGCAATGATGAACAGAGAAGTTGTTTTTGAGCCAGCTGTGTTTGAGCTGTCGATCTCCAGGTTGTGTTCTGATGGGAGTTGCAGATTCGATGTTGCCTTGGGCATGTCAATGAATATTGCTCCTGATTTCCCTTCTGGTGCTGAACAAGACTTGAATGAGCATTTGCTTGTCCTTCCAATAGCCACTCTTGATTCTTCTGAACTGAGGGTGATATCCAACCCTGCTGCTGCTCCTTTCTCCGATTTCACTTCTCGAACATTCAATCCTTCGATTGAAACCTTCGAAGATGAATTGATCCCATCATCGATGCTGATTGCTGCTCCACTTTCCACATTCACTTTGCTGATGTCCATTCCACTCAATGACACCTCGCTGGCTCCAGAAAATGAAAATGGTGATGATGAGAATGTCACAAATGAGGTTTCATCTGTGCATTTCACCGTGTCCATTTCCACACTTCCAAATGTTACACTCACAAGACTGCTTTCCAAGGGGCTGTCTCCATCCGCATTTGATTCCATTCCTTCTTGTGATTGTGATCCAATTCTGGCAAATCGACATGTTGATATTTTCAGTGATATTGAACCTGATCCAGCACTGATCAATGAGTCCCAATTCTTTTCTGTTGAAGAGAATTGGAATGCTAGATACTGGAATTCCACAGTTTTCTGGCAAGAAAAGAGAATTGATGAAACAGAAACATCACAATCAATTGCAACTTCTGTGTTTCCCTCTCCATTGTCATTCACTCCTTCAATTGTTATTCCACTGTTGATGCTGAAACTTATGCCTTGTGCTTTGATTGGATCATCCGTTTTGATAATATCGATAAAACATTTCCCGCTCTTTTCCAAGAAATCATAAGCTTCCTTCAAGCTGTTTATTGCAGAATTAACATCAATTCCATTTCCCCTCCCTCCATTCTTCGCAAATGCTCTTGTCATATTATCTGGCTTTGGAGGAGGTGGATCAAAATACAAACTTGTAAAATCATAGACTTTATAATTTTGATCAACCCCTACAATAAACCACGAATTGTCTCTCCTTGTGTAATTTGCTGCAAAACTTGCCTTCATTGCATCTGCCATATCTTTGAACAAAGAATCATTTCTCATATGAATGTACAATCCTGTGTTTCTCTTTTTGCCACTATCATAAGCTGTGCAATTCTGAAAAACCAAATTCTTTCCATCTATTGGCCATTTGAATTGGGACGCTGATGAAATACTTCCCATTCCCAAAAAAATTCCACTTGTTTTGCCATTTGGACCACTGCTGCTGCATGAAGAAAAAGACGTTACTCCCGCATCACCAACGGTAAATGTACTTTCACTATTACTGTCCAAAATGTACAACAAATGAGAACCATTTGTTTGACATTCAGTGAATGTGCAGTTGTTCAAAGAGACATCCAATTTGTTTTCATTTTCACCAAAAATGGAAACAATTGAAGAGTCACTTGATATTTTTTTCAAAGTCAAATTCGTTAATGAAACCGTATTTCTAGCGCCTAAAGAAAAAATTCCACCTTCAAATACAACTGTGCGACTCTCATCACTGCACTCCACTGAATCCATATTTAAATTCCCTCTTTCCATATACACAAGGCTATAACCCACAGTTCCCACATTTGATGGTGGTCGAATAAATTGACAATTTTTAATAGTCAGTTCTCCAGAAGTTCCTCTGATTAATGCATAACCTCTATCTCTGCATAATACTGTTGGAAAATGGAATGACAAATATTTGAATTCTGTATCTCCACCACAAGAAAATAGATCTCCATCTGGATGCACATCACAATTAATTGATACAACTTCATTTTTTGTTCCTTTGCTGTCAACTCCTTCAATGGTGATTCCTTGATTTTTGTAGAATGATGTTTGCTGTGCAGTTAGTGCAGTTGCGTCATTCACAATATAGATCTTACATGCTTCATCATCTCCCAGCTGACTATATGCACTTTTCAATGATTTCCTTTCCTTACCGATTTCTGTGCCAGTGTTAGTGTCACTTCCGCTTTGCTTCACATAAACTGAATAAGACTTTCCTTCATCAAATTCTTGTGATGTTGCAAATGTGAAAGCCAGAAAAACAAATAGCATGAGTTTTAATGTTTCTTGATCAATAATTCTATAGATCAACACATCCTTAATTCAAACACAAACTGGATGCAATAAATGGTTTGGATCCAATTGGCGAGTGTTTGAAAAGTGAGTTTATCATTGGACAGTTTCCATTCCGAATGAAACGCTCATTAAAGAAGATCAACTGATTTTGAAAACAAAAATTGTTAACGCCCATAGAAAATTATTTATAGCCACTGTTTTGCATCATTGTTTTGAAAAGATTTGATAAAAATAAAAAAGTTGAAATGAGTGATATGGGAAAATAATTGAAATTGGACTGAAATAACATTTCAAAATACGAGAAGATTCATGACGTTCAAAACAAAAACTTATTTATTTCAAAAATGAAAGTTTTCTTCAAGATTAAAATATTTCAAGTGACGATTAGTAAATTTAATAATAATGACTTTTACAACAAAAGACTTGGTTCACTGTTTTAAGTCAAAGAACAAACAGTTTGGATGCATCTTATTATTGAAATTATTTTGAATATTTCATGATCTGTAAAACATATTACAAGATTAAACTTTTTCAATAGATGTTGTAACGTGTTGAATCATTGCATAATTCTCAAATCACATGGTTATTTTCATAGAAATGTATTTTGGTTTTCTTTCGTCGAATTATTGAGTGTTTCTTCTTCTTCTAATGTTTCTGTGATGAGCAAGAGATTAACAAAATCACCTCCACACAATTATCCATTTGAGGATGAATGGAGTGGCGGAGTAAAGATTGATGGAGCAGATGCATGATACAGTGTATATGTGTGTTTTAAGAAAATAACTCTTTCTTTTTTTCCATCAGAAAATAATGCATCCATTTTTGTGAACTTCAAAAGGAATGAAAGGAATGAAAGAACTTTTGTAAAAAAACAAACCATTGAATTTCTTCAATTGAAAAAACCAAACTTATTTTCAACTGTTCAAAAAACAAAGAGATTAAAAATGGAGAAAAACGATATTCTAACATTTATATATAATTGTGCTGGCTTTTCTCTGAAGCTCTCTTTTGATTTGCATTTCCATCACTTCCCTCAAAAACGGAGAGTCACATAAAGAAAACCAATTCACATACGAAAGCACTTTCATATTTTAATGGTTTTTGATAAGCAAATAGAATCTCTGTTTTTTCGATTCTGTTTATTTCAACTGCAATAACGTTATCGAAAAACATTTTCAAGCAGACAGAAACTCACGAAAGTTCGCTTCTCATATTCTGCAATGTGAAATCACTTTTCAACTGAGAGACAATGAGAAAAAAGACAGTTTTCATCTGCTTTTTTTTGTGTTGATATGAAAATAACAAATGAGTTGATTCAACAAAAAAATGAAAAATATGAAAACACATTTAAAGATACACACACATAAAACAAATCAGCAAAACCAGCAATCCATTTTCACATGAACAACTTCGAATCCTTCTCCTTCGCACACAGTCACACACTCAACAATCCCATCATGCTCACTCTGGTGCTTCCTCCATTGCCGTGCTGTCTTCCACCCCTGCCATCCGAAGCCCCCTTTCAGTCATCGCCACCGAAAGAATTACAAACAGCCGCAGCCGGCACAGCGTGCTCAGCAGCATTTTCTTCACCAGATCTGTTCGGTTCACCATATACGAGAAAACCAGCTCTTCAAAGGCCTCAGCCAGCTCCCCATAGTCTTCACACTCCTCACGCTCCTCACATTCCTAACTTTTCTTTTTTCTGATCAATTCTGTTTTGTCTTCCTCAATCAAGCTCTCAAACATCTCCTTAAGCATAAAAAACAACACAATCATCCAGTTTCTCAGCATCTGTACCTGCTCCTTGCCAACACATTCCTCTTGACTTGGCTTTTAATTGTTTCACTCTTCCCTGAAGTTTGTTCTTTATCTCTCGCTCCATTTCAAATAATGTTTCATTTTCTTCGTTTCGTTTCTTTTTACGATGATGGTTAATTTCTATCAATCAGTTATCCATTTGAGAAACAATTCAAAGAGATCAAATCATTATCTCAAAGCAAACTTAAGGCGAATAAATTGTTACCACAACGTGTCTTTCTCATGAATTTTGTTGAAGTTAAATTCTTTTGATAAAACTCATTTTTGTACTCGACTTGAAAATTGTTTAGAAATAATTTATTGACTTTCAAAAAAATAAAAAAAATAAAAAAATAAAAAAAAATAAAAAAATAAAAAAAAAAAAAAATAAAAAAAAAAAAAAAAAAAAAAAAAAAAAAAAAAAAAAAAAAAAAAAAAAAAAATAAAAAAATAAAAAAAAATAAAAAAATAAAAAAAAATAAAAAAATAAAAAAAATAAAAATAAAAATAAAAAAAAATTTAACAACTTATAATATATAACTGATCCTTTTTGAAATCACACTTTCGTTCTTGTTTTGATCAAATTTTTTATCTCAATGGGATTTTTGAAAAAAAATTGTTTCTACAATAACAACATCATGAACAACATGTTTAAACAATTTGAGTTCATTTTTTTATAATCATATTGAGATATTTATTTTGATTAAAACTCGAACGAAAGAGAGATTTCAAAAAGGATCAGCCATTTAAAAAAAAAAATAGATCAATACCATAAGTTTTCTTTTGTCCTTGTGCACTAATTTCAAAGATTCTAAAAGCAATTATCATAAATAGGTTCAAAAATTTTTATATTATTATAAATATTTAATTACTATTAATGTCTCAAGTTAACACAGAAACAAAACCAGTTCCAAAAGTTGACAAAGCCACAAAAGTTGTTGGAGATAAGAAAGAGAGAAAGAAGAAGCGTCATGAGACCTATTCCAGCTACATTTACCGTGTGTTGAAGTCTGTTCATCCAGAAACTGGAATCTCAAATCGCGCCATGGCAATCATGAATTCTTTCATCAATGATATCTTCGAAAGAATCGCAACTGAAGCATCTCGTCTTGCTCGTTATAACAACCGTCACACTCTCACATCTCGGGAGATCCAAACAGCTGTTCGTCTTCTTCTTCCTGGTGAACTTGCTAAGCATGCAGTTTCTGAAGGAACAAAATCTGTGACAAAATACATGTCAAACGCATAATTTTTGTTGTATTTAAGTTTTTTCTGTTTTTCTTGTTTTTAAAAGCAAGTGTTTTTAAACACGCAAAAATAACCAAATTAATTATTATGATATGAATATTTGTAAGATGAATTGGTAATAATTGAAGAAAAATTTGAAAGAAAGTGAAAACTACATGTACATAAAAATACAACAAAAATGAAAACAAAAATCATATAATCAAAAAAATGTCTGAAATGTTCATTGTTGAACTGTATAATTTCACAATTTTTTTGGTATGTTTTTATTTTCTCTAAAAGAAAAATTCATAAAAAAAAAAGTTAAACATAGATATAAAAGTTTAAATTGAAAGATAGCAAAAAAAGTTATTTTTTACAATTTCCTCACAAAACTATTTGGAGTTTGAAGAAAAGTTGTTGAAGAAGCGAATGAATTGCGTTCATTTTCAATAGGAGCACCTACGTGGATTGAAGGCACACCGGAAGCAGAAGCTGCTGAAGAAATATTTTGCGGAAGATAACTTGAGATTTGTGAAGAATAATCAAAAGAGGGCTTGTTGGAAGAAGCATTTATGAGCGGGGTGTTATGAGGCTGTGGCGAAGTGTGAGAAGAAAGCAAAGACGAAGGCTGAGAAAGAGACTGATGCGCATCAAAAGAAGATGGAGAAGCGACAGGCAATGTTGATAACAATAAAGAAGAAGAAGAAGATGAGGAGGAAGTAGAAGAAGAGGTTGCATTTGCTAATGAATAAGCGCTTCGTGCTTGAGTAGAAACACCATTCGCTTGTGTTGCACTCTGAGTCAAGAAGGATCCCTGCGCAGGAAAAGGCAAGGGAAGGGCATTATGTGGAGAAGCAGACACGGAAGAGGATTCTCCAAAGTGATGCTTCTGCCCAACTTCACCCCAAGCAGTGTTAACAGAACTGGAAGAACTGTTGGAGGCAGATCCGCTATTTTTTCCTGTCATTTTGCTTCTGTTCTTTCCCCGCCTTTCATTTGCACCACCACCACTACCACCACCTCCACTTCCTATTCCACTTCCTATTCCATTTCCTCCACTCACTCCCGATCCAATCAATCCTCCCACTCCTCCTCCTCCCATTCCTCCCATTCCTCCCATTCCTCCCATTCCATTCATTCCATTCACTCCTCCTCCACTTCCTCCTCCATCCACAGCCCCAAACTGCCCAGCCAGCAGCTCACTTCCCCTCGCTGCGATGTCCTGTGCGAGTGGCAATAAGAGTGGCAAAGAGCTCTGCGGAGTGGGCACAAACGGGGCGAGAGTGCCGTCTTTCTTGCGGACGATGCGGTGGGCGATCATTTCAGTCAGTTTGTGGGTGATTGGGTCGAAAGGGACGATGACAGGGGCGAAGGAAAGAGGGTCGGATGGGTCGGTGTGTGGATAGACGATGGGAGGTGAAGGGAGGAGAGGGGCGGTGGTGACTGGGAGCCAGGGGAGTTGAGAAGAGGAAGAGGAAGAAGAAGAGGAAGAAGAGGAAGAAGAGGAAGAAGAGGAGGAGGATGAATTTGAAGAAGAAGAAGAAGAAGATGATGAAGGATTGAAAGAATACTCTCCACCTTTTCTTCTCCGATGGTGCTGATTTGAATGTGCCTGTGTGTTTTGATTGACAGAAGCAGCAGCAGCAGCAGAAGAAGAAAAAGAAGGAGAAGATGAAGGAGTGTTAGAGACTGACAATTGAGTGTTTTGGTTGATATTCAGATTGGCAGGAGGAGGAAGAGGAACAGGAAGAGCAGAAGGATGAGGAGGATGCATAACAGCAGAGGAAGAGGAAGAGGAAGAGATAGAGGAAGAAGAAGAAATAGCTGAAGAAGAAGAGGAGGAGGAAGAGGATGAATGAGGGGAGAGAGAATTGGGAGTGCAGGAAGCAGAAGAGAGAGACAATGACTGAGAAGATAAGGGAGATGTGGAAGAAGAAGGGATTGTTTGTGTTTGGTGAAAAGAAAGTGGCTGAGGATGTGAAGGCAAAGTGGAGTATGAATAAGGATAAGAAGAAGGAGTTGAAGAAGAAGAAGCGACAATAGGAAGAAAGGAAGGCATATTTGTAATGTTGTTGGGAGAAGAATGATAAACAGAAGAAGAAGAAGAAGATGTTGAAGGAGGAGGAGGAGGAGGAGGAGGAGGAGGAACAACATTGTTTGCAGCCATCACTGAAGAAGGAGTGGAGAATAGATTTGAAGGCTCAGGGGAAAGATTGACAGACAAAGAAGCGAGAGAAGCAGAAGAAGGGGTGAATGGGTTGATGGAAGGAGTTAAGGCAGTATTTGTGGAGGAGGAGGAGGAGGAAGAAGAGGAAGAAGAAGGAGAAACCGAAGAAGAAGACGAAGAAGACGAAGAAGACGAAGAAGTTGATGATAATGATGGAACATTTGAAGAGGAACTGAAAGAAGGAGGAGGGATGGAAGGAACGGAAGAAGAAGAGGAAGAAGCAGATGAAGCAGATGAAGCAGATGAAGCAGATGAAGCAGATGAAGCAGATGAAGTAGAAGAGGAGGAAGAGGAAGCAGAAGAAAAAATAGGAACCGAAGGAGAAATGGCAGGAGAAGGAAGAGAAGGCAGACGAGCAAGGAGAGGAGAGGAAGAAGCAGATGAAACACTTCGAGGAAAAGAAGAAAGAGAAGAAGAAGTAGAAGAAACAGAAGAAGAAGCAGATGAAGAAGAAGAGGAGGAGGAAGGCAAAGGAATGGAAGGGTTGATGGGGAAGGAGAAAGGAAGAGGAGAGGAAACCAATGAAGATGGATGAAAATCAGGAGTGGAAGAGAAAGAGATATTTTGTCGGTCAAGTGGAGAAGAGGAGGAAGAAGAGGAGGAAGAATTTTGTGAAGAAGAAGAAGAAGAAGGTATAAATGGTGTAGATGAAGCAAATGAAGAAGGAATGGAAGAAGAAGTCAAAGGAAGAGCAGAAGATGCATTTGGAGCAGAGGGAATGAAAGGCAAACCAGAAGAAGACAAAGAAGACAAGGAACTTAGTGAATTTGTTGAATTCAAAGAAGAAGAAGAAGAAATGGAAGAAGAAGAGGAAGAAGAAGATGGAGAAGAAGCAGGTTGAGATGAGAAGAAAGAAGAAGCAGCAGAAGGAATGGCAAGAGGGAAGAAGAAAGGGAAAGGGGAAGAAGACAAAGTGGGAGAAGAAGAAGATTGAAGAAGAGGGGCAGAACCAGCAGGAGAAAATGTGTTGAGGGCAGGAGAGGTGGAAAAAGCAGAGGAAGGGAAAGAAGAAGAAGAAGAAGAATTTAATGAAGAATTGGAAGAAGAAGAAGAAGAGGAGGAAGAGGAAGAAGAAGCAAAAGAAGGAGGAAACGAGATAGGACCAGGAGAAATGGAGGAAGTGGAAGGCGAGGTGGAAGCAGAGAGAAGAGAGGCGTATTGCAACAGAGCAGAATTGACAAGAAGAGATGGAGTGAACTGGGCGAGGGGAGGGTTCTGTTCGAGTGGATTGGATGGAAGAGAAGAAGAAATAGAAGAAGAAATGGAAGAAGAAGAAGAAGAAGATGATGATGATGATGATGGAGATGATGTTGGAAATGAAGAAAGAGAAGAAAATGTGGAAGAAAGAGAAGAGGAAGAGGAAGAAGAGGAAGAAGGAAAAGAAGAAGAAACAGAAGATGCAGAAGAAGATGGGAATCCAACAGCTGTTTGGAGAGGTGTGTTAGCAACAGATTGAGAAGAGAACAAAGAAGGATTTGCCATTGCTGTTTGGAAAGGAAGAACAGAGGGAAAGGAAATGATCGAAAGAGGATAATTCGGAAGGGAAGAGGAAAGGGAAGGAAGCTGAATTTGAGGAGGGGGTGGAGGAGGAGGGAGAGAAAGAGGGAGAGAAGAAGAAGAAACAAGGTTTTGGAGGTTGGAAGGGGTTTGGGAAGAAGAAAGCATTTGATTGGACAAAACTGATTGGGATGCATTTGTGTTAATGCTGTTATTATTGCCTTTCTCATTCACACACTCATCGAATCTTCCATTTCCTCCTCTTCCTTCCCATGCTCCTTCAATCTGAAGATCCTTTCTTTCTCTCTTCCCTTCTCCTATTCCCGTTCCAATCCCCATTCCAATTGCCTTCCCCTCTTCCATCTGCATTGAAATTGCTTGTTTTTCCATCAGAGACGAAGTTGGAATGAAGTCAATCAAATCTTCTGCCCCGTCTTCACTGAAAAGAGAGTCACTTTCCTCTTTAAATTCATCATCATCATCTTCTTCTTCCTCTTCTTCTTTCTCTTCCTTCTCTTTCTTTTCAAAATCATCATCTTCATTATTTTCTTCTTCTTCATCATCTCTCATTTCCTTCTCATCTTTTTCATCTTCTTTTCTTTTGTTATGATGTTTTGTTCTATGGCTTTTGTTTCTTTTTGATTGAGATGCATCATTTGTTCTCGAACCTTTGCCATTTTTTGATCTTTTCCTATCGAATTTCACACTCTTTTCTTTTCTCCCTCTTCCTCTTCCTCTTCTGCTTTTTCTTTTCTTTCTCTCTCCTTCTACTTCCATTTCCGTCTCCACATCCGAATTCGAATCCGAATCTAATTCTTGTTTTCTTTCTTTTATTTTCTTCTCTTCTCTTTCTTCTTCCCTCTCCTCTTCTCTTCCTTCATCCAAACAATCATCAGATTTCACCCCTGTCTGACAGACATTTCCTCCAAATGGCGAATGATTTGACTCTCCCAACACAGCAGAGGCTGATGAGCTTCCCTTTGCGAGTGCTTCTGAATGGAAATCTGAAGGAGAAGAGGAATGAGAAGAGGAATGAGGACGTGAATGGCAATGGCAATGACAAATGGAATGAGAACGAGAACGAGAATGGGAATGCGAATGTGAGTGAGAAACTGAATGAGAAACTGAATGAGAAACAGAATGAGAAAGAGAATCTGTTGTTGAGTGAGCAACAGAGTGAGTAATTGAATGAGAAGCAGAATGAGAAGAAGAAGAAGAAGAAGAAGAAGAAGAAACAGCAGAATGAGAAGAAGAATGTGACTCAGTTC
Organism: Monocercomonoides exilis; assembly: GCF_001643675.1. Lineage (NCBI taxonomy): Eukaryota > Preaxostyla > Oxymonadida > Polymastigidae > Monocercomonoides > Monocercomonoides exilis. The sequence goes on along the minus strand of NW_027150586.1, from coordinate 510,562 downwards.
CTGGTGTATTGTGTGAATTCATTTGAGAATTAGATCTGGATTGTGAATTGGAATGAGATAATGAATGAGCAATTGATTGGGAATGGCTTTGGGAGGATGGGCTGGAAAGAGAAGAAGAAGAAGGAGTTGAAACAGAAGAAGAAGAAGAAGAGGAGGAGGAGGAAGATGAAGAGGAAGAAGAAGAGGACGAAGAAGGAGTCGGAGCATATGAATCCTTCATCAGAGAAGAAGAAAGCGGGGTGCTGCTTGTGGCAGGGGAGGAGAAGCAAGAGTAAGGAGAAGAGGCTTGTGACACAGCTGAAGGAGAACGAGAAGAGCAGACTTTTGAGGCAATCATGAACGAAGAGGATGAGGAAGGAGACAGTTTGCACGTTTGCTCGCTTCGAAATTTGGATGTTCCAAATGGAATTTTTTGGCGTTTTTTGCTGATTTTTTCGGGTTCGATTTCAATTTCAGTGTCTGTTTCATCATCATCATCTTCTTCTTCTTCAGCTTCAGCTTCAGGTGTTTGAAGAACATCGGATTCTTCATCACTTTCATTTTTGGTTTTGTTTTCTTGTGTCAAAACATCTTTTTTCGCTTTGTTGAAATCTTCATCACTTTTCTTTTCTTCTTCTTCTTCTTCTTCTTCGAACTCATTATCTTCTTCATCAAATTCTCCTTCCTCTTCCTCTTCAAAGTTTTCCTCCTCTTCCCCTTCCTCTTCTTTATCATTATCCTTTTTATCATCCTCCTTTTTTTCCTTCTTCCTCCTCATCTGCTTCATCTGCTTCATCTTCCTCCTCATCTTCCTCCTTCTCTTTCTCATCTTCCTCTCTTTCTCTTCCTCCTCTTCTCCTCCTTCTTCTTCTCCATCTTCATCTTTATCTTTACCTCCATTTTCTTCTGGTTTTCTCTCTTTCTGCAGTGTCTGTATCATCGACTTCAGCACAAATGATGATGTAAGCGATGCTCTTCTTCCAATTGGCACATTCGCCTTCTTCTCAAATTTCAATTTTGGATCATCATTTTCTTTGTCTTCATCTTCATCTTTATCTTTATCTTTATCTTCATTTTCATCCATTTTATTTCCATTGAATTCAGCATTTCTTATCTCTTTATTGAATCTTCCATCTTTGCAATTGTTCTCTTCTTTGTTTAATTCTTTATCTTTGCTGATTCTTTGTTTATTCTTTGTTTTTTGCAAATGAGGAAGTGATTCGAAGGCAGTGATGTTGGGTTCTCTTGGAGAAGAGGAATCAGAATAGGAATGAAAAGTGGGAAGAAGAGAGGAAGAGGAAGAGGAAGAGGAAGAAGTGGAAGAGGAGGAGGAGGAGGAAGAAGAAGAAGAGGAGGAGGAAGGGCATTTGATTGAAAGTGTTTGGAGGAATGAGGAATTTGAAGAGGAAGAGGAAGAGGAAGAAGAAGAAGAAGAAGAAGAAGACGACGAAGAAATTTGAGATGAAACATTCTGAAGAGAAGGTGCTTTTGGAAGATCAGCGATGGAATGCTGGTGAAATGAAGGGAGAGAAGCAGAGGGATCTCTGCCTGCTAAATTGTGAGAGGAGGAAGAGGAAGAGGAAGAAGAAGAAGGAGAAGAAGAATGAAGTGGAAAAGAGGAAGAAGGAAGAAGGGAAATTGAAGATGAACGCGTAGAAGAAGAAGAAGATGAAACAGAAGAAGAAGCAGAAGAAGAAGGAGAATTGTGAGCTGACATGATGGGTGAGACGAGAGTCTTAGACATGTTGTTGCTTTGTGAAGGTGACGAAGAAGTGGTTGAAGTGGGATTTGAAATGGAATTGTCAGAATTATCAGAATGAGAAGATGATGATGACGAAGATAAATTTTGGTTATCTTTATCAACTTTTGAAGTGTCACTTGCCTTCTTTTGCTCAGACTGCTGCTGCTGCTGAAAAGAAGAAGGTGAAGAAGAAGGAAAAGAAGAGCGAGAAAGAAGCGATGTTGGAGAAGAAGGAAGGGAATAAGAGTGGAACGAGTAGAAATGGCTGGCTCCAGTTGCTGATAATGGAGCATAAGCAGAAGAATGTGGTGTTATTGGAGAAGTTACAAGGAAATTTCTTGAAGGTTTTGCGTGTTTCTGTGTGTTAGCGGATGAAATGGGGGTATTTGAGGAAGGAGAAAGAGAAGATGATAAAGGAGGAGGAGGCGGTGGAAGCGATAGATTCAACCCTGAAGTTTTAATTTCATCAGTGCGAGCAGAGGAAGTGGAAGAGGAAGAAGGTGAAGAAACTTTGATTGCTAATTCCAATGTTGGATCTGAAGTGAGCTTTGAACATGAATTTTGTTCACCGTTTGGTTCTTCTGTTGAATCGCTGACTTCTTTTTTCTGGAAATGCCTATCGTTTTGTTTTCGATTTCCTTTTTTTGAGTTCGATTCAAAATGTTCATTTGCCTCTAATTTTAAAGTTTTCGATGAAGATTTAATATTAACTGAAGAAGCACTTAAATTCTGAATTGAAGGTGGAAGAATTTTTTGGCTCTTCTCGTTTGCAGTTAAAGATAACTCCTTTGTAGATACGCTCTCGTTTTGAATTTTTGCAAAGCGAGAGTTTAAAGGAAAATTCACAAATTGCATGATTACTGGAGTGCTTTCTCCAAATATTTTGGTATTATTAAGCTTTGCGAAGGAATTCTTTGCGTCACAAGAATTTTCAAAAATTACTTCTGCAAATTGTTTGGTTTCATCTTTATGAAATTCACGATGAAGAGATATTTCTAAAATGTTTCCAAATGGTTTAAAAGTTTCTGTAATTGCGTCTAATGAAATTTTATAATCGTTAATATCAATCCTCACAATCGATGAACAATCAGAAAAATTGGAAATCTCTTCATCTGAAACATTTTTAATATAATTTGTCATATGCAACACAGCACGCACAAATTTTCTGGGTCAATATCACGTAATTTGATTCTAAATTAAAAATGAAGATCTGGCCCATGATTTATAAGAGATAATTGTGCGCAAAAAAGGAAGAAATCGAAAGGTGTTGATACAAAAGGGAGGAGAGAAAATGGCAAAACCCAAGCAAAGAAAGAATATCTTTGAAAATAAATAATCATGCCAGCAAAGAAAGTCGATTCACCAGCCACAGACAAGAAGCGTGTTGAGGTTGCAAAGAAAGCACCAGTGCGTGTGAAGAAAGCCGACGGAGACAAGAAATCGAAGTCTCGCTCAGAGCGTGCAGGATTGCAGTTCCCAGTTGGGCGTATCCACCGTCTGCTGCACCAAGGAAGCTATGCCGAGAGAATTGGAGCAGGAGCGCCAGTGTACTTGGCAGCAGTTTTGGAATACTTAACAGCGGAAGTGTTGGAGCTTGCAGGAAACGCATCGCGCGACCACAAGAAGCAGAGAATTGTTCCGAGACACATCCAGTTGGCCATCCGCAACGACGAAGAGTTGAACAAACTTCTGTCACACATCACCGTTCCATCAGGAGGTGTGATGCCCAACATCCACAGTGCTCTTATTCCAAAGAAATCCAAGACTGGAAACGAAGATGAGGAGTAAATCATAAATTTAAGTTAAATGTTTTCAAATGTGTTTATTAACACATTCAAAGTCATTTATTTCTAATATTTTTCATTGAAGTGCAAAAAATCAATTCTTTATAAATTTGTTGCTTTTTTAAACGAAATGAGTAAATTATTTTTTCAAATTGTTAGAAAAACTGATTTTCAAAATCATTTTCCAAAAGAATTTATGGATTAGCTTGATTGACTAAAAAGGATTTACAATTAATTAAAAATATCAATTTGGTTATAATTTTTTTTAAAACAATCAACTTCAAACATGAGTTCAAAAAATAAAACGTTCATGTCATAATTTTGGATTGATTTTAAAAAAAGAATTTTTAAGTTTATAAAAGTTATCTTTCTACAAATTTTTATTTTGTTAATAGAGTTTTTTTTTAAATAAAATAAAACGAAACATAAAAAAACAACGGAGAAATTGTAATATCGAAGGATACTTTTTCCAAAATGACATCAATGCTTGAAAAATGCATATTTTACATTCAATATGTCTTTTGAACCTATTTATTTGTGGTTCCATTTTGTTGTCAGAGATCAAAAATACCATCAGCCTATTTTTGTGATTTTTCAAGAGTTTTTCAATGACATCTTCCATTGCAACACAAATTTTGTCTCATTTCGATAAATTGTCTCAAAGCATTGGGAGAAAGGAAGAATCATTGAAGGCGGTTGGATTATCTTTCATTTTTTCACGTTTAAAGTCATATTTATTGCAATTTTTATTTTTTAACCTTCAAAAGCGAATAAGATTGGCAATGGAGTTTGTCAAATTGCTGAACCAAAAAAATGACTCAAAAGTTCTGAGTGGTATGTTTTTCATTAAAGATTATTGCCTTTTCAAAACCTAATCGATTTTTTATTATTTTCTATAATATATCATGATGTTGGTTTATTTGAATAGAACTTAGCAGCGATACATTAATTTTGCCAATTTTGGTCGAGGCTATGAAGATTAACAAACAGAAAACGTTAATTCCTGCTCTTGAACTCTTGAAATATCTGGTGTCAATTGGTGTTGTTTCAATAGTTTGCATTGTTTCATTTTATATCAGCTAATGTTTCTGGACTTGAATATAGTCATCAATGTCACTTTCAATTCCATCAGTGTTCGATGAAATTTTAAAGTATTTTTTTATTATTTTTTTTTGCAGAAATTAAAAATTTTGTACAAAATTATTGTTAAAACATAATTGCAATTTATTTCGCACACTGCAATTAGAGAGCATTCTGCAGATGAGACGATCGTGCAACATATTCTTCAAATTTGTCAAGGATGCATTACTCCACCAAACAAAGTGTCTGGAAAAGATCTTAGCAAGATTTTATGCTATCCGTTTCGATATGTGAACAGTAAGTCTCAAAAGATCAGTCATTTTGCTGTTGCTTCTGTAAGACATATTACATTGTCTATTTGCGAGCAATTTACATCTTCTGTTTTGGCTTCTCCAAACTCTTCTCAATCAACATCTTCTTCTCAGACTTCTTTGCCTCCTCTGTCAACGTCGACACAGCATAGTGTCAGTACTCCAGCAAAACAGCCGTCTTCTTCAGCGTCTTCCTCTTCGCCAGCATCAAGCAAGTTCCCCAAACCACCTCCACCTCCTCCTGCACTCAAGGGTATGCCAACTTCATCATCGTCGTCGTCATCATCCACATCATCTTCCTCTTCCTCTTCTTCTTCCTCCTCTTCTCCTTCTGCCATGGCAGAAAATAGTTGGAGCTGCTTTGTTGTGCTTTCTGAGGTTGTGGATATGCTTTCTGGAGGCAATTATCCACTCCATTTGCAAAGCATCATCGGAGGCGATCCTCTTTCTTCATCGTCTTCTTCTTCATCACCTGCATCTTTATCTTCCTTCTCATCATTCGCTTCTTTGCCATCTTCTTCTTTCTCCTCATTTTCCTCCACATCATCATCATCATCATCATCGTCCTCTTCTTCTTCTTCCTTATCATCATCTTCTTCTTCCAATTCTTCATTCACATCCTTCTATTTCAAAGCCGAGCCTTTCAAAGGCACTTTGGGCTGGGAGCTGCTGGAGTCTCTTTTGACCCCAGCATTCTTCCTGGCCGTGCGAAATTCTCCGCTCCGCTCTTATTTCCTCTCTCTTTTCCAGCAGAAGCTGATTCCCATGCTTCTTGACTGCTGCTCGGTGCATCCACATTACTGGCGGGCGGTACAGAAGAGATGTGGATTCATTGCAAGCCAGCTGTCTTCACTCTCTTGCTTCTCATTGGAGTCGTTGAATGCATCGGCTTATCCTTCGACTTCTTATTCCCAGGCAATGCAATCAACGTCTGCTTCTTCTTCTTCTTTTGTGTCTTATCCATCATCATCATCATCTGCTTCATCGTATTCGTCTTATTCCACTTCCTCTTCCATTCAAAGCCAGCCTTCGCAAACTATGCCCAATTCATCCACTTTGTTTGTTTCGGTCGACGAAAAGAAGGAAAAGAAGCACATTAACATTTTGGAGCAGATGCTGAGAGGAAAGAAAGAGATCAGAGAAAGAAACATTTGGGATGCCTCTGATGAAGTGTGGGAAAGGAACATGCAGAAGATGGAAGAGGAAGAAGATGATGAAAGACAGAAGGAGGAAAAGAAGACAAAAGAAGTGAATGATAATAACAAAGAGAAGGAAAATGAGAAACTTAAAGAAGACAAGAAAGAATCAAAACAATCAGAAAACAAGAAAAATGAAACATTATCTTCTCTTCGCTCGAATGTGTCGAGTGTCAAAAGTTCTTCTCTTTTGTCAACTTTCTTCTCATCCTCCTCCCTCTCCTCCTCTTCCTCCTTTTCTTCCTCTTCTTCTTCGTCAAATAGAGAACTCCCCTTTTCCGAAGACCAGCTCATCCAAAACTTGTCTGTCTCCTCGCTGTTTTTGGGGCGGCTTGCTTCTCTTTCTGTTTCAGACTCGTTTTTGGCTGGAATCGACATCCATCCGCCTTCCTCGCTCGCATATTTGACCTCTTCCTCGTATTCCTCCTCATCCAATCTGTCTTCTCAATCATTGCCTGGCTTATCTGCTTCTCCGCTTCTTCACTCTTCTTCCAGTTCTTCTTCTTCTTCTTCCTCCTCCTCTTCTTCTTCTTCTTCCTCTGCATTGTCTTCCTCTCCCTCTGCTTCGATGCTCCATCTCCATCCACTCCACATTCATCATCCGTTTCCGTTTATCTCCGCGGAGAAACTGCCTCTTTTGCGCTCTTCTTCCTCCAAGCTGGCTTTTCCATATTCCCCAATCAAATATTTGGAGCAGATCTTTGTGAAGAGAAGAGAGCAACTGGACACAGAAAAAATAACAAAAGGCAAAGATATTAACAGCAAAGCTTACAAGACAAACAAAACAAACAAAACAAACAAGACAGAAGAACTCGCCTTGAGAAAAGGATTTCGAACTTCTTTTGCCTCAACTCATCATTTTTCTCTGCTTTCCGAGGAAAATATTGCTTCAATGGAGCAATGTTATCACTTCCCTTCGTATTTCTCATTGGAAGATTCTCACTTACTGAACATGCAGGCAATCGCTTCATCATCTCTTTCTCCTCTTTCTGCTTCAGTTTCATCATTATCTTCTTCTTCCTCTTCTTCTTCTTCTTCTTCTTCTTCCTCATCCTCTTCCTCTTCTTCCATTTCTGTTCCTTCCTTCACATCCACCAAGCGCATCATCCGTGTCTCCTCTCTTCCTTCTGCTTCAGCCAAAGAAAGCGAGGCACTTCAGCACGTTGCAAACATCACTTTTCTCATCACTGCCCATCTCGCAGACTTGCTCCCCATTGAATGCTGCATGCTTCTTTCTGTGCTCTCTTCGATGTGCTATTCGAACGAGACGGCGGAGAAGATGGTGGCGATGCGGTGTTTGCGGAGCATTCTGTCGTTCCCGTTTCTTTTGAGGAGCTTTTTTGTGCTGTTTGAGCAGAACGACGAGGGAGTGGAGGAGGATGAAGGAGTGTTTGTGGAGGAATGGAGGAGGTGGAAGGAGAGGAGGAGGAGGAGAGAGAGAGAAAGAGAGAAGGAGGAGGAGAGAAGAAAGAGGGAAAGAGAGATTAAAGATGCGGAATTGAAAAGTGGAAAGGAAGAGAAAGAGGAGATAGACGAAGAAGCAAAAATGAAAGATGAAACAAATCAACAATCATCTGAGAGCAAAGAAGGAGAAGCAAAAATTGATGAAGAAGAACAAGTTCCTGAACCATTGGGAATTGAAGAGAGTAAAGTGAATGGAACAGAAGAAGGAAGAACAGAGAGAGAAGGAAATGGGAAAGAAGAAGAAATATCAAAGCAAATAGAGGCAAGAGAAATAAAAATGAGGGAAAAGATGATTCGAATGATGGATGAGAAGAAGGAAAAAGAAAAAGAGAAAGAGAAAGAGAAAGAGAAGGAAATTGAACAAGACAAAAGCATCAAAGAAGGGATGGTTGTTGACTTCTCAAACGAAGCTGTTGACAATTCGCCTTCTTCTTCTTTTCTGCCTCATCCATTTGTCAGCTCAAAAGTGGCAGAAAACAAAGAAGTGAAGCACATCATGCAAATCATCACTCCTTCACCTGCTTCTTTGAATGCGTCGCCTTTCACCTCAACTGTTTCTCAATCAAACACCTCTTCTTCTTCTTCTTCTTCCTCCCAGACACTGCAATCACTTCCTCTTCCTCTTCCTCATCCTCCTCCTTCTTCATCTTCATCTTCATCATCATCAACCCCTCAAAGTATCATTTCACCTCAGTTGATCTTTCGTGCTGTTTCGTTTCTTCCCTTTTTCTCTCTGCATCCGCCATTCACTTTCCATTCATACAACGCAAATCATCCACATCACGCTTCTCCTTCCTCCTCCTCCTCTTCTTCTTCTTCTTCTTCCTCTTCTTCCTCTTCTTCTTCATTTTCATCCACTCCTTCCTTTTCTCCTTCTTCCTATTCACTCAATTCTCATCTTCGCTCTCATTCTAAGCAGCCTTCTCTTCTTCCTTCTTCTGTCTTTCTCGAGTTGTTTGCTGCGCCTGTCAGAACACTTCTGCATTATCTGCCAGCTGATGGCTTTGTCAACAGCGGAATAAACTCAACTTCTCTTTCATCCTCTTCGTCCTCTTCTTCTTCTTCTTCCAATTCATCTTCGTCTTCCTCATCGTCTTCTTCGTCATCATCTTCTCCTTCTTCTATGAATCTGCCATCGCTTACTCCATTTTCATCATCATCTGCTCAATCATCATCATCATCTTCTTCTTCTTCTTCTTCAAGCTCTTCTTTGCTTTCTTCTTCTTCTTTCGGCTCACTTCCTTCAAATTCTCTTAAGCCTTCGTTTTATCGTCCTTATGATTCACAATATGATCCTTTGACTTCAACTTCATTTCAGTCATCTTCTTCTTCCTCTTCCTCCTCCTCTTCTTCCTCTTCCTCTTCTTCTGCCTCATCTTCTGTTGACGAGTTATTGTTAAAGACTGCAATTGATGCTTTGTTTTGCGCAGTGAAAAGTGTATGTGTCATTGCATCTTCAAGCAAAAAAGCGAAAATTAAAACTCGAATTGAAGAAGAAGAAGAAGAAGTAAACGAAGAAAACGAAGATGATAACGAACAACCATTGAAGAGTATTATTCCTTCATCTTTCTCATCATCATCTTCTTCCTCCTCTTTAACTTCCTCTTCCTCTTCCTCTTCATTTCATGCATACTCTTCCTCTTTGTCATTCTCTTTTGATCGCCGTCTTCTCATTCGTGTCATTCCGACTCTTCTTCATGGCATTTCTTATCTTTCGCTTTATCTCACTCAGCACAACATCACTTTTGCCTCTTTCTCTTCCTCATCCTCTGCTTCTAATTCTCAATCATCCCAATCTTCATCATCTTTGACTTCTTCCTCTTCCTCATCCTCTTCTTCCTCTTCTTCTTCCTCTTCTCTTTCTGGGAATGTCAGCAATTTGATGGGAATATCCTCCAACTCCTCTTCCCAAAGCTCTCTGAACCTGAGCAGCATTTCTGGTGTGAATGACAATCTCCTCATTGTTTCTCTCTCTCATCTCTATTCGCTGTGCATCTGCTGCATCAACTACGACCTCCCTTTGCTCCTCACTGCCTGTGTCCATTCAATTGCCTCTGTTTGCTTACCTTCTTCTTTCCGTGTGTGGAACACTCCTCAGCTGCGGTGGGGTTTGGTTGTGTCTTCAGCAGCAGCTGTGGCTGATGTGAGCGAGGAAGAGAATGAGAACTTGGCGAAAACTGGGGCTGAGCCAATGCAGTCGATGTTTGCTCCGCTTGGAACGTCTGCCTCTTCTTCTGCCTCTTCTTCTCCTTCTTCTGCTTCGTCTGTTTTGCAGAGAAGGAAGAACGTGATGGAAGAGAAAAGAAAAGAAAACAACAGAAAAGACGATGAAAAAGAAGAATTGAGACAAATAGAAGAAGTCGATGAGCAGCAAAATTCATCAGAAGAAGACAATTCAATAACAGTTTTTGATGAAGAACGAGCCAAATGTGAAGCCAACTCGTTGATTGCTTTGGGTAGGCAGCAGAAGCTGTGGAACACAGACTCTTCTTCACTGTTCCCTCCGTTCATGTTCAACACGTCTCATTCACTTGCCTTCGAGTGTCTGTTCACCATCATCCGAAAGCATTGCTCTTCGCTTCCGGCGTCTTGCTGGAACATCATTTTGCTTCTCTTCTCAGAGACTGAGAAAAACGTGTTCTGTCAGACGGGTTTCTATCCATTTCCGCTCACTTCCTCTCCTTCTCGCATGTGCTCGCCACTCGTCAACTCTTCTGCCTCTCTCTTTTCTGCTCCAACTTGCGAAGTTTTGTCGCTTCTGACACATTTTGCATGGCTTTTGGCTGATTCTCGTGCGTTGCCTCTTCCGTCTGTTGTGATGTTTGCTTCGGCACTTGCAGAAGCAGCGGAAGGATCGCTGACTGCATTTGGGATTGTGCGAGAGAAAGAGAAGGAGAAAGAAAAGGAAAAAGAAAGGGAAAGAGAGAAGGAGAGAGAAAGAGAAAGAGAAAAAGAGAAGGAAAGAGAGAAAGAAAAGGAGAAAGACAAAGAGAGTGAAAAGGAGAAAGAGAAAGAGTATTTGTCACTTCTTTATTCTCCTTCTTCTTCCTCTTCTTCCTCTCTTTCTTCATGTTCCTCATCCTCCTCTTCCTCTTTGTCGTCACCTGATTTCCGACACATTCTATCTCCTTCGTTTTTGGTGCCTCCTTCTGACTATCGCTTGTTCCTGTTTGCGCTGGAAGCTCACAGAATGGTCGTTCAAATGAGGAGGAAGCTGGACAGAGAGAAGAGGAAGGAGAAAGAGAAAGAGAAAGAGAAAGAGAAAGAAAGAAAGAGCACTGCTTTGGATGAGCAGCAGAAAAGCAAAGATGCAAAACCCTTCAAAAGATCGTTTCCTCCGCCTCCACACGTGGCAGCTGGCTCTCCTGCTTCTTTGTCTTCTCCGGCTTCAGCTCTTTCCTCTCCTCTTCCTTCTGCTCTTTCGTCTGCCTCGATGATCCAATCACCTTCGACTCCTTCGCTTGTCCAGTCAAATTTGGCTGTGGCAAACATTCATTCACCAGTTGTGGTTGCTTCATCATCATCTTCTTCTTCTTCTGCATTGTCTACACCTTCGATCGATCGATCTGAAAAGCACATTGGAATTCTGAACCAGAGCACAAAGAAAATGTTCACTCCACACAATCTTTCGTCTTCAGCTACACCTTCTTCACTTTCCACATCGTCTTCATCCTCTTCTGCTTCTGCTTCTATTTCAATGACACCATATTCATCCTATCAGCTGCAGCAGAGCACAATGAAGACAAATCATTTTGGCCTTCCATTCAAAGGGGAAGAAGGAGATGGAACAGTCAAGCCATCGCCTTCTGTTCTAATCTGCAAAATCTCATTTAATTCGTCTTCAACAGCAGCATTTGTTTGCTCACCGTCAAATTGCGATCAGCTGTGCCTCCCTCTTTCTGTGCCAGAGCCGATCTCTTCAGCTTTTGCAGATAGTCTTTCGTCTTCTCCTTCGGTTTCTCTTTTGTATCATTCATCTGCTTCGGCATTCCCTTCGTCGCCTGCTTCTGTTGTGCATCAGATAACAACTCCCTCAAAATTTGCAAAGATAACTTCTTCTTCTTTATCTTCATCATCATCTTCTTCTTCTTTTGTATCAAGTTCATCTATTGGAATGCTTCGAAATGTTATTTGCGAAGATGAAAACAACAACTCTCAATCTGTTCTTTCTCTTTCTCCTCTTCTTCTCCTCCCTGACATTCCGCTTTCCTTGACTCCTCTCTCTCTTCTTCCATATGCCCTTCCATTTCTGCAGTTGTTGGATGTGGTTCGGTTGAACATCTACAGAACGGAGTCATTCCTTCAGCTTCTTGTTCTTCCGCTGCTGTTTCGACTGTTATTTTCTGCGTGTGAGGAAGTGAGGGCAATTGCAGTGGAGGCGTTTTTGTATCTTCTTTCTTTGTTTCTGTATTACGAGGCAGGAGATGGGATGGTGAGATGGACAGAAGAAATGATTGAAAGAAGAGAAATGAAGCTGAGGAAGGAAAAGGAGGAGGCGAAGGAGAAGGAGAAGGAAAAGAAGAAAAAGGATGAAACAGAAGCGGAGAAGGAGGAGGAGGAAAAGTTGAATGAAATAATTGGAGATGAAGAAACAGGAGGACTGATAATACCAACAATACCACCGGAGTTGTATGATTTTGAAGAAAGAAGGAAAGAAATGGAAGAAGTGGGAGACGAAGGAGAAAAGAGAAAGTACATGAATTTTGATGAGGTGTGCATATGTTTCTTTGGGAAAGACGACAAAAACGAATATAAAGACAAAGAGAGATACAAAAGTCAAGTCGAAAAGGAGGAAGAAAGAAAGAGTGATTCAAATGAAAAAGTAGGAAGCGTTTTTTCAACGAATGAAAAGAATGAAAGCTCACAGAAATATACAAAGACCAAAAAAATGATTGTAAAAGCGATCGAACGAACGTTCTTGCCACCATTTCTTTTCACACACAGATGTATTACAAGCCTGCTGACTTCATTGTTCTATGTGTTTTTGTCTTCTCCGTTTGAAGACGTGAAAAAGCGAATATGCTCCTCATTCTTCACGTTTCTGTCGTCGTGGTCTTTTTACTTGACGGCTGAAATCGACTGGCCAATCATCATCCGCTCGCTTGCTCCGATTGAATTCTGTTCTTCTTCTGCGTTTTCTGCTTTGCCTGCATCTCCATCTGCGATTTCGTCCAACAGAACAAGCCATTATCCGCTGCTGTTTCGAATTATTCAGTCGATTTTGGAGAATTCATCCACTTCGACATTTGTTTCCTCCACTCCCCTGATGTATCTCAGTTCATTGCCTGCTCCGTTTAATTTAAAGAAAACTTTGAATGGAAAATCTTCTTCATCTTCTCAGTTAGCTTCAGTTAAAAGACAATCTGATTCAATTTCTTTGTGTTCGAGGCAGTTTCGTTCTTCTCGTTCAACTTTGTCTTTTCTGCCTTCTTCTCCAATCACTTCTTCTTCATCTCTTTCTCTTTCATCGCTTTTGCTTCTTTCTGAACATCTTTTCCAGTTTGCAAAGCAAAAAACAAGTTTGAACTTGTCGCTTTCGTCGATCGAATACATCTGGGAAATTGCAGACATTCTGGTGAAAGTTGGGGAGAAGCATGAAGAATGGAAGATGAAGCAGAAGAAGTGGAGGAGGAGAGAAAGGAACAAAAGATTCAGTAGAAAAGGAGATGGAAAAGAGAAAGAAGAGACAGATGAAGAGGAGAGGGTGAATGAATTCAATGACGTGTTTGATGAAGAATTTGAATATCAAAATCTTTGGAGAGACGAAGAAGAGAAAGCAATGGTGGAAGGATTCTACTCACTCACACAAACACATTCACATTCATCCTCATCCTCATCCGTTTCTGTGTATTCTTCAGCCTCAATTGCAGACGACGAGTTGGTCGTGTTTGAAGGGGAAGTTGTGAGGGAAAAGCCTGTTTGTCTGTGCAGGATATGTTGGGAGGAGAAGAAAGCATTTTTGGGAAGAGTGAAAGTGAGGCAGCCAACAATAACATTTGAGAAATCAGGAAGAGACAAGAACATGATGGATATAGAAAACAACGAGAAGAACACGAAAAGAGACGAATTGCCAAAGAAGCCTTCATTTGACACTTCATCTTCTCATTTTGTTTGCCCCACGTTAGCTTCTATCCGCCCATCCCTTTCTCTGATCATTGAAAAGTTGACTTCTCTTTCGCTGGACACGCGAGTGGAAGTGCGGACAGCGGCGCTTCATTCGCTTTCTTCTCTTCTCTCGTCGCATCGCTGGTTCTTTTCTCTTTCTTCTCTTGCTTCTTCTGTTGTGGCAGAGTATCTGTTGCCAACTGCACAGGCAATGTGGATGGAGGTTGAAAGTGCACATTTGATGAAGAACGATTCTTCACCTGCAAATTCATCGCCTTCGCCTGGCTCTTCTTATGCTTCTTTGATTCCTCCAACGCTTTCTCTTCCTCCTCCTCCCTCTGCTTCTTCCTCTCAATTCTATCGTTCTTCTTCATCAACATCTTCTTCTTCTTCGTTATCATCATCTTCTTCTTCTTCCTCTGGTGTTCTGATGCACCATACTCGCAACACACCGCAAAAGCAATGGGAAGAATCGCTTGTTCTTGTTACACAGACATCAGTGGAGCTTCTATGCTGTTTTATCAGTTCTTTTGCGAGGGAAGAAGGAAAAGAAAGAAGAAGGAAGAAAAGAGAAGAGGATGAAAAGGAGAAAGAGTCGAAAGATAAGAGCGATTTGCCTGAAATGGAATCTATATCACCTATCCATCCATCGATCATCAACTTGGCTGAAAAAGAAGATGTAACAAACTCAGAACAACTCAAAACGGAACAAGAATTTATTCCTTCAACTGCCTCTTCATCAATTTCCTCATCTCGTTTGTCTTCTTCTTCCTCTCCCTCTTCTTCTTCTTCTTCACTTCGCCCTGTTTTGACAGCGTTTTTGTTGAATATTCTGATATTTGGGAAGGAAGAAGTAGCAACAGCCGGAATTGATGCAGTTAGCAGAATAATGGAAGTGGCATGGCAGAAAATGAAAGAAGAGGGAGAAAAGATGAGGAGACATTTGAACAGGAAAAAGAAAAGCAAGAAGGAATGCAAAAAGGATGAAGAAAATGAAAATGATTTGGATGAGGCACTTTCTCCGCAAAGCGATGAACCAACAAAGCTTGAAAGGAACGAATTTTCGTCGAATTTCAAAGAAAATGAAACCGATGAGTTGTTTTCTGAGACGCTTTCTGAATCAGATGGATCATCTTCTTCTGTTTCATCCACTCTTTTCTTGTTTGCCTCTGAAATGTGGCAGATGTGCTGGGATGTGATTTGCGTGTTCTGTTGTTCCTGCTTCAGGTGCAAGCATGATGAGTCTGTTATTTCTGTGTCTTCTCTTCCATCAACTCTCTCAGCTTCTTCACTGGCTCCTTTGTCTGCTGCATTGGCTTTGCCTTCTGTCAACTCACTATCGGTATCAACTTCATCTTTGTCTTCTTTCAGTTCTTCATCTTCTTCTTCCTCTTCCTCTTCATCTTCATCTCTTTCTTCCTCTCCGTTCGTGGCACTTTCTCATCTTTCCACCATTTTCTCTGATGCACTCTCAAAATACCTTCCTTCGTCTCCTTTTGCTGATTCTCCTTCAACTTCATCTGAGTTGTCTTCATCAAAACAATCTGAATCAGCAACCCCTCGTTCATTCCCTCCACCTCCACCTCCTCCTCTTCCTGCTCCTAACAGTCAACTTTCCTCCATTTCTTCTTCCTCCTCCTCTTCTTCTTCCCCAGTTCCTGTGCAGTTTCCTCTTCCACTTTTGAATCCTTCATGTTCTCTTTGCGCGCTGACTCATCAAAAAGCTATCCATTTGGCATTTCTGCTTCTTCTCTGGACTCCGCGCAATCCATCTGCTGTGAATTATTGTCTGATGGCTGAGAAGTTGAAAGAGGAAGAAGAAAAAAGAGAAAAAGAAAATTGTTTTGAAAAGAAGGAAAAGAGATCAGAAAAAGAACAAGAAGATGAAAAAACAGTATGTGAAACTGAAGTTAATAAAGATTTCAAGAAAGAAAAAGATGTGTCTCTTTCGTCTTCTGCATATGCATATCCTGTTAATCCTTCTTCCTTCACTTCTTATAACACAATCAAAAAGCCTTCTGTTATGCCTTCAAACAAACCAGCATTTGCTCCTCTTCCGTCTCCTTCCCAATCTCCTTCTTCTTTGTCTTCTTCATCGTATCCTCCGATTTCTGTTCTTCGCTATTACTGTCGCACTCTTGTTCCATCTACTTATCCTCATCCTCCTCCTTCCCCTTTCTTTATTTCATCTTGCCGTCATCTTTTCTCTTCTCCTTCTCCTTCTTCTGTCTCATCCAGTGTCAATCCGAGTATTCATTCGCTTTCTCCGACCCAATTTTCACTGCCTTTTCTTCGTCTTTCGCCTTCTCTTATCAATCCTCTTCTGTTTCTCTCTCCTCATTCGTTCAGAACAGTCGGTTTGTTCAAAGATCTGAGCAGCCAACAGGAAGCGTTCTCGGACTATTCGCATAGAATCAATCGGATTGAAGACGAAGATGAAGAGGAAGAAGAAGAAGAATATGAGAAAGAATTGAGGGGAATGGAAGAGAAAGAGAAGAATGGGAGTGGAAATGGAGGAGAAGGTGAAGAAGAGGGAGACTGGGGCAAAGGGCTGAATATTTGTGATTCGATTGAGTCTGATGGAACAGAAGAAGAGAAAGACATCCTAGAAATGAAAAGTCGAAAATGTTTAATGATGAGCAAAGAAAGAACAAGTGAAAATGGAAAAATGGAAAAGAAAGAAGATGAAGTTGAGGTTGAACACATTCAAAGTTCTGATTCTAATGATCTTCCATTGTCATCGAAACTTTTGACTTCCTCTGCATCTTCATTCCTCTCAAACTCATCTGAATGGGAAGGAGAGAATCCTCATCCAAAACTGACGAGCGTTGATTCTATTTGTGGTCTTGTTGTTATTTCAGCTCTCTCTGCACTTTCTATTCCTCCTCTCCATTTTGCCACACTTCAATACTCTTCTTTGAATAACCCTTCTCAATCAACATCTTTTTCTTCCTTGTACTCATTTTCAAACCCGTGCACCTCAAGTGTTGATCCAGTCACTGGATCTGATGTTCCTCTTCCTCCTTCTTCAATGCTTGTGAACGTCACCGCTTCTTCTCTTGGAAACTCTACTTCTTCCCTTCTCGTTGAGCATCATCTGCATTCTCTTATTCCTTCACTGTCTTCTTCACCTTATCCATCTCCTTCTTCTTCCCCAAGCATCTCAGCTCCGTTACCTCCTTCCTCGTTGACTTCTTTGCACTCTTCCGTATTGTCAGCTGCATCTTCTTCTTCTTCTTCTTCTTCACCTTCCAGTCCATCAACACCAGTTCCATTGATATCTCCTTCTGTCTTTTCCACTTCTCTCTTCCCTGCCATTTCTTCCTCGCTGATAATCCCTTCTCAACTGAAATCAAACTTTGTCAATGACACCAAACGCATTCGTTTGCCTTTCCTGCATCTTTCTGCTTTCCACATCATTCTCCATTCCACTCTTTATGCTTTCTACAGCAGTAGTTCAACTGTTCCTGTAGATTGTCCACCATATCAGTCTCTTTCTTCTCAATTTGATTCTGATCATTTTATGTTTGATTCGCCTTTTGGAACAAAAGAAGAAGAGTTTGTGAGTGGAATTCAGAGCTGTGATACGATATTATCTTCCAATTTATCTAACCTTTCTGCTTCGTTCTTTTCTGATTCTGCTCTCAACCGCATTTTCTCGACTTCTTTTGCTGCTCTTCTGATGCTTCTTGACTTTGGGTTGTTAACTCTTGTTTCTGTTGAGCATTTGCATCAGGCAAAGGAATGGAAAGATATTCTATCTGTCCCATCTTTTGAAGAAAAGGTCGGAGCAAAACAGAGAGTGAGTGAAGAGTGGGAGGAGGAGGAAGGAAATGAAGACTATAGAAGAGATTTGATCGATAAAACTGAAGCTGCAAATGAAAACATAACTGAGAAGTCTTCTTCGAAAACTTCTCGAAGGTCAACATCAAAGCATTTACCATTTTCATCACGTCCAGTTGTTGCTTTATCGTATCCACATCTTGAAAGTCAGTTGTTTTTGTGTCATTTTCTTGTGTGCTGCAAGTTCATTTCACTGTGCTTGTCTGTTATCACATTATTGGCTCATTTTTCTCCATTCGCCACACTTTTCGGATCAGATTCTGTTTCTTCATTAACTTCTTCAACTTTTTCGTTTTATTCGCAATTCCTGCAGCGAATGTATCAGTTTCTGCTTCTTCCACATCATCCCCTGTGCGGTCCTGCTTTGCTGATGACTTCTGTGTTTATGGCAAGATTAACCAAAGAAACAGGGAAAGAAGAGGAAAGAGAAAGAGAAAGTGAAGAAGTGAATGAATTATCATGTGAAAACGATGAGAGCAAAGCAGAAAAGACTTTGAGTGAAAAACAGGAAATGCTGAAAAAGATGGTGCAATTGAGCGACAGCATTGTTAAGTGCACATGGCCTGAGTTGAATGACTCAGCATCAAACGCTTCAGAGGATGCATTGACATTGAAGAAAAGTTCACTGTCATTTTCTCCATCATCATTATTATTATCGGCTTCAGCATCCGCTTCATCTTCATCTTCATCTTTCTTTTTGGAGGTCTTTCCACACATCATTTCGGCCCTTACATCTGTGTCTGTACAGAAATATGCTTCAAACCTTTCTTCATCTCGTTCCCCGATGATGTACACAGCGTCTCCTCCTTCTCCTTCTTTCTCATCCTCGTCCTATCAATACCTGCAAAAATCCTCTGATTCATCGGATCCTTCTGATATGGCGTTTGTGACTGTTCTTCAAACAGAACAAAAGAAGCTATCTTTCTTTCAGATACCAAATAAAAAACAAACAAAACAGAACTTTATTTTGCCTTCTTCTTCACCGCAAATGGCTTCCTTGCCTTTGACTTCTGCATTTGGTTCGCTCAATAAATCCATGTCAGCTTCGAATACTTCGAATTGGGGCGCATCAGTAAACGAATGTCTGTCGGGAGAAGAATGGCCAGCCGATGAGATTCCGAGAGCACTTCGCAAGCACCATCATCGGCACGTTCATTCGAGTTCTTGTTCTTCTCTGTTCCGTCCGATTGAAATATTGAATATTTTTGAAGATGGAGAAGATATCAAAGAGGAAGAAGAGAAGAGAGAAGCAAAAAGATTACATGAGAACGAGAGAAGGATAATTGCAGGCAGAAAACAAAGAGAAAGAAGAAGAAGAAGAAGAGAGAGGTTAACTGGAAAGAAGAAAAAAGGAAACGAAGGAGAAGAAAAAAATGAGATTGAAAAGATGGATGATAAAGAACTAAAAGAAAGAGTTAATTTAAGCATTTCATTCTTTCAGGATGTTGCAGATGAAGTGAGCAAAATGGAAAACGTTTTGAATTACACAAAAAGGAACAAGAATACTTTTATCGGTTGTGGAAGAGAGAGAACGGATGAGCCACGTATTTTGGATGACAACAAGTATTCACAAGACAATATATCTGTTCCATCATTGAAATCAGATATTTTACAAAATTCGCTTAAGGAATTCGCGAATCAAAGAAAAGAAAAGAATGTGAAGGGAGATAGAGAGAACAAGGGGATTGTTGCTGAGTATGATGAAGAAACAGAGAAAGACGTGGAGCGAATGTTGAATGAGACGGAATGGGTTAGCGAGGTAGATGACAACTGGCATATGTATTCGTTGAGTGAATGCGAGTGTATCCCTCTTAAAATGGAAAGAAAAAGAGTGAAAAATAGAACATCAAAGAGAACATCAAAGAAAAGAAAAGGAGAAAGGAACGAAAGCAAAACGGTGGAAGATAGTTTTTCTGTTCGTTCATCTTCGAACTCACAAGCATCTCAATCTGAAGACAGTGAGCAAATGAATTCTTCTTCTCCATCTTCTTCTTCTTCTGAATCAACATTTGTCTCTGCTTCATTTCAGCGACAAAGAAGATTTCTGCCGAAATACGAAAGCAATAAAGAGGAAAAAGAAGCTCATCGTCATCATTCTCATAAACACCTTCTTCATCTGCATCGTTTGCATCCTTCTTCTTCTTCTGCCTCTTCTTCAAACAGTCACTCTAACAATTCACAACCTTTGTTTCCTCCTTCTTCCTCTTCTTCTCCAAATCCTCCTCCATATCACACCTCTTCTATGCACTCGTCTGCATTTCCTTCTTCTGCGTCCTCTCTTTCTTCTCCTTCGTTACGGTCTCCGTCATCGTCGCCTACAAATCTCAAAGCTATCACAACCTTATCGGCAGAATCAACTGAAGAGCAAAGCGTTTCTCTTCCTTCTTCCACGCGTTCTACTCCTTCTCCGTCATTTCGCTCAGTTGCACTGAAGCAGCCTACATCTGGGTTTATGGTTGTGGATAAAGAAATGAGTTTGATGGAGAATGAAAAGGAAGCGGAGAAAGACAAGGAAGACGGTCGAAAGACACCGACCACGTCGCATGTCTCATTTGCGCTTGAACCGAAAAGTGTTGGTGCAAAAGACAAAAAAATGAAGCTTTCTGAGTTTATCACCAGGAGACACAACTCTCCTTCACCTTCGCCTTCTCCTCCCCCGCCTCCTCTAATGCCATTGTCCGCGCAAGTTTCACCTCAAAAACAGGAATTTGAGAGAAAAGTTGTAAAAGAAGAACTGGAAAAGAGTGAAGAAGAGGGATCATTTCATCGGGGTGGAAACGAAGATGACGAAATTGAAGATCAAGACGGAGAATATCAGCCATCATTTGCATCTCTTCCTTTCCATTTGTATTCACTTTTTATGAAATCTCCAGATTTCCCAACAATTTCAACGATTTGGTGGAGAAAGAGAGAAATTCAACAATTTATTTTGTATTCATTTGCACATCAGCAGTTGCTTTTATCAGCTTCATATATAAGTTTCTCACAATTGCATTCAGGTGATAAGCGTAACAAAGATGAAAAGAAGGATTCAATCCAAGAAAAGGAAGATATGCCTAGCAAAGAGGAAAAGTGTAACATTGATTCACTCAAAATTGATTTAATGAGACAATCAGATCCATCAATATTGCTTGCATTTCGATCTTCTTTGAGTTATTTAATTCAAATTGCATCTTCAGTTTTGTTAACGACAGCAAACTCTCTTCGCACAAACGCATTTGTTGAAAGTCCCACACATCTTTCTTTGTTGGAAAGGAGTCTGCGTTCTTCTCGACTTTCGATTTCTGTTTTGTTCCATCTTTCGTCGCATCGTCATTTTTCATCTTCGTCGTTTAGAGCAGCAAGTTTTCTTCAGGATTTTGTTTGGTCAAGGCTCGAGATTGTTCTCAGGCAAATCATTAACCGTTTCTCTTCAACTTATGTGTTGCAATTTCCTCCTGAAGCTATTCGTTGTCTTCTTCGATTTCTTTTGTTCAGCTTGGGAAGACTTGATTCTTTGAAGGGTTCAAGTGTATGCAAGGACAATTGCAATGTTATATGCTCTTGTTCTAATGCAGATACTTTTTCTTCGTTCGCATCTGGAAAGCTTCAGCCTTTTGCTTCTTCTTTGCTTTCTTTGCTTTATGGTTTTTCTTCCATCAAGAATTCTTCAATTATATCATCGTCAGATTTTTCATTCATTTTCTTGTTATTGATAAGGCGTGTATCCAGATTACTTGGGAAGATAGTTTGCGGAAAGGAGAAAGATGTAGAATTTGATGTTTGAAATTATCTCTTTTTGAGTAATTTTCATTTATTGAAATATTTTTGAAATATTTTCAAAGTACGTGTTTTTTCTTTTCATCTCATATTGTTGTTGAATTTGATTATTTTGCTCGTTGTGCCTGAAAGTTATTTTCAAAGGATAATATTTTAAATAACTTAGTAATTTAAAGAGGTATAATGAAACTGGAAGAAAGTCAATGAAACTACAAAATAATTAATAACTTTTTTAATTCTTACAATTTTAATATTTTTAGCAACTAACCATTGCTCACTTCCTTTAATTGAATGAATTTATTGAATATGAAATTATTTTTATGAGAAGAAAATAATTTCAAACTCAACAATGCTGGTCAAATTTTTTGCTTTCATGAAAAAATAACAAATTTATAACCAACTTTTTCTGTTGTTGTTTAATTATAAGTTTGGGAAAAGTGTTTGATATGGCAATGTATATGGAACGAAATATAATAATTTTAGAATTTAATATTTATAAAAAAACAAAAACACATACCATCGTTCTAAAACACGGTACTTTTTCTTTAACTGGGGGATATTCTTCTTTGATTATTTACACAAATTTTCTTTAAGTAAAAAGTTAATTTTGATTATCTTTTTTGAA
Source organism: Monocercomonoides exilis (assembly GCF_001643675.1). Classification (NCBI taxonomy): domain Eukaryota; phylum Preaxostyla; order Oxymonadida; family Polymastigidae; genus Monocercomonoides; species Monocercomonoides exilis. The sequence goes on along the minus strand of NW_027150586.1, from coordinate 488,675 downwards.
TAAAAAATCAAAACATCCTAATGAATAACAATCTTTATATTTATTAACGAAAAAGTCAAAATACACACATACTTTTTCAAGAAAAGAATTGTATTGGAATTTGTTAACGAGAGTCTATATGACACAAAAACTCTTCGCAAAGTTTTCATCATCATCGACAGAAATGAAAAGTATCTTTTTATTTAATTTTCTTTCTCTCAATTCATACTTGTTAAATGTTTTCTCATCATTCAAACTTTTCTCATTTCTCTCATTTTTGTCACTCAGCATTTTCCTGAACTGACTTCTATATTTCTTCTCTTTTTTCGTCAAACTTTTCACAGGAATGCTGCCATCCTTTATGTCTGGAAAATTTGCCACAGATGTTTCCTCACTATCTGCTGGATTCAAGTTGCTGCTCTCCATATGACTTCTTCTTGTTTTTATTTTTATGTTTGTGGGAGAAAATATTCCACACAACTCCGAGTCCCAGTTTGATTTTTTCTTTGTTCTTTGCGAAATGGGTGAACCAGAAACTTTTGACAGAACAGATGCTGCCATCACAGGCCAAATACCAGTAATCTGATACGCGCTTTTTATTGTTGATGGAGGTGTTGAAGAAGTGAGTACTTCAGGAAGAACTTTTTCCAATTCACTTCGAAACGAAGAGGAAGAATGTGTCTTCGATGGGTTGAAATTGTCATTAAAAGTCTTTTTAAATCTTTCAAATATGCCACTGTCGCATTGCTAAAGAAGATGAGTAAGATTTAGAGGAAATCTGATGACAGTTATTCCTTGTTTTTCTGCGCATTTCTCAACTTATCATTGATGTGAGAAGGATGATTATCAAGAAGGAAAACAGCCTTTGACATATTCAAGAGTTTCATTTTTGTTTTAATCGATGGAATCCAATGGGAAATCATGATGGTTTCAAAAATTGATGAATTTTTACATCCTGAAGATGATGAGAGAAAACGAATGTTGAATGACGTTAGGGTTCGAAATTCTATTGGAAGCTTTCGACTGGAAGACAGAAGAAAAGAAGGCAAAGACGATCCATCAGCACAAACGCAAACACATAGAGTCGAATTTGTTGTTTTGTTGGGAATTGGGTGTGAAGGAGGTATTTGATTTCTTAAACACACACGCAGCTTGCATGAGCTTTCTCCACATCTCGTTGATGTGACATCGAAATTAAACATACCGTTTTCACCAAAATTGTTTGTTTCCAAAACTTTTTGGAATTGATTCAACCATTTTCTGATATCATCAGGTGACTGTGCCAACATTTTTGATAGTTCCATCAATTTGGACGATGCAAATTTGAGAATTTTGTTATGATCGATCATATTATATGCAGCTGAAATACATGGAAATTTTTTTTTGTTTTTTCCTGAGAGTTTTCTTCATAATAATCTTTCATCTTAATAATAAAAAATAATCATGAAGAGATGAGAAATTCATATTTCAGATCACAAAATGGAAATCTTTTCTTCGAACAATCTTCCTTTCTGAAAGGAAAAAACAAGTGTTTTGTTTTCCATTGTCTCAATCACTTGGTCTGGATAGATAAAAGGATTTCATTGATGCAATCATCTCTATTGTTTCTGTGGGCATTTGCTCCTCGATATCAAGCGCCTTTCAATAAAATACCATTTCCAATTACCACACGATGTGAAGAAACATTATCTTATTTTATTTCAAAAATTTTCACAGAAATGCTGTTAAATTTCCAAATTTCAGCACACGCCATTTTTTTTGAAGGTCTGATGCAGAAAGTTCGCAATGGTTTGTCATTTTAAGGGTTTTAATCTTTCGACTTCTATAATGAAATATCAAAAAAGGAAATGAAATTCATTCGATCAAATATGTTGCAGTATAAAGAAATAAATTCCATGTTATCAATCTTAGAATATTCCTTCATATTTTACAATTTGAAACGGTGTTGTTTGCCTTTGCTGAAATATTTTGTTGTTTCTTCAATTTTTGGTAACCGTTGACATTAGATAAAAAAATACAATGAAATCAAAATGTTTGAATTTTGAGAAGGATTATCTGAAATTGGATGAACATATTGGGTGATTATTTTTGAAATCATATTTTTTCATTCAAATATTTCGGTGCAAATATATTTCTTTAATATCAATAAAAAAGAATTGAAAAGTGAAAAGGCTTATTGAATGCATTTTAATCTTTGACTCGGAAAAACCATTTGTTTTAAAAAACAATTATCATGCTTTTTCACTTTTGAATTAAAATTTTCTTTCTAAAAACAAACAATCTTTGAAAAATCAACACCCCGAAAAAAGATATGATTTCAAAAATAATCACCCATATATAAAACTGATATTTTTAATTTTTCTCGAGAATGGATTTCAGAAAAGTTCAAGTTATTTTTTAACCTATCAAATATTATTTCTCGAAGAAAACTGTTTCCTGAAAATGAAACAATCAATAAATCAATTTATTAATTTTTTTTTCATTTTCGAAAATCATCACTCAAAAGATAAAAATATTTTGTAAAAAAATGCATTCTCTATAATTCCCAATAAAAAATTGTGAATAATCAGTCACAATATTTTGAATAACAAAAAACAAGAATTTATTTGTCAATTATATTATTCAAGTTTATTTGGAGAAAAAATTGAAAAACATTAATTTTTTATACTGAAATGAATTTATATTTTTTTTTAAAAAATTATATGGGTGATTTTTTTTGACATCATAAAAAAAGATCAAAAATCGAAAAAATAAAATCAATAGTGGTATTTATTGATCAAAGAGTAAAATTGATTTTTTTACAAGTATTAAGCTTTTATTTCTGTAATATGTATTTGTTTTATTATTATATGCAAAAAAACAAACCTTTTTTATTATTATGAGTGAAAAACAAATTATTGATCAAGTTTGATAAAAATAAACCAAAAATTAATAAAGTTAATCCAACAAATTCATCAGAAAGATAAAATAAAAGTTCTTAACATGTAAAACAGAGGTTATAAAAGAAAAAAATATTGAAAGATCTGGAAAATATTGCAAATTTTTCGAAAATTAAAATATTCTGTAAAAAAAAATGAATTTTCTTTTTCTTCATTTGAAATGAAGTCACCAAGTTTTCAAAACAACCATATAGCTCAACGGCTTCATCAAACGTTAAACGAAATTGAAGATTATCAAATTACACTAAAAACAATATCAAACTTTATCTTAGCATCTCTTTCTCTTTTCCAGATCCATAGATCAAACAACTTTCTTCTATATCCTTCGCTCTTCTTCCTTCCCTTTCCACTCTTCCTCATCAAAATCTTCTTTCGAATATGACTCTGATATTGTCAGATTCTCCTTTTTGCACTTTTTCATAATTCTTATCACTGCGATCCTCGATTACTCCAACAGCTTCTGCAAATCTTCTCTTTAATCACGTTTTTCTTTTCACAAAGTTTAGCCCGTTCTGTGTGAACGAGAAAGTGAACGAATGAGGAAGACGCAGAAGAGATATGTGTTTTGCGCTCGAGTCTCGTATCGCTTCTGAGAAAGAGTCATTGTTCTCCTCATGAGAAGCATCACTCAAAAGAATAATTCTATTGTTGTGAACGAAAGAACAGAAGCATTCAGCAATTGAAATGCTGGGTAGTTTATATTTCTGGATGGATTCTTTGCTGATATGAGGTATGGAATATGTTCATTGCATAGAATAATTGTTTTGTGAATTGCAAAATGAGAAATGCGAGAGTGCGCACAAAGCTATTGGGCTTAAAAAGAAGGTGCAGTACATTAGGTGGAAAAAATTGCTTGTGCCGATTTATCGGTGTATTGGCGCTCTTGATGGTCAAAGATGAAGGAAGAAGTGTGAAGGATGTTGAGAAAGAAGAAGAGAAAGGAATGATTTGAGAGAGCATGGGAGTTGGAATGGTGATAATTGGACCCAGAATTGAGGGGACATTGTCAAAGAAGAGCAAAATAAGAAAATCAATGAAGAAAGCGTTTGGTCAAGGAGGAAGTGCATATTCGGTTAATTGTTTGAATAAAAAAGAATATCAGCTTTCATCAGATATTTTTCTGGATGCTGAGTAAATTTTGTCAGAATGGGTTTGAAAAGAGCGAGAATACTGCGAATATTGGCATACATAGCGTTTTGCATATGATTTCACAAAAAACCCATCTCCAATTCAAAGTTGACGAAAAGGGAGATCTTTTCAACGGCTGAAGAAGTTAAGACCGCTGATTTATACAAAGTCCTTTGCTCTTCCACCTCAATTCCTCTGTCTTTCAAGACTTCTTCTCACTTCTCCCAAATCACTTCTGCTTTCTTCATCTTTTCCTCCAGAATCATAACCAAGTTCCTTTGCATCTTCAGAACGAGCACTGGCTCGACTTCTGCTCTCTGTTTTTCTTCCTTCCCATTTACCGCATCTACTCGTCGTTCAATGAATTCGTTGTTTTTTGCGCTTTCAGATATCATCTATGCTTTTCTCCTCTTCATGCACTGTTATAACATCACTACAAGCAGGCAAATAATCTCTCATCAAAAGCTCGGATTCCTTCCACTTTTCTGAATCTTCGCAAGCTCGTCCACTCGCCTAACTTCTATTAACACCCCCGCTAACTCTCTTCCTTAAAAAATACTTGCTTCTTTCCTTGCATCATCTGGTTTTCTGTTTTTTCTTTTGTTTTCTTTCAATCTTTCAGTCTTTGAGTTAATTGCGTTTCTCGTCGCAAATTCTGTTTCAACTAGTTCAAATTTTGCAAATGCGGCTTCCTCTCCCCTTCTTGAAAATCCTTCCTCTTCTTTCTCATTTTTAACAAACTCGTCTTATTCTTCTTTCACAAACTGCGAGCTCTTCCAAAGTTCCTGCTCTTGCAGCTCATGAGTCGAAATCAACATTGAATTTGACACAACCCTCATTCTTTTTTCGTAAATGCTATTTTTTCCCATTTTCATCACCTTCTTTTTCTTTCTCTTGCTTATCTTTTTCTTTTGTTTTAGATTCCACTTCATTTGACTCTCTCTCCATCATCTCTCTCATTTCTCCCTATGGCAACAATTTTTTTTGCTTCACAAGCCACTCACTTTGATGATGACAACTGATATCCTTCAGCTCTTCTTCCAAACCTTCCATCTTGTCTTTCATTTCCTTCGGCTCTCAGCACATCAAAAGCAGTTTAACAATTGCATGTTCTGTTCTTCACTCCCTTGTGGAGTTTGACATGTACTGAATACTTTATCATTTCGCTTCCCTTTCAACTGCTCCGGCCCATGTTCGTTCTCAAAGCAGTATAGGCAGTTCTTCTCTACTCCTCCTGAGTTGTCGACAAGTTCTGTTCGATTGGTTGTTACGTTGGCACCGACAATCAGAAAGAATTCAGATTATGACATAAGTTGCGGTTTTGGAGAAGAAGAAGAGGAAGGGAATGAATGAGAAGGTTCAAAGTGCTGAGGAATTGAATTTACGCTCTTTCAAATACAATTCTGAAAGCAGAAAGCTGCATTTGAGATTGAGAATTGGGTTTGGTGACTACGATATGGCTGCTCAACTATACTCGCTGGATTGTGTTGAGCTGTATCTGTGCTGTCCCGCCTCCTTTTTGAGCCAGGAGCTGCATGTGTTCTTATGGCTGCGGGCGACGCATGTGATGGTGGGTCGATGTGGCATAGTAATAATGCTGAGGCAATTTTTGGAGTGAGCCGCGAAGGTGAGGAGACGAGTGAAGGCAACTGAGATGAAATGGATGGATAACCTTTAGTGAGATGAGAAGCTGGATATGAATACTATTTTTTCTTCTTCCTTTTGATCTCTTTCGTTATACTCTCCTTTTCTTCAACTTCTTCATCTTCTCCTCCTCAACTTCTGCTTCTTTATTTTTTTGTGTCTTTGAACTTCATCCTTCAGTTTGACACGCTTCATATCACTTCCATGTGATACACCTATCTTTGTCGAGTTGTGGAACGAACTCATGAGAATGGTGATCCTGAAAGAATGATTATTTTTTTTTTCAGAAAATATAAGAAGAATATTTCGTTGATATATCATTCAAAGAATTCACTTCAAAGAAAATTGAAAGATGTGCAAAATGATTTTCAACTTGAGGGGAGGAGGGAAGACGAAGACGAAGACGAAGATAAAGATAAAGATAAAGATGAAGATGAAGATGAAGATAAAGATAAAGATAAAGATAAAGATGAAGATAAAGATAAAGATGAAGAAGAAGAAGAAGAAGAAGAAGAAGGCATGTCCAATGTGCAGAGAGACTTCTGTGTGAGTGAAAAGGAGTAGGTGGTAAGAGACGATCGCGTGAGGGACTTCGGCGGAGTCCAAACAAGAACAGAAGGAGCAGACAATTGTGTGTGTAGCAAGGGAGAAAAAGGAGGAGCAATTAATGCTGTGGAGGCTGTGACGTGTGGAGTGTGCAGCTTTGTGGATGAGAGTGAACCATCGAGCGGATGAAATGTCTGCTAATGTTCGTCTTCATCATCACCTTCACTCTTCTCTCTACCTTCTTTCCGTTGTGCCTGAGCAAGCGTTGTGTCGAAAGTGTCAACTTGCGATGTGTAAAACTCGTTTTTCTCCTTTGCCTTTGGCTCTTTCTACTGATTCCCTTTCCTCTGCTCCTCGTATAGCAAGCTTCTGAAATCCACCTTCTTTGCCTCATCCATTTGATCTCGAACTCCCCTCTCTTTGCTTCTTGGTGGTATTATAAAGCAAGCGGATGAACGCAATGCGCCTTGAAACTCCTTCCCTCTTCCACTGCCATTTCTCATTCGATGCCCATTCGCCTCATTCACCCTGTTCAGCACAGCTGGAGCGCGGAAGCCGTACGAAGTGCTGAAGCAGAGCAGAATGCGCCTCTGCGGAAGAAGAAAGCAGTTCAAATACCCATCCAGCGAAGTTACGAAATGCATTGACATTGATGATGATGCTGTTTGGAGTGGGAAAATTGAATGAAATAATTTTAAGAAGGTGTAATCAAGCTGCTGATTGAACATCTCACAAGCATCTGAAGGTCGATGGTCCGTTCTGATACGAAGAAAAAGGAAATATAACAGAAGAAGAAGGTGAAGAAGGTGAAGAAGGTGAAGAAGGTGAAGAAGGTGAAGAAGGTGAAGAAGGTGAAGAAGGTGAAGAAGGTGAAGAAGGTGAAGAAGGTGAAGAAGGTGAAGAAGGTGAAGAAGGTGAAGAAGGTGAAGAAGGTGAAGAAGGTGAAGAAAATGAATATTAATGGTTATCGGGAAATCCACAGCAAATTTTAAATTATTTCCGAGGAAGAGTGGTGTTGTGTTTTATGTGTTGTCAGTTAATCAAAATATTTTTTTTTCGATAAGTTGATTTCTGTTTGAGCAGTAATTCGCTTTCACTAATATTACGCAAGAGAGACTGATGCAAATTAATGTGGCAGTATTTCTTTAAATAAATTAATTTTCTTTTGCAATTTCTTCTCCTTTCTCTTCAAAAATAGAAAATGATAATTGCTCTCAATTTCTTTTCCATTTCCCTCTTAGATTCAACTCTCAAAATCATCAGAAAATATCAATCCCCTCCTTTTCTTCATCTTTCCCTGTCTCTTCCAAAATATCTTCTCCTCTCAAAAAATATCCCTCTTCCAATCAAACACTTCAGAATATTCTTATTCTTTCCCGCTTTAACCCTCTTTTACTTCTTTTCAAAATCCATTTCTCCAATTTGTCTCAAATATCTTCCTCACCATCCTCAATCACTTTTCTATATGTTTTCAACATTTTCTTCTCCAAATCTCCGCTTACTCTTCTCCATCCCTTTGTCAGAATTTCTTTCATTCAAAAACCCCTCTCGAAGTATTAACATTCAAAAAAATACTCCACTTCCACCCCCTGCCACAAATAATCTTCTTCCATCTCTTCTCTGCTCCATATATCTCCTGTGCCTGGTGTTGATGAAATAAACATCAAATACTGTTTTGGGTGGTTGAAAACATTTTTTAAGGGGTTGATCATGCCAAAAACAGAAAAAACACATCGGGACATCCACCACAATGTGTACGGGCTGAGAAGACCCTCCAGTGAGATATACAATGTATTTTGTGGAGATGCATTCTTTGCTGCAATTTGACCATTCTGAGACTGAAATGAAGAGATTGATTTATTTTTGGAATGATGATGGCTGTGGAAATGAGGCTATTTGGCAAAACACAGTCGAAGTGCAGTTTGGTATTAATTTATTTTTCTTTATTTGAATATTTATCTGTTGATTGTTTTTGTTTTGTTTTCAGGGCGGGAGGTGGAAAAGAATGAAAATGAATAAAAGCGGGATATCTCGTTGTGCAGGGTGACTATGGAGTTGGGAGAGCGAATTCATATGGAAAGTGCCCAGGATGAAGGGATTGGGAAGGGAATTGGAGATGATATTTTCAGACGCAAAAACAAGGACATTTTTCAATGATGAGTGTGGAAATGAGTAAAATACATAAATTTTACATTATTCAGAATAGAAAGATAACGAAACAGTTGAAAGAGAAGCGAAAGTGGGTGAATCAACTATGAAAATTATTTATTGTCAAAAATTGATTGATTTTTTCTATTATTTGTTGATTTCGACTAATCAATTCTTTTTTAATTTTCAATAACATTTTTCTGCAAATTTTTAAAAAGAAATTTATTGAATTCTTTATCTAAATTGTTGCATTCATATTTTATTTGCATTTAATTTCAAGTTAAATTCTGTTTATTAAAGTTTTGTTATTTTTTGGATTTGCTTAATAAATATTCTTCAAATTTTGAAGCAAAAACAATTAGAAACAAATAAAAATTAATTTATAAACAACAACAACTATATATAAAGCAATATATTTGTATGATCATCACTTTTATTTTTCTTTTTAAAGCAACCCTTAATGAAATTAATTTTTGATCAAACGTCGGAATTTTTTATGATATCAAAAAAAATCACCCATATTAAAGAAATATGAATTCAAAATGAATGAAATTATTTTAAAAGAAATGCATCATTTTTTCAATATTTAAGAACAAAGTGTGCTCACGATATAAAAATCAATTGTATTTTGCACCAAAACGGAAGTTTATAATTCGACAAATCAAAAAATTTTCGTTTCGAAATAGAATTATTTTAGGTGTATTATATCGAAAAAAACTGAGACATGAAAAATTATGTAAAAGTTCAATCACAGCTTTGGAAAAGGCAAATTTTTCATATTTCAAGCATATAAAAATTATTATTTTCAATTCTTTTGAGTTTCAACAATTGTTTAAGAGATTTTTCATGTCAGGGACATGTTACACTTGAAAAGTGCCATTTTGTTGCAGGCTTTCCAAAATAAAGGTCTCAGTCAGTTATTGTTGTGTCATATGTGTTTGTCTTTTAAAAAAGTTGCAAAAGCAGAACATTAAATAAAAATAAAAATTTGGATGATAATTTTTAGAATCATAACACTTCAATCAAAATTTTCGGTTGAAAATAATATTTGAAAATCAAAAAATAACGCTGAAAAATGAAAAAGTCTATAACAATCTTTTTCATTTTTATTTCTGATTAAACATTTGTTTTTGAAATAGTTCTGATAAATTTTTGCATTTGAACACTATATCTCTTCCCATAGACAAACAACCTTTGAAAAAATCTATATGCCGGAAAAAGTTATGATTTCAATAATAATCACTCATATGTGTCTTTCTTTTTGAAAAATCACAAATGGGACAAAATTACATGCTTAATAAATTTTATTCATACATCATTTTCTTTTATTTTTCTCAATTTGTTAATTTTGCTTATCTTTTTGCAGAAAATCAAAGATTTTTTAATGCTTTTATGAAGAAAAAGTTTGCCACAAATAATTGTTTTTTTTTTAAAATACAAGGAAGCCTGGGTGACGTACTGACTTTTGACGTAAACCTTTCGATTCCTGACTGACGTGACAAATGTTTTCACGTCAGTCAAAAATTTTTGTGAAATTTAATTTTGATTTTGAAACAAAAATCATTAAAAATAAAGAATCCATTTTTTTATTAACTTGTTCAATTTTTTTTTTTTGAATATCATTATTTTCTCAAATCATTAATACCATAACATGATTTTCACTGACGAAATGGTCAAAATCGGAATTTTGAAACTTCTTTGACGTCAGTGACGTCACGTCAGGTTACTCAAAATGTTAAAGTTGGAAGAAGACCTGGAAAATGAAAACTTACCGAAGGAATTACAAGAATGTTTAAGTAACGTTTTAATTGTTTGCTCAAATCTCACAACAATTCTCACAATAGGGTTAACATTTTATATGTCAGAAAGATATTTACGAAAAGACAAAAAAGAAAATGCATGACACAGGATGTCAATTTGTGAAATTACAAAAACAGTGCGAAACGAAATACGGACCAGGTTTATGAACTTTTTTTCGATTTTTTTATTTTTTAATTTCTTATTGTTTTTCTTTGTGAAAAGTGTATGATCATCCTCGAAAAAAAATGAATTTCTTTCTCGAATTTCATTTGAAGTTATCGGAGAATCATTATGGATATCTCACACTCTCGTTGATGAAAATGGAACACCAAAAAAAGATTGCCATAAGTATTACTTGTGCCCTATTTCGAAAGAAGGATTTCCCTGCGGTGTATCAGGTCGAAGAAGTCATTCTGTGGTTGTTAATCATAAATGTGAACTATTGAAACACAAAAATATTGTTCTATTCAAAAAAGCATACGATCCCATATCAATTTGCAAAGATCAAATGTCTCTTTCAATGTCAGATGGCTCAACAAGTGTTTCAGAATTACAAAAGCAATTCATTTCCTTGATTTGCCGATGCAATTCTTCGTTTTTGGCATCATCATCAAAAGAAATGAATTCGTTTATTTTTTCGTTGATCAAAGCTGGACAAAGTAACCCTTCGCTATCATCAACATTAATTTTCCCATATTTAACACGCAAAAAAATCGCCCACATGGTTCTCAAAGAAAAATCCAGAGTGGTGAAGGATAAGGAGTCAACAATTAGAAACAATGGAGTGAGCATTATGTTGGATGGAGCATCAGTGGCGAATCGAAAGATCATTGTTGTTACAGTATCAAAATTGTCATTTGACAGCAAACCATTATTTTGGGGATTATATCCACCATGCGGAACTACCAAAGAGTTCAATATCCTTGTTAACAATCTAATTTATGAATTCAGTCAATATAACACAATTGTGAGAAGTTTTTGTACAGATGGGTTTTCTTCTCAAATCAGAGCAATAGAGAATTTCAAAAGTCAGGAAAGCAATGCAGATTCAGTTGAAGAAAAGCATCAGAGATTTATTCCTTTTCATATTTACTGCTGCAATCACTTGACAAATTTGGTTATCACAAATTTATTCACAAAAGTTCCATTTCTTTGTGATCTCAAATTAAAAATGCTAAATTTTTCTCAAAAAGCCCATACTCTGCCATTGAAAAACCTTCTGAAGAAGCGTGCACCGACTTTTGTCTCAACAAGATGGAATTCATTGTACGAAATAGCTTCGTTCATCAGGAAAAAGAATCAAATCATTCAAAAGGAAAATTTATTAGACACGGATATCCTTGTGGATATCATCAAAGCAGAAGTGTTCTTATTCCCTTTTCATTTGCTTCATATGAGATTCGAAAATGATAGTATCAAGTTAAGTCAAGTTTTCCCAATTTTATAAAGATCTTTTGAGTTTTTTTTCTATATTTTGAAGCTGGTTCAGTTCAAAGAAGAAAAATGGAGAAACTCTATTGCGAACTCGCTTATATTGATGCATAATTATTTTTTTGTGGGAACGCGCGGTGAATATATAGCGCTTTCGTATGCTCTGACCCCAATTGGCATTCAGTTGGTTCGAAAACAATGCTTTCCTCTCAGAAACTTTTCAACACCATCTTTCTTTGTGAATGAAGCTGAAACCTCTTGTCAATCCTCCTCAACAAAATCTTCAGACTTCATACACATAGCTTCATCATTATTTCATCCTTTGCCTTATCCTGTTGACTTAATTGCAAATGAGTTTTTTTTATTTTTTATTTAAATTTCTTTAACTTTTGTTTTTGATATTGATTGCACATTTTTTGAAACATAAAATGGATTATGAACCCCAGTCCCAAGCTGCATTTCAAGATAAATCAAAAAGTCAATCAGGTTTGAAACTATTGAAATTAATTTATTTGCTGCATTTAATGCTTATGCACATTTATATGTCTCTTGAAGAAAAAAATGAATTGAATGGCATTCTTTTGTTGATACAGCAACTAGAAGAAACTGATCAAGAAACGTATGGGAAGAGAAACGAAAAGAAACTTGTCGTTGGAGAAGAGGATGATGAAAGCGACGAATTTGGATTATTAGAAGCGGAGGAAAATTCAGTTGACGATATGTACGATTTTTTATTTGAACAAAAAAACCCAAGTCAAACTCAAATCGGGAAAGATAATTAAATATTCACAACGTCTGTCGTTTCTTCAACTTCAAGCAATTCCAACTCTTCAACACCTTCATTTGTAAATCTTAATTGTTATTCTTCGGCAAGTGTTTTTTCACAGGAAACAATGAATAAAACTCAAGAGGAACAGACGGATGTTGATAGAGTCCTTGAAGATAATCAGATGGATGAAACAATATGTTTGGAAGATGACATTCACTGTCACTATCATTGTTCTTTTGATGGACATCAGTCAGAATTAGATGAAGAAATAGATTTTGATATTGAAGAATTATTTTCGACTGGCAAATTTCCTGTTATCACAGAATTCAATGAAGAAAAAGAAAGACAAAGCATGAAACAGATAGAGAACACGTTATTTGTTGATTGGTTTCCAAGGCTTGATGCATATTTTTCGAAATATGCAAAAAAAGTTTTGGGAGGCATGGAAAAGGAATACTCAGAAGGTTGCAAGCTGCTGTTTGAAAGGCAGATGAGATCAAAGCCGGATGATTTATATGAAAATAACCCAGAAAACTTATTACCAAGTGCTGGCAGCATATGGAAATATTCAAACCGTTTATTCTGGATTGTGCCTTTCGTTAATTGTTTCCCCCTGTAGTGAAGCCAGCTGTGAACGAGTTATTTCCAGAATAAAAAACATCATCGGAGATCAAAGATATTCTTTTAACATGCAAACACTTGAAGCAATCCTTCACATTTGAATTATTTTAGTTTATGTATCATTTTTTCTCCATTTCAATTCTGTTTTCACTTCGAACAAAGCCTTTCTAAAAATCACACTTGTTCATTGTTCTAAATAAATATTTCGATTGAAACATTTCAATTAATTTTAATTTTGAATCATCCACAGGAAACAAAAGAATGACGAACAAAACTTAAATTTGAAAATGGAATGAAAAGAAAAACGTTAGCTTTTTCCGTTGTTGGTTGACGATGAAATTTCAAGTTTAAAACGACTCTGAACAAGTGAAAAAATGAGCAATTGTGATACTTCCTAAGAAAAAAAATAAAGAAAAAATGAGAAAAAGAATGCGTGATTAAAATTCTTTCGTATTTTGTTCAGTCCTTGGAATCCATAAGTATGATTTCTTCTTTGCAGTGCATTGATATGGATGTTGTGCGATTTTTTTTTGGAAACTGTTTCATTTCGAAAGTCTGTCCACATGATGATCATTTCTTTTCATTTGCTGAGTGCGTTCAAGAAATGAATTCTCATTGAAAAAAGAAAGGAGGGAAAAAGGTGGACTCCGAGCGGAGTTAAAAAAATTGAAATGAAAAGAGATTTTTGTAGTTGAATTGTTTGAAGTGAAGAAAGAGAAAAATAAAAAAGAAAAGAATGATGAAAAATTCAATAAAGTTATCTGTTGTTTCATTTAGATAATTGACTTGCCAAAAGTCAAAAAAAACGTTCTAAATTGATTTCAACATATATTTCTCTTGCTCTGTTTTTTCTCGCACAATTTTTATTTTATTAATAACGAGAACTGTAATCATAGTTAATTTTGACAAACAAGTGAGGAAACTTGATGAACGCCAGGTCACTGAAAGGATCATGAAAGACACTGTATTAAACGATGGATTAATAAACGATCATTTGTTTTTTCATGAAAGTGATTTACAAAAAAGATGATAGATGAAAGACTTCGAGCTTATAAATGAGGAAAATGTTAAAAAACTTTTTATTTATTTATTATTTATATATCATTATTCATATTAACAAAATGAAGGAAAATAAATATCACTTTTTTTTTTGAAAAAGAGACACAAACATAAATTGAATTTTGACATGATTATCAAAAAAAAAAAAAAAGAATGTGAGAAAACATAGCTTTTGATAATCAATATTTAACATTTCTCATTTATAAAAGCATTCATTGAATAATTTCCGAAACAATCTGAAAGTTAATTATCAAAAAGAAATTGTCTAAAACGAAGTTTTATGAAACCTTGTGAAAGAATGATCGAATCCTTCCAACACCATTTTTTTCAATCACTTTCCTTTTCAACTCTTTTTTCTAAACTTCTATTTCATCTTTCCCCTCTTCCTTCTATTGTCTTGAAGAATTTATAAGGAATTTCAAGCTTCGAAATATCAGCCCATTTTTCAATATTGGTTGTTGAATCTCCTCCTTAATAATATCGACGGACTCACTTTCCAGCAATTCAACAACCTTCACAGCTCTTTTGTATGTTTTTTGTTAAAAATATGCATAAAAGCAATTCTCTTTGAAATCTTTGTGGTTATCCCTCGATGCTCGGAACACATTTGAAATAAAACCAAAATGCCTAACAAACAATTCTTTCCACGAATTGCAACGGATCAAGTGCAAAAGCAACATATTTTTCCATCTCTTCAAAAAAATTTCCTCCTCAGTTTTTCGTTTCTTTCCTCTTCAATCTCTCTCTTTCCTTCTAGATTTCTATTCAGCTCATCCAATTCTCTTTCCGATTCTCTCGCAAAATGCAGCTCGTTCACGATGCCTTTTTCCAAGCCGTATGTTATATTAAATCAGTTCATCGTAAAACTCCTAGCAGAATGATGTATTAGTCTTGTCAAATTGATGAGTTCATTTAAATGTTGGATTATCTCTTTGAATTCATTCAAAAAGAGTTCCTATGACATTTTCTAATGAAAAAAAGAAATAAAAGTCAGTCTATAAAAGAAATTTATCAAAAATATTTCAAAATTGATATTCAAAGATGTCCAATGAAAACAATACCATTTTCACTTCTTTTTTTGTTTTTTCACTTTCCGCTTTCTTTAAGGAAGCTTTAAGAAAGAAAGGCACACTTATTGATATCAATTTCGAATTCAGCCTGTTGTGAAGCAAAAGACAGCATTCGCACAGATCAGCAAGCCACTTTTCATTCTTTTCTTTCTTTTTTTGTCTTCACCAATGATCATGTCCTCAAATTTTGCTTTCGTTATAAAAAAATCATTTCATTCATTCCATAACTTTTTCAACATTCTGCAAAATCCCTTTGGCTTTACCAGCCAAGTTGAATTTCTCAATGAAAATTTCTCTTCTTCTATAATTCAATTCAAATTGTAGAACAGATCGATAGAATAAATTTATACTAATTCTTTCTAATTATTTCACAATTATTTCATTAATTTCTTAAGTTTTCTTTTTATGATCTTCATCATCGAAATCTTCCAGTTCAAAAAGCATTTCTGCAAAAAAAAAAATAAAAATGGAGATTTCAATGAATAAAAATTCAAAAAGATCAACAACTTCACACAGCAAAATTATCATGTGGTGTTCAATTTCCGTGCTTTCACGATGAAATAACAAATTGAAGACAACTCAACTATCATTAATTTTGTTGAACAAAAAAAAGTTGAAAGATATGTTTTGAAACAACACAATCAAAAATTATCGATGATCATACCAATGTTCATTCATTCCATTGAGCTTTTACGCCTTTTCTTTGAATGGAACAAAAGAATGATTTGATTTGTTTAAAATAACTAATTTTAATGGGATATATTGATCATACGACAATTTTCAAAAACATGTCAAATGAATCCTTATATATATATATATATATTTCTTTTGCTTTTGAAATAATTTCCGTAATTTTTTTTTTTTTTTTTTTTTTTTTTTTTTTTTTTTTTTTTTTTTTTTTTTTTTTTTTTTTTCGTGAGGTGGAAAACTGGTGACGGACGTGACAAACTTTTTTTTCACGTCACCCAGGCTAAAATACAAGAATTTTGTCTCAAATGGAATTTCAGAATCAAATCTCTCCACAATTGACAACAGACATCACCGGAAATAATGCTTCAAATTCTACAGGATATGTTCATTAATTGAAACTCTCGTTTTGTTTATCTGCATTTCTTTTGAAACATTCAAATTGATCAAAACATCCATAACAACAAAGAGAAAAAACAAAATATTCTTTTTCTTTGAAATTTCAAGTCGAAAAAGTTATCAAAAGATAGAATGGTTTGAATGCATATATTTCTTTCATCTTTTGTGAGTTTTCATTTTTCATCCGTTTTCTTCAATCCAATCAAATGAACTTTCATTGTGAATATCAAAATGGTGTTGTTTTCTTCATTCAATTTTTTTTAAAAAAAAATCTGAAAATAGGAAACAAACAACACAAAAATGTTCACAGGTTTGCAATCATTGTTGCATTTGAATTCTGGCTCATTTTGATTTAACTATTTACTATTAACAGAAATGTTTTCTGAGTTTGAAAATGACGCAGAAGAAGGGCAAAAACAGAAAATCGAAGAAATAAATGAAATACTTGATGAAATGGATGAAGCAGAATTTTATTCCATTTTCACAAAAGAGATGTTTGAAAAAATAGATCAAATGATTGAAAAAAAGAAATTGACTTTAGAAAATGCAATTTTGTTGTTGAAGCACATCGGATATCATAATGTCATCGTCAAGTTCTTTAAATTTGATTTCCATGTGTCTTCGCTGCGTTTCAGAATTGAAAATATGATTACTGAAGAAGAGAAGAAGAAAGAAGGGAAAAATGAAAAACCTCTTGTTGACCTTTGCGAATGCAATCTGCTGCTCTCTAACGGCTTTATTTCAGAACCTATTATTTCTGTTTGTGTGACTTACGTTCTGAAAGTTGCGATGAGCAAGGAGGAAGGCGAAGAAGCACGAAAAGATGTGGAAATGGCATTATTGGCTTTGAGTAATACAATGTATTATGTATGAACATTGTTATTTCCTTTTTGTTATAAACTTTTTTCTCATATTTTTTATGAGTTTATCGAACAAAAACTGTATTTGAAGGAAATCAAAGATATTGTACAATATCATCAGGAGCATCGCAACTTGACACGACTTGCCTATCAGTCTGTTTGGCAGTTTTTATTTTGCAGATTGTTATGTGATAGAAGATTGGAAGATGTTATTTTGAATAAACTGCAATTTGAGAGAGAGGCAATAAGAGAATTGGAAGAGCTGACGAAATGCATTGATTGGAAGAAAAATGAAGATAAATTGAAGGAAATGGAAGAAGAAAATCTTTTGGAGAGATGGATCATAGCTCTGAATATTTATTTTAAAGAGTTCCAAATACGAAAAAAAGAGCATGTTGTTCTCATTGAGTGCATTGTTCAGATTTATCAAGCATCAAGGAGCAATTACATAGAAATTTGCAATTTATGCATTTGTTTGCTTAAAGTGATATTGATCAGAAAGAATGCGGAAATTGAAGACTTGCTGAAAGGCGGAGCAGTTGAAGCTGTTTTGGAGGAGATACAGAGGCCAACATTAGACGACGAAATGGTTTATCATATTTTAATGTTTTTTGTGAATGCTTCAAGGCGATTGAAAGAAGAGGAAAGAAAAGAGATGAAAAGGAAAGTGTTTGAAAAGCTGGAAGAAGAAGGATACGAAGACACCATCGCAAGTCTTTTTGAAACGTTTGATTTTCTTAACAGAAAATATTATGATGAATTATCGTTGGATATTTCTAATTATTTTGTGAACATTTGAGAAAATGAGATGCATTTCACTTTGAAACTCAAAAATCAGATGAACTGTGAAATGGCAAACCAGTGTTCCTAATCCTCCAATATTTTGTTTTGAAATTATTAGCTTTGAAAGCCTAGAAATTTTTATTTAATGAGTTTTAAGAATATTAGAATGTTTTTTTGAAGTATCAATTATTTTTTTAGCAAAGAAAATAAAAAAAAAAAAAATCAACATGCTTGGTTTTTTTTCTAACAATTTTTTTTCTTTCATATTTTTAATCATGTATTCCTTTTTTTGAAAAGTTCATTCTTCTTTAAAATTCTTGATAATCTTTGAAAAAACACTTTCATCTAATTTTCAAATTATTTTTTTTGTCTTTTCAAGTAAATGTGTGTTCTGCACAAAATATATAAAAAAGGAAATGCAAAAAGGTGAAGTGAACGTGAAGGGAGATAAATTATAAATACACAAAATAATCTGGACAATTCTCAATCAAATAATAATCACCAAATAAACCTTCACAAACATGATGGCACAGCCCAATGACGCAATTTTCGTACCCTTCTTCTTCCATCTTTTCAAAAACCTTCCTTTTCAACATTTTTCTTTCAACTTTTTTCTTTTCATCATCTCCCTTTTCTTTCAGCCGCCTTGAAACATTCATTAAAAACGACGTGTATACTTTTACCTTATCTTTATTCAACGTTGGTTGCTGAATCTCCTCCAAAACGAGGTCAATGGCTCCTCCTTTCACCAAGCCATCAATTTTCATATCTCTATCATCTGCAGTTTTTAATAGATAAATGCATTGATCGCTAATTTCTCCGAATCTTTCCTTTGTTGCTCGAAATAACTGAACAATGCTGTTGATAAGCCCTGAATATTCTTCATTCCACAATTTACAATTGTAAAAACTAAGCTTCAATGCTTTGATCCATCTCATCAAAGCAATTTCTTCTGTCTCTTTTTCTTTTTCTCCTTCCTCCCCACATTTTCTCTCCCAATCCACACATTTCGTCAGCTCGTCCAATTCTCTTGCAGCCTCTCTTGCAAAATGCAGTTCATTAACAACCAAGCTTTCCAAGCTTTTGTCATTGTGCAATCTGTGAATCAAAAATTGCATTGTAGACTGGTAGGCAAGTCGTGTAAGATTGTGATGTTCCTGATGATATTGTACAATATCTTTGATTTCCTTCAAATACAGTTTTTGTTCGATAAACTCATAAAAAATATGAGAAAAAAGTTTATAACAAAAAGGAAATAACAATGTTCATACATAATACATTGTATTACTCAAAGCCAATAATGCCATTTCCACATCTTTTCGTGCTTCTTCGCCTTCCTCCTTGCTCATCGCAACTTTCAGAACGTAAGTCACACAAACAGAAATAATAGGTTCTGAAATAAAGCCGTTAGAGAGCAGCAGATTGCATTCGCAAAGGTCAACAAGAGGTTTTTCATTTTTCCCTTCTTTCTTCTTCTCTTCTTCAGTAATCATATTTTCAATTCTGAAACGCAGCGAAGACACATGGAAATCAAATTTAAAGAACTTGACGATGACATTATGATATCCGATGTGCTTCAACAACAAAATTGCATTTTCTAAAGTCAATTTCTTTTTTTCAATCATTTGATCTATTTTTTCAAACATCTCTTTTGTGAAAATGGAATAAAATTCTGCTTCATCCATTTCATCAAGTATTTCATTTATTTCTTCGATTTTCTGTTTTTGCCCTTCTTCTGCGTCATTTTCAAGCTCAGAAAACATTTCTGAAAAAAATAATAATCATTATAATCAGAAAATTCAAATGAATGTTTTCAAACCAAAAAACTTCTCTATTCTGGACAACTCCAGAATTGCTCCAGTGCACCCATCAGCATTATATGAGCTCATATTATTCATAGCAATAATTTCTCAAATTGTTCGTCACTTAATGAAATAAAAGGCAAATAAAAATATCTTTGATAGCTTTGTTAAATGAAAAGATAACAAACACAAAATCAATTGCTTCGCTTTATAAAAATAAGTGTGAAAAAAAATGTTCGCCAAAGCCAGTGATCTTGGATGGAAAAGGATAGAAAGCAAACGTTTTTGTTTCTCTTTGATCAAACCAACAGGAAATCAATAAGTGAAATAATTCATTATTTTATTTGTTTTGAAACCTGTATCGCATTTCAACTTGATTTGGAATTGAGCAAATATATTACACAGAAAAATAAATTGACTGAAGAGAGAATGATAACTTTTAAACAGCCAAATTCAAAAAAACGAAAAAAATTATTCATTCTTTTTTTCAAAGCGAATAAAGTTCAAAGAAAAGAACACAGATTATTTGTTCGCCATGCATTTTATATTAGCAGTTTTCTTGTCTGACCTTTATTCCCAAGATGACTCAAGAGATTATTTAAAATGAAGGAATTGATAAATCAAAAATCAGAAAGAACTGGTGATTCAAAGCAAAAATAGAGCAAAATACCGAGCGATACAACAAACTTGTTTCATCTCGAAATAGGCAAACAATGCAAATGCGCAAAAGCTATCTCAACCACCAAAGATGCGAGTTTCATGATTAGTGGAGAATCAACAACAACTGAATCAAGCATTTTCATTTGTGGTTTATCAAACGCTTTTCACTTGAAAAAACCATTTTGTTTCAATTGAATGGTGATTGGATGAGAAATACAAAAAGAACAATTGCGATGAGCGGTATTCAAGAGAAAGCAAACCAATTACACTTTTCTTCAGTTTACCAAATAATCCAGAAGAAATAAATCTGACAATTCAAATGCAGAACAAAAAGAATGAAGAAAGCAAAAGACGTTCTGATTCTTTGTCCAAGACTTCCTTTTGCACAAATCCAATCTTCTTTGACCAAACTCGAAAATTCTTCTTTCAACTCACTGACCACATCTTGAAACAAGAACATTTAAAAAATGAATGGACATCACTATTTATTATCTCTTCAATCCTTCTGTTTTTGAAACGGAGAAATCATCAGAAGAAAACTCTGCCCTTTCAAATCATTTCTCACCTGATTCTTTCAGAATGCCTCATCTTCAACATTGTTATCTTCGATGAGCACATTTTCGGTTTCTCATTATTTTCAACTTCAATGATGAAGCTACAATTATCTAATCATCATTCAAAATCAAAACCATTCGAAACTACATCATCGTGGACAATTCGAATTCTTCTGTTGTAAACACAAATAGAAATAAGTTTTTAAAGCTCTCCATGAATTCTACAGACATTTACGATGATTGAATGAAGGATTCATTTGGAAATTTTTTTCTTCTCTTTCTCCTCCTACTCTTCTTCTATATCTTTTTATTCATCTTCATCTTCATCATCTTCTTCTTTTTTCTCTTCTCTTCTCTTTGTTTCATTTATTTCCTTTCCTATTCAGTTTATTTCTTTTCCTTTCTCCCTTCTTTTTCTCTTCCTTCAACATTGAAAGTTTCTATGCTTCATTCAATCCGCATGTGATGTTTCGCAATTGACAACGCATTCTTGTACCACCTCTGATAACGCTGAATTCGAGCAAATTGAAGAAGATATGGCGATTATGACAAAAGAACGAATTATTGAATCAATTGAAGTCGAACGGACAACTTTTTTCTTGGAAAGCATTGAACGAAATATGACATTAAAGGAACACAGAAAAGCAAAAGAAGAAAAAGAAGAATACAATGATGATGAAAGCATTGAAGAACATAGCCATTTAAAATCATTAAAAAACTGCTTTGTTACTCAAATAATCGAGATGATGCAGAAAAGTTTTCTGCCTGCTCACTTTAAAATGCAATTCAGGTGCAAAATAAAAAACAAATGAAGCAATTTTTGCTTGCTTTGCTATCTTGTCGAAAACATGGGCCGAAGCCTAAACTGTTGGCTTTTAAGCGAAATTAGAAATAGCTGTAGCACTCTTGTCAATGCTGCTGACATCCTGTTTCATTGCTTTTCATTCATTTCTGGATTTTTTTCGCAATAAAAATTCTGCTTTTCTTGTCCAAAAATACCCCAAGCCGCTCCACTGCCTTAAATACAAAAATATTTCATAATTTTGTTTGCTCCAACTTTTTCATATAAATTCTTCTTCGTTTGTCTTCGTTTAATAAACTATTATCTGAATTTGTTACCATTTCTTGCACCAAATAAAAAATTATAATAATCATGTATCTTACGTAACTTCATTTATATCCAAATTGCTACATAATAATCAGCTCCGTTCTCATCGAGTTGCTCTCCAAAGAGGAGATTGGCCATTTCAACAATAACTCATATTCCTGCACTTTGGAGAGGATACGGATGGAAATATCTTCACAATCAATAGAACAATAAAAAATACATACATTACGTCTTTTTGTGTAATTGATGAAATTGTTGTATTCCCCTTGGTCATCCAATTACCAATAATCATCAGACAGAATTTCAGAAACATTGCATTGCCTCGTTTCTTGTTATCTCCACAGGAAATAATATTCCTAGTTCTGCAGAGAATGGTCATTCCCTGTTCCCGCATCAAGCAAATAATAATCGCAGCTCAATAATTCTTTATGATCATGGATTCCATAACAACAAACTTTGAAATAACAAAGCGTTCTTTTGCTTCTTAATCACAAGTCGAAAATGTCTTCGCAAGAAAGGATGGTTTGAATGAGTTTTTTTTATCAACTTTTTTTGAATTAATTTGTCATATATTTCTTCGATCCTAATATGTGTATTTTTAATTTGGATGGAAATGATGTTGTTTTTTTTTATGAAATATGTAAAATAAAATGCAGGAGATATCGTCCAGAGGTAAATTCAATGGTCCGCATTCATTGTTTCACGCAATTCCAGATGATTTGATTTTCTTTCTTTTTTCATTTCAGAATTATTTTCTGAGCTTGGAGATTGCGATGAAGATGAGCAAAAACAGAAAATCGAAGAAATGATTGGAATAATTGATGGCATGAATGAACAAGAATTAGAATCCATTTTCAAGACAGAGATGTTTGAAAAAATAGACAAAATGATTGAAGAAAAGAAACTGCAATTGGGGAATGCCACTTGGGTGCTGAAGCATATTGGATATTGCAATGTGCTGAAAAATATGAGATTTGATAACTTTTATCTCACTAAATTGAGCGGAAGATTTGAAAAGATGATTGTTGAGGAAGATAAGAAAAAAGATAAAAAAAATGAAAACCTTCTGGTTAATCTTTGCGAATGCTGTCTTCCGTTTCATTTCACAATTTCTTCGGAGTTGGCTTTAATATGTGTACCTTGCCTTCTGAAAGTTGCATCGAAGAAAGATGAAAGCGAAGAAGCACAAAAAGAAGTGGAAATGGCTTTGCTGGCTTTGAGTTACTTTAGTCAATTTTTTGTATGAACGTTTCTGTTTCCTTTTTGATATTGTTGTTATTTTTCTTTTTTCTGATTAGAAAGTGGAACAAGAACAATATTTGAAGGAAATGTTAGGAATCACTGAATATCATCAGGAGCATCGCAATCTTACACGACTCGCCTATCAATCTGCTTGGCAGTTTTTGATCACCCATCTTCGGGTTTACAGAAGCTTGAAGGGAGAGATTGTGAATGAGCTGTATTTAGCGAGAGAGGTTGCAAGAGAATTGGAAGAGTTGATGAAATGTGTTGATTTGATGAGAAAAGAAGAGGGAAAAGGCGAAAAAGAAGAGAAAGAAGTGCTTATTTTATTGAGATGGATCCAAACATTGGACTGTTATTTTTCCAAGTGCGTATTGTGGAATGAAGATTTTGTTTGGCTATTCAGCAGCATTGTTCAGTTATTTCGAGCAACCAAGGATAATTACAGAGGAATTAGCTATCGGTGCATTTGTTCCTTGAAAAAAGCAGCAGAAAGAAGAGTCGTGAAAGTTGAAGACTTGCTGAAAGGAGAAGCTATCGATACTGTTTTGGAGGGGGTGCAGCGACAAACATTGAATGAACGTGCGGTTTATAATTGCTTGGGATTTTTTATGCACGTTTCAAGGAAATTGAAAAAAAAGACGGATAACAAAATGGAAGAAGTTAAAAGAAAGGCAACAAAAATGGAGATATTCGAAAAGCTGGAAGAAGAAGGATACGAAGATACCATCACAAGCCTTCATGAAACTTTTGAGTTTTTTAAAGGATATTATAATCATTCATTTTTGTTGCATATTTCTGATTATCTTGTGAATGTTTGAGGAAACACTTTGAATTTTGCAACTCATTTAATAAACTAACGAATCTTTCTTCCATTTGTTCGAAAAATGAAATTACTTTCATGTGTAATTAGTTTTATCTTAAAAAAAAATTCTTCATTAATAAAATTAATATTTTATTTTTTTGAATTTAATGTTTTGAAATCCTTCTCCAAAATTAAAGAATTACATTTGAAAAAAAAAAAAATAATCGTTTAAACATGAGATTTATTATCTTAAAGAAATGAGAAAAATAAAACTTTAAAACTGAATTCCAATTATTTTTGAAATAAAATAAAACAACGACAATAATATCGCATATTTACATAATTTGTGATTGCTGATCCTCATCTTCGTTTCCAGTCTTGGATTTCTTTGGAATGAGAGCGCTGTGGATGTTGGGCATCACACCTCCCGATGGAACGGTGATGTGTGACAGAAGTTTGTTCAGCTCTTCATCGTTGCGGATGGCCAACTGGATGTGTCGCGGAACAATTCTCTGCTTCTTGTGGTCGCGCGATGCGTTTCCTGCAAGCTCCAACACTTCCGCTGTCAAGTATTCCAAAACAGCAGCTAAGTACACTGGTGCTCCTGCTCCAATTCTCTCGGCATAGCTTCCTTGGTGCAGCAGACGGTGGATACGCCCAACTGGGAACTGCAATCCTGCACGCTCTGAGCGAGATTTTGATTTCTTGTCTCCGTCGGCTTTCTTCACGCGCACTGGTGCTTTCTTTGCAACCTCAACACGCTTCTTGTCTGCAGCTGGTGAATCGACTTTCTTTGCTGGCATGATTATTTATTCTCAAAGATATTCTTTCTTTACTTGGGTTTTGCCATTTTCTCTCCTCCCTTTTGTATCAACACCTTTCGATTTCTTCCTTTTTTGCGCACAATTATCTCTTATAAATCATGGGCCAGATCTTCATTTTTGAATATGTTATTAGTGATTATGAACCAAATAATTGTTGTTATTATGTTGTGAAATTTGAAATTATTTTCGTAAAGTTTTCAAATGTTTTGTTTAATTTTTTTGCTCATTTGATCTTGAACCATGAATTGTCGCTTTAAATTTTATTTTTTTGATTAATTGAAGATGCAGGATGCCTCCACTTTAGAAAAACATTTATTAAATACTACTGTTCCTTCTAATGAGGTGCAAGCAGCAGAAAGAAGTTTTTTTGCACAATATTTGAAGGAACCTGCATCTTTATTTCCTTTGACAGAATGCGCTACTAATTCTCAATCTTCTATTGTAAGAAGTATGGCACTGATTTACCTAAGACAATCATTAATTATTCAGTGGGACACTCTGCCTCCTGAATCAAAAGCTGGATTGATCAATTTATTAAAGGAAAGATTGACTAAAGAGACAGATAGTTCTGTTTTGAGAGGAATAGCAGAAGTTATTACAACTGCATTTCATCAGCAATCTCCACCATCAAACATACAGGAAGTATTTATTTTTTTACTCCAACTGATATCGTCACATCTTACTCAACAACAATCAGTTGTATCAACAGAACCACGGAGAACTGCGTTGGTTTTGTGCGCTTCATTGATCGATATTATATTAAAAAATAAGCTTGATATTAATGTATTGTTAGCTGCAGTTTATCAAGGTTTAGTTGAGCCAAACATATCTATAAAAAAAGCTTGCTTAAAAGTTTGCCTGGAATATTTTGTAGCTTTGAAGAGAAACAGAGATTTAGCAAACATGGAAAAATTATTTGATCCAATTCAGATGGCCGTTGCAGCTCTTGTTCAAGCAAACGAGGATGAAGCAGCTGTCTCATCATTGGAGCTGTTTGCTTGTTACATGGAAAGTGGATATAAAGTTGAAAAAGAATCTAGTTTTTTTGACAAATCGTTTACATTTTTCTGCCAGTTAGTAACATCTCCTCAAACGTCAATGTCAGTTCGCGATGCTGGTCTTGATTTCTTTGGCTGGGCATTTTTGCATGAGCGGAAGCGAATGATGATGAAGAAGACTGATTATCTGACAAAAACGATAACTGTCTTGTTTAATGTAGCGTCAATTGGAGAGAAGGACGAAGATGACGGGTCTGAGCGCGAAATCAATCAGGAAGACGGATCTCCGTGGAGAGGTGCGTGGCGTGTGATGTCCGCGGCTTCCCAGCATCTGGAAAGCAAAGAGGTCTGGAAGCGCTCAAAGCCGCTTCTGGAGCGCTTCATCTCCTCCAAAAACAAGTGGGAGAACCATGCGGCGCTGTGGATGGCATCTGGAATTGCGTCACACATGAAGTCTGTGACGAAAAAGAACATTCAAATCTTCTCTTTGTTGATACAGGTGGGGCTTGCCCATCCGCTGGACGAATGCCGTTTTGCTGCGTGTGTTCTGTTCGATAACGTTTTGGATCTTCTTGGAAGGAAGGCCATTGCCAGCTTATCGACTCTGTTTGACCAGCTGTGCTCTCTTCTTGTTACACCGCTGGCCACTTCTTCAGTCAACCCAGCCACTTCACAGATCACATACACCCCAAACTCTATCACGATCATCCGCGCTGTGTCTCAGTGCCTGTCCAACCTGCTGTCATGGATGGATGAATCAGTCGTCGCCACGCGGCTGCCCCAGCTGCTGTCGGGTTTGTCTGCCATTCTCATCCGCAAGCCGCCAGAAAAGTGCGCCTATGACCTGCTTTCTGTGGTGACTTCAGCGGTCGAATCGAGCACATCAGACGCAGTGAAAGGGCTGCTGTCGCCGATCGTCTCGTTCATCACGCCGTTTTTCGCTCAGGTGCCCACAACGACAGAGCAGTGCAAGATCAGAGCACAGGCCACGTCGCTGCTTGCTGCCACGGCACGTGTGGTTGGTAGAGATGCCTTTTCGCCGTATGTGAATGTGTTTGGCCCGGCTATGAAGTCGAACCTGGAGATCAGCGGAGATGAGGAAATACTCGAGATGACGTTTGTGTACTACAGCGTGATGTTCGAGCTGTTTGGAGAGGACGCGGCCCAGCTGCTGCCTGAAATTATGCCTTCCATCTTCAAAATGTGCTTGTCTGCAGAAGGCGTAAAGCTTACTGGATTGAGCGAGCCGTCTTTGGATGCTGTGAGCTCGGCACTTGCGCCTGATGATTTAGGTGGGTTGGGAGTGGCCTCCTCTTCTGCTTCTTCTTCTGCTTCTTCTTCATCCTCAGCTTCCTCCTCGCACTTCAGCCATGTTGGGATCGAAACAGTCTCTGATCCAACTGCAGTTTCTGCGTTTGCTTCTTCAGTGCCTTCTTCTTCTTCTTCTTCTTCTTCTGGCAGTCAAGACAAGCCCACCGAATCAGGAGATGACATTATGGTGAAGCCTGGCGTTCTTGCAGGCGTGGAGCTCAACACAGCAATTTTGGATGCCAAATCATCTGCGATTATGCATCTTGGGCTCATTGCACGCAACTCTGGAAGGCCATTTGAACCCTTCATTTCGCAAGCTCTGTTTGCTGCGGTGGAGTGTTTGAAATATCCACACTCGGCAATCCGCTCGCAAGCAGCGAAGACACTTGCAGACATCATCCATTCAGAGGCAGTCATTCGCACAAATGACTCCGCAAGGGCTTCTTTGGGCACTCCTGCCTCTGGCCCTTCGATGAACTTGGTTGCATCAGGCACGCAGAACTCATCTGCGCCCCCGCATATTTCGCTTCTGACGAATGCGCATGTGACAGTGAATCTTCTGACTCAGACAGCAGAGGTGGACTCATCGGTCGAGACTGTGATTGAAGCAATAAGCTCCATAGACTCCATCATTTCCGATGCGGGTGTATGTGTTCTGCTAGAGAACGAGGCGATGCAGAGAGTGCTCAGCAGCGCTCAACAGCTGTCTGCACAGTCCCCGCAGCAGCCTGTTCGGTTCAGCATTTCAGACAAGAGGTTTGTTGGTCTGATTGAACGAGAGCTGGAAAGTGGGATGGCTCCGCCGGCAAACGAGACCTCGAGTTTGGCGATGAGAATTTTCAAGGTGTGCAGTGATATTCTGGGAGGTGATGCCAAATGCCAGGAAGCTCCATTGGACGCCTTTCTGGATGCAGACGAGGAGGAAGACGCGGAAGAGGAGATGCGCAGCGAGATGGATGGATTTACGCATTCGCAGGCAGGGGTGATGGTGGATGAAGATGAAGGGGCAGAAGGAGGAATGAGCAGCGATGCTGGAAGCAGAACGAGTGGGATGTATGATGCACTTGCTGATGCAAGCGGAAGAGGGACAATGAGCGGGGCAGACAAAGCAGAAAAGAGAAGAAGGCAGCAGATGCTGGGGAAAAGTGGAATGGGTGCTGGTGAAGGAGGAGGAGAAGATGAAAAAGAAGACGATGATGAAGACGAATCAGACATGCTCATTGATGCTGTGACGGAGTTGCTGGATACTGTTGTGGAAAGAATACCACCGCGCATTGCAAAAGCTGTGTGGCCAATTCTGTTTGTGCACGTGTTTGATTTCTTCAGGGAGATGAATGAGATGCTGACACGAAGACACATCACTGGTGACGATTGCGATGATGATGATGAGATCAAAGGGGGGAGGAAGAGTTTTGAAGACGACGATGACGATGATGATGATGACAGCAGCGAAGGAAGCAGCGAAGATATGCAGCTGAATAGTGAGGTTGTTTGTGCTTTGCTTGGATTGTGTGCGACTTGGTTCAAAGAATGCGGGCCTTTGCTGAAGGACTTCCACTGCTTCCTATGGCCAATAGCGCAAGAATACAAAGACCACCCTACAGACACGTTGCGCTCGACAGCGTACTTTCTGATGGGTGTGATGGCTGAAGCGAATCCCCATTCGCTTGTGAGTGATGCCGACGCAGTGGCTGCGACTGAGCAATGTGCACTGAACTTTTCGATCGTTTCGCGAATGTCCACATCATTCAACACGCAGAAATATCTGATTTATGTTCCAGACCGCTTCACTTCACCTCCTCCTTCCAGGTTTGAGCAGACGTCTGCTTTTGTTGCATTTCTGATGCAAAAAGCAGCGGAAAAAGACCAAAATGTGCTGGTTCATGACAACATCATTGGATGTATTGCTCGTATTGGAATAGCCTTTTCAAACATTCTGAATGAAACAGCTTGCCCTCCTTCATCTTCTGCGAGTCCAGTCCCCGTGTCTCAGTTGCAGCAGCAGGCAGCGCTTATTTCGAAAGGCATTTCTCAATTGCTTCAGTTTGTGCTTCTGAAACTGCCGCTTGTTGGCGATCCAGTTGAGAATGCCACAGTTTTGTCATTTGTGTTTGTCATGCTGATGAAAAGTGACTTTAATGTGGTTTGTTCACATTCATTACTCAATAATTCAATTTAATTGAATTTGAAAAATATTTTTTTTTTAAAATAAAAAATAATATAATTGCATTATTCCATTAATTTTTGTATTAAAAACTGATATTTTTTTATTCACAGCCTGCAGCGTTGTCTATGGCACCTTCAGCGTTTTCTGGGTCGTTTTTGGATCGATTGCTGTCTGTCATTGTTTTGCCCAACGGATTGGAAAGAGGCAGCCCGCTGTACGCTCTCACACAGCAGTGGGCATCGACATTCAAATCAACAGACGAATTGTCTTTCAATTCTGTTGCTTCGAAGCTTGATCCGCAGCGCCAGCAGGCTTTGCTTTCTTTGCTTAGATGAATTCTTTTGTTGTTCATTGAAATTTTCTGATTAATTTACGAATGAAAGGAAATCCCTGATGAATAAGATTATTGATTCAGTCAATAACTTCTCAGCAATTTCCCTTTATCTCTCAAATAGAATTCAATTCATTCTTTTTTAGTTTTCACTTCAAAACATTTTTCACTTCAAGTTTTTGTTTGAAAAAATACAGTTGGTGATATTTCATCCTTTTTTTTAAAATAATTATAAGCTTTCTTTTATATTTTAATACTTCAATAAAAATTATTAATGAGAATTTTTGAAAAGGAATAACTTATGTTATTTATATTTGGAGAAAAAGGAATGGGAAAAAGAATAGGGTGATTTATAAACGCGGACTTTTTTAAAAACCCGGACTTTTTTTAAAATTCATATTTCTTAACGAGTTTCAAAAACAAAATTATAATAATTTACACAATTATGCATTAGTGTATAACACATCTAACTATATACAAATTTTTACAAATTGTGTTATTTATTTTTAGAAATAAATAATTTTTATTTTTGAAAATCTGACTTTTGATGAATTTTTCTATTTTAATAAAACGATTCAGCTCATCTTTTATGCACACAACTTATTTTTTCTATGTTATTAACAATTCTGGTTATTTTTTATTTTCGCTTATTTGCTCTTTCCAAATGAATGAAAATCTGTCATTTTTGAAAAATCATTGTCAATGGGACAACTTTAAAAATATTTTTGACGAAACTGAAAAGCATATAACTGAAACCAACGATTGCATTAATTAACATAATAGTTAAATAAAATTACCACAAAGTTATAATTAAAAATGATTCAGTGGAGATTTCATAAGCATCATTTGTTTTCATAATTGATGATTTTTATTATTCAATTTCATTGAAATTCGAATAATAATTGTTTATTGAAATATTTACTGAATCATTTTTAATTATTACTTTGTGGTAATTTTATTTAACTATTATGTTAATTAATGCAATCGTTGGTTTCAGTTATATGCTTTTCAGTTTCGTCAAAAATATTTTTAAAGTTGTCCCATTGACAATGATTTTTCAAAAATGACAGATTTTCATTCATTTGGAAAGAGCAAATAAGCGAAAATAAAAAATAACCAGAATTGTTAATAACATAGAAAAAATAAGTTGTGTGCATAAAAGATGAGCTGAATCGTTTTATTAAAATAGAAAAATTCATCAAAAGTCAGATTTTCAAAAATAAAAATTATTTATTTCTAAAAATAAATAACACAATTTGTAAAAATTTGTATATAGTTAGATGTGTTATACACTAATGCATAATTGTGTAAATTATTATAATTTTGTTTTTGAAACTCGTTAAGAAATATGAATTTTAAAAAAAGTCCGGGTTTTTAAAAAAGTCCGCGTTTATAAATTACCCTATTTCATTTGTGAAAAAATGAAAAAGCAGTATTTATTTCTCATTTTTTTCTCAAAAAATTCATCAAAATCGAAAATTTTATTTAAAAAAAATTTCAAAATATAGAGAATACAAGAGATGGAAAATATAATTCTTTTATTTAATGAAAAAATTTTCGCAATGTTTATGTTTTTTTTTCCCCAAAACAATGCTTTTAACAAAACTTGATGAACTTGAAGAGAAAATTTGAATCTCACTTTTTCAGAAGGATTGGAAACTGTTGCATTTTTTGATTAAAAAAGAATATAGGAAGGAATGATTGGCGAATCAGCTGCTAACAACTTTGAAAACGGAAGGAATGGGAAAAATATTGGATTTGTGAAACTTCATCAGAGATAACATCCTTTACCAATGAAATAAGGCATCAAACCTGGCTAAATAATTTGTTCTGAAAATCTGAATAATAATTTCGAAAATTTTAGAACTGCTTTCAAAAGTTGTGTTAACCGAAACAACAATGAATAAGATAGTTTTGCAGAAAGGAATATATATCCATTTTGTGAGAAATGAGGAAATGTGGGAAATAATTGAGAAAGAAATTGAAAGATGGAAGGATGAATGAGATGATTGAAGAAAACGAAAGTGAATGGGGCACATTGTGATGTGCATTTTTCTTTTTAATGTGAGATTAGGAGGGTTGTATTAAAGAGAATGATTCAATGATTTGTTTTTGCCAAAAAAAAGTTACAAAAGTCAGAAGATAAACGTCTGAAAAAGAAAAATTTTACAAGCTTCTTTTTTGTCGTTAGATGAAATAGGGTTATTATTTTATCCTGACCCTTTTTCTTTATTCTGACCCAAAAAAATGAAGTGAAAAAAATTAAAAAAAACAACATGATTAAAAGAAAACAAAACCAGAATTAATTCTTCTAATAACTTTCCTTTTTCCTTCACCTCGATTTAATGAATGATCTTTCTTTTCTTCATCAGAATCATCGTTTTTTACATGAAGAAATCTTCTTTTTATTTTTTTCTTTTCATCCACAACAGTCTTCACTTCTTCTTTCTCCTTTTCATCCATTTCATTTTTCCTTTCAATATTCATTTTTAAATGATTTTCCCATTTCTCAAATAGGTTTTCGTAAGTTATCACTTTTCCATGAAAGTTGAATCTGTTTCTTCGGGATGGAAGAGGGTAAATTGAAGATTCGGGCAGTTTCAAAAGAACTGGCCAGGAAGAATTGTGCGGAACACCACTGCAGACGAAAGCTTTCTGAATTACAGAAGGTGATAATGCAGTGTGGATGGCTTGAGGCAGAGCGTCGGAAATTGCTGCTCGTTTGGAGGAAGATGAAGAAGAAGATGGAGCCTCAAATCTGTTTGTCAGTTCAGATTTGAATACGACAAGCACTCCTCTGTGAAGAGGTTAACAGATGTGTGTGCTGTATGGCACGAAGGTTAAAACGTCGACTTGTTGTTTTTGGAATTCTCGCCTGATCGATGCATTTGCAAGAGAAGCTTGGGAATCAAGAAGGATGAGAATGTGTTTGTTTTCAAGTGACATGCGCTTTCTTCTTTCGATGATCGAAGTTGGAAGAATGGAGAGAGCATATCTTTCAAAGCATTCATTGTCCATCCAGCCGCTTCCATTTGCCCAAATCTCAAGCGCTGGAGATAATAGGCTTTTCAGCTCTTCTGGCAGCTTTGCACTTGGCCACAAAATGACAGAAGGAAAGGCATATCCGTCAGCTGCAACAGCTGCCACGAATGTAGAATTTATCATTCTTGGTGGTTCCTTCGAAAAACCTGCTTTTGTATCTGCAGTATGCACAACAAGCCGTTTTGAGTCTGTGGGAACGCTCGTTGAAGATTCGTCAATGTTAATAATTAAAGCTGGGTTGTAATGGAACTTTTCATGCAGCTCGTCGAGTGTTTTATGCCAGGGTTTTAAAAAAAAATTCTGCATGATACATCCAGTCTGTTGATGTCCAAATTCTTCGGCGTTCCAGTCATCAGCTCAGGATGACGCTTGACAAAGCCATACGTGGCTGACATTGAAACTTCGGAAAATGGTGCGTCTTCATCATCGTTGTCGTTTATAACATTTTCTATCTGAAAAACAAATGATTAAAACATATTAATAAAAATTAAACAAACCAATTCTCTAGTTTTTTTTAAGTGAGACATGTTCCAGACTTTGCTTCAATGTGAATAATGTCTAAAACTCTTTGTTTTTTTTTCGCTAACAACAGCTGCAGGTCTGCCAATTTTTCCAACCAGCCTTCTTTTTCTGAGAGGTCTAACTGCATTTTTGATACCTGTTCGGCTTAATTCCTTGGAATTAATATCATCTGCAATTCGTACAACTCCATCTACAACGATGTGAGACATTCGCTCCAACTGACTGTTGTATTTTCTACACTTGCGCGAAGACATTGCTCTCTGTAATTTTTTCTGTCCTTCTTTTAATTTGATTTCTTTTGAAATTTTTATTATTATTTTTTTTATATTTTTATGATTATAATAATTTATTTATTTATTTTTTTTTTTTTGAAATGAAATGAAAAAAAAACAAAAAATAACATTTTAAACAAATTGAAGGTTTTATTCTTATGTTTCCATCCAATTTCACACAGGAGTTCAAAGAATGACTGAACCTACTTACAGATATCGCATTAAATACCGGACATCTCACAAAATACCGGACAAGATCGATATCTCAACAACTGCAAGAGGAATTATTCTAACAATTTTCCTCAAAATATATCTCATCAATACAAACTCATTTGATATACAAAACCTTCAAAATAGCTTCATTTGTGCTCAGAGAAAATTATTTTTGAAATCTCGGAGAAACTTAAAATCCTATTTTTCCGAGAATCAAATAAAATTATATCTGAGCATAAACGATGAATTTTTTGAAAGTTTTAAATTTCAAATGAATTTGTATTGATGAGATATATTTTGAGGAAAATTGTCAGAATTATTCCTCTTGTGGTTATTGAGATATCGATCTTGTCCGGTATTTAGTGCGACGTCCGGTATTTAATGCGATATCTGTATCTCTCTCCATACGAAATTGGGTTTGTTTCAAAATGTATTTATTTTTATCTATTGAATTCATGTATATACTTAAAATTAAACCTGTGTGACGTGATGAAATTTTTGTCTTCACGTCCGTCAGTGAATTTTGGTCACGTCAGTGGTTTTTTTTTTTTTTTTTTTTTTTTTTTTTTTTTTTTTTTTTTTTTTTTTTTTTTCTATAAAGAAAAATGATTTCAAATTATTTATAGTTAACATTTTTTATTTTTGAATAAAAAGTTTATTTGAAATAATTTTTGAAAGGAACAATTTTTGATTTGATTTTCTTTTTCCCATAAATCGATTTCAATTTTAAATTAAGAATGAGTTGCTTTTAATCAGAGATCCAATACCTCATTTGCACAATAATGTTCATAATGTGTCACTGCACTACTTTTCACATAACGATTGATGTATCTAGCACTTATACGGTTTAATATTATTTAAAACTCTCTGATTTTTCATTTTGATGTTTTTTCTTTTTTCAATCAAATTTTCATATTTCTGCCCACTATTCTCAAGTATTTCATTTCTTTATTGCTTATTTTAGACAATCACTGATGCCTCTTATGTTTGAATGTTTGTTGAATTTTTTCAAAGAATATTTTAAAAGATTTCTCTTTTTCATCATTACCTCCGCATCCTTTCCTGTCCCCACGCTCTTTCATCGATTCAACCTTCAATTTAAAACAAACAACTTCATTTTTCAGACATGCACTTCATCAAATGCTGCTGTGGTGCATGTAAGAACAGAAACTCAAAGATAAACACCAGGATAATTAATTTTATTCGATTTAAACAGTCATCGTTTTTAATGGTGTGAAAGGAATGATTCAAACGGAGGGTCAAGTTGTGGAAGAGCACTTTGTGTTGAATGGGCAAATGCATATCTGTTAATTGCTTTATGTTTATATTTCAACTGTTCGACCAGCGATCATGCCGGAGCGTTTGATTGCTTATATCTGCTAAATGTTAATATAGCAAAATCCAATTTCACCACTTGCACCGCTCTGCATGAAGGAGCTGCTTATTTGTATTGCAATCAACCTTATTCTGTTTGGACATTCTCAGATAACAGAGTGGAAAGTTGCTCAATAACAGATTGGTGTGGAACTGGTTGGTACTTTTCCCTCTATTACATACCCTCAGATGCTCAATTCCTGTTTTCCAAATGTTAGTGTATCGCAAATTCTGGTGGTGATTCTGCTGGCTCTCTCACATTTCATTGGCCTCCACAAAATAAACCAAGTCAGTTTTCAATCATTGAGTGTCAGTTCATCAGTAACAATCTGACTGCCTCTTCCACTTATGGCGGAGCAGGAATATACTTTGATGGAACTTACTCTTGGATGAATGGAATGAAATTCATCACTTTCTGTTTCTTCGATGGAAACACAGCAACAAACGGCAGG
This sequence comes from Monocercomonoides exilis, assembly GCF_001643675.1. Lineage (NCBI taxonomy): Eukaryota > Preaxostyla > Oxymonadida > Polymastigidae > Monocercomonoides > Monocercomonoides exilis. The sequence continues at coordinate 453,135 of NW_027150586.1, read as the reverse complement.
GGGAATGATGTGTTCTTCAGTGGTAATGCAATCACCCAATCTCCATTTGAGAATTGTGGATCAGCAACCACAACAAAAAGAGTGTGGAACAGCAATACAGCTGATAACGCTGTGTATAATGGCTGGCTCCCTCTCATCGCCCAGAACAAAATCGTTTCTAGCAGCGGAACTGATGCTGATGCCTGTGGCAGACCCCAACAGACCCCATGTGCCACCATCGAGTATGCCCTCAACGGCTTCATTTCCCTCCTCCACGACGCCTCTCTCACCCTCCTCACCTCAACATTTGTTCCTCTTCAAACACTCACTTTCAATGCAATTGATACAAAAATCACAGGAAACGGAACAGATGCCACCACTATCACCTCCAGTGGCATTTCCCAACCAGCTTCTTCTTCTTCATTTCCTTTATCAACATCTTATTCACCAGATCCATCTGCCTCGTCTGCCCTCTTCCAACAAACTCAGGGCTCCCTCACAGTTTCAGCCCTCACCATCGCCCACAACTCCTCAAACCCCATCGCCCCCATCCTCTTCCACCTCTCCAATAACTCCCCTTCCCTCAATCTCAACACAACAACCATCACCGGAGCAACCTCATCTTCATCATCAATCACAACCCCCCTCTTCTTCCTCACTGCTGGCTCCCTCGCCCTCAACCACACAGCAATCACCAGTCTCGCCCTCAACAGTCAAAGCATCTTCCACCTCACCTCCCTCACAAACTCCCTCACACTCAACTCCTCCAACTCTCTGCGATTTCGTTGTAAACAAAAGCCACTTAGCGAATATAATGCTTTTTCAACAATTTTTGAGGTTAATTCTTCGTTCATTTCATTTTATCCGAATAACAACAAAGATAAACAGTCTCCAAATATTTCTTATAATATTTTTCTTTCTATATGATGTGATATGGATCAAAGAATAATAATTATCAAGTGTATGAATAGAATATTTTTTAAAAAATATTTTTATCTTCTATTAATCAACTGTCAATAATCATTCAATGTCTTTCATCTTCATATATATGATGCATTCAAGTGATTACCCAAACCTAACTCGCGAACATGCAAAGAGCGAAAAAGCCCTAGAAAGCTATGAAGGCATATATTGCTAATCTCCGTCCTATACGTGCGCTTTAAAAAAATGTACAAAAAATTTCTATTTTTCCATTTCATTATTTTCAACAACATTATAATAAATATCAGCATTATTCAAAGAAATTGCTTCTGTCTTATTGTTTTCAGTGAAAAATTCATAAGTCGGTTGTTCAGCTGGAATTTCAGAGAAATAATAACCAATTTCTCCGGTGGCAAAGTCGAAGAAGATTGATGTTTCTTGTCGGTTGATGAAATGGATAAATGCAAATTTGCATTGTCAGAAGAGATGGTTGAATGAAAAATTCGAAATCAATATTCTTTGAAGATAAATTTATCGATGTTGAATTTTCATTATATTTGTTTATGAAACGAAGAGACGAAAACAAACAACGAGGAGCGAATATTCTGAAGAAATGAAATGCGTAAGGTGATGTTCTTTATTAACTTCTGAAAACCAGTTCGTGAAAATCACTTCATTTGAACAAATAAATCATTTGCAAATGAAACTTCGAGCTGGATGTTTTATTGAATTGACTCGCAGTGATATTTTCTTCATTTGTTCTTCACAATAGACAATCTATTTTGATTTCAGCAATATTATCTTGACAAAAGCTCAAAAAAAACTTTATATCTCAAACCATTTTATTGGAGACAAAGACAAATGCAACTCTTTTGCCAAAGAGTTAAAATTTGCTTTTTTGATTAACTCATGGAGACTCTGACTTGACATGACGGGCATGACGGTCAATGACGATCTGAAATTCCTTTTTTGCCTTTTCGTCAGTATCCCATTGAAATAAATATTTTGAATTTTGCATAAAAAAAATAAAACAATGTGAAAGTGAATTTTTTAATGTTAAAAAATTATATGAAAATGAAAAGAATAAAGTTGACAATTCCTTTTCGTTTTATTTCTTCTGAAATAACGATAATAAACTATTGACGTGAAAGTTTTCGTTAAGTCCGTCAGAAATGAAAAATTTCACGTCATTTGTCATTACGTCACACAGGTTTACTTAAAATACTTTAAAAATATGAAATTGTGGGAAAAATTAACGATTAATTAAAAAAAAAGGTCTTGATAAAAAAAAAAGGTCGAGGAAAAATAATAACCCTATCTCTTCACAATTTCAGGTGAAAAATCAAAGAATCAATTTGATAATCAACTTCATCTTTATCTTTCACATTGTTTAAAAATGCATTCAAACAATCACTCATGCAAGAAAGAGAAATTTTCGTTTATTTTTGAAGGAAGGAAATAATGAAAAAATAATAATAAGGTTCTGATCTTTTCAAAAAAAAGAAAAGAAAAAATGATGAGCAATTTAAGTTTGGGGGAAAATTCGTAAACTATCGAGGGATGAAACATAAAGTGAATTAGGCGTGCATGCAAGTAGAGTTAGCGAAGAAAAGAAAGATGAGCTGTTTGATTTAATGAAAGAAACAGCAAATCTTCTCTGTGGAATTGTGCGTGGAACGATGAAAGAAGAAATCGAGGGTATTCTGAAGGAAGAATATGGAATGAGCGAAGGAGCTGCATCCAAAATTGCTGAAGAAGTTATCGCCGAATATGGCTTGTCTTCAAATTTTCAATAACAATTTTGAAAATAAAATGTCAAAATCTATTATCGTTTTGTTGTTGTTATTTTTTTAGCTTTAAGCGGTTTGCCAAAGAAAAAAAGGTGAGCCACCTTTTGCTTTTGGGAAGGCAAGAACTTCGAGTCAAGCAGATGGGAAATTTTCTGTTCCATCAGCGTTTTCTTCGAAAGCATCAAGCTCTTTAGGCGCTGACAAGTCTGCTCCAAAGCCATTCACATCTTCATTAGCACCGATGGAGAGTTCGGGGATTTTTTGTGGCCCTGCGAAGTTCCCGCCTTCGTTTGGAAGTGCGATGCAAGGGCCTGGGCCGATGTTGCCAACTGGACTTTCCACAGCTGGTCCTTTTTCGCCTGGAATCTCTTTAGCTGGGCCCTTTTCTGAGGAGCCTTCATTTTCTGTGTCAAGCATGGCTCCACCAGGATTTCCTGCACCAGGATTTCCGTCTTCTTCATTTGGGGATCCTTTATTGATGCCTCCATTTAATCCCTCTGATGAATCGAGCCCTTTTATCGGAACGCCAGCCAGACTGATTGAAGATGGAGAGAAATCGCAAAAAGAAGGAGATGAAAAAGGGAAAAAGAAAAGTGAGAGTGGCAGCGACTATGATAACGATTCTGACAGCGATGAGGGATCAGATGACTCAGAGGCATCTGAAAATGAAAGCGGCTCTGATTCATCATCATCGTCGTCATCGTCAGAGGGAGGAAAAGGAAAAGAAGGATATAAAGAAAACAAAAAGCCAGTGAAGGGAAGTTTGCATTCTTTATTTATAATTATTGAATTTCAGATATTTTACATGTAATGTGTTTTGTTATTAACTTATTGATTAATTGATTTTTTTTTTTTTTTTGAAATATTTCATTTTTCTTTCTTTATTTGTTAGAAATGAGAGGACCACTTCATTTTCTCGTAGAAGAGACAATTGGGAATTAATCATCATTTGAATTTGATATTCAGTTGTTGCAGAATGAGCGCCTTATTCGTGTGAATTCTTCATCGACTATGCCTGTTTGTTTGGGCAATCCATTCAACAAAGGCATTTGGCGGGTGGATCTGCTTGTGGAAGAGGCCAATCCGTCGTCCCGCGGTTTTGCTGAGCTGCAAGTGAGCGAGAGCAACATGGAGAGTGCCATCAAGAAGCGCGATCCTTCGCTGATGCCAAAAAAGTCCGGGAGCAAAGGTTTCGGAATATCAATGTTTACCTCATTTGCTCCTTCTCCAGGCTGGTTATCGACTTCTAGTTTTCCTTCGTTTGGATCAGCACCGGCGCACAATAGTTCTCTAGGAACCCCAGCAGGAATTAATTCAGACGGACAAGTTAGGCATTCCAGCTTGGGTTTTGACCAAGCACCAATTTTCGTTGATGCTTGGAATCGAGATGGAGCACAAGTCGCTTGCGAAGTCAACACAAAGAAGAAAACTGAATCATTTTTTGTTGATCGGAAAAAGCAAGCCATTGTGTTTACAAAGCTGCCAAAATGTGTACAATTTCAGGTGTGAAAAAAAAAGTTATTGTTTTTGAAAACTGTTTTGTTTCCTTATAGCGAAAACTTTATGGCTTATTTGAAACATATTTCAATAATTTTATTTTCTATTTATTTATTATTTTCTTTCTTTCTTTCTTTATATAATTGTTTTTTTCTTTCTATTATTATTATATTTTTAAAAAAACATTATCTTTGCATTTTATATTTTTTTCATCACAATTTTATTTTTACATTTATTTTGATTAAACTTTTTATTGCAGATGATATTCCATTCTGCAAGATTGCGTGTGAAAGTGCTCAGATTAGACAAAATTAAGAAGCCAACTGGCCCCAAAAAGGTTTCAGGCACTAAAAATATTGAGTTTTCATAAAACATGTTTAGTCCCAAATGTCTTGAAATGGAAAGGTTATGTTTTTTGTTTGATGTCAGTCATTGTTTTGAAATTGTCAATGAGTTGTTTTCCAGCTTTTAATTTTCAAATGTGCTTCACTTAATTGAAGCAAATCATTTCATTCTTTCAATGTATTTTCGTGGCAGCAATTATAAAATCAAACACATGAGATCAAAACCTTTCACCTTATGTTAAGGTTTCCTTTTTATTAAAAAAATTAAAAATGTTCCGTGATAATCAAATTGTCACTTATAAGATTCATCACTTATGAAAATGTAAAAAATGGATTCACTTTCTGCTTCTTCCATGGTGTTAAAAGCAAACGTCAGAGAAAAACGTTCATTTTCCAATGGAACTTGTGCCACGCAGTCTCCATTCAACTTATGACGTTCAACCGTTCCAACACAAATAATATGGAATAATAAACAAACAGACATTGATGTGTGTAATGGCTCTCTCTAATCGCTCAGAACATGATCGATGCTAACAATGGAAGTGATGCTGATTCATGTGACAGGCACGAACAGAACCCATGAGCCACCATCGAATATGCCTCCATCGACTTCATTTCCCTTTTTCAAAACATTTCCCTTTCACTCTTCAATTCCTCATTCTTTCTCACTCCAATTATTTCCTTTTCACATCTTGCACAAAAATCACTCACATTCTCACCACTGCTTCAATTTCATCATTCTTCAGTGTAATTGAAACATCTTTTCTTTGGTGATCAGAGTGATGGAGTCGAAAACAACTGAAAATGTTGCAAAGAGTTAACAAATACAAAAATATTATTCAAAATGGACTCGATCGAATTATAAATTGAAATAATGAGACCATTCTCATTTTCTCATTTTTGTTTCTTCTTTCAATCAGAAATGAATGCTCTTATCTTTTCATTCTTTTCTTCCTCTTTTTTGTTTTCATTCTTTGCTTTTCTCTTAATTCCTTTCGTATTTCTTCTTTCTTCTTTCTTCTTTCTTTTTCTGTTTTCATCTGTGTTTTTTCATTGTTGAAGATGTTTGGTTAAACTCTTTGATCATCTTTCAGGATTGAAAAACCAAACATTTCTGCTCCAATTATTTTTCCTCCCTGTTTTCCACTCTTTTTTCCTCTTCAGCTGCTTTGTTGTCACAGAAATAAGTATTTCTTCGTTCAGCAATCATTTTTCATTATTATTCTGTATCTTTGCCTGATCTCCCTCAATTTCCTCTCAAAGTTGTTCATTTCCTTTCAACATTTCATAATATTCATTTTCTTTGCAAGCTACTCATGGGCTCATTCTTCAAAATTCATTCTTTTTAATTCACTTTTTAATCAAGCCCAAGATTAAAGCGATAAATATATTAATATGAAACAAATTCCATTGTCCCGCTGAAAATATTATGTGAAGGGAATGGAGATGAACAATGTTTTCCCTTTTCTGCTTTTAATTTTATTCTTATGAAACGACATTTGTTTTATTCAACTTTCAATGGATTCTGGAGAACGAAAATATTCTTTCTTAATTGAAAATCAAACAAATTTCTTATTCATTTCATTGTTTTGAAAACCATGAAACGATATTATCTCCATTCCATCTATTCAAACTGAATAACATGTGATTTTTCATTTTTAAAGATTTGCAAAAAATTATTAAAAGATTCAAAATGTTCTGTTCATCAGAAATTCTGAAGCATTTATTCTTTAAAATTCCTGGGAAATAATTTAATTGCATATTCTGCATTTGACTGAAAAAGTGCATAAAAAGATATGAATTATTATATGAAAAATCACATGAGAAATTGATGAAAAAGAAACAAAAGTGATGAATACACATGAAAGAACAAGAACAAATGTTGATTAAGAAGATGAATGAAAGATCCTTTTATAATCAATCATTCATTTCTTGTTCCTTTCCGTTATTCTCTTCATTTCTTGATCTCTTTTTCCTCACAACAACAATGACAATCACAATCACCACAACTGCAACCACAACGACAATCGGCACAACAATGGCAACAACGATCCCTGCCTTCTTCTTTTTGTTTTGATCTTTGAGTTTCTCTTGTCTCACTTTCACATACTTCTCATACACATCCTCAGGCTCTGATTCTGCATCTTTTGCTCCCTCGATCCACCCAGATGTTGATTCATCAAAATCATTCGCAAACGCAAAGGCATCTTCTTGTTTGCAGAACTCTTCGAAGTCTGCGGCAATGATGAACAGAGAAGTTGTTTTTGAGCCAGCTGTGTTTGAGCTGTCGATCTCCAGGTTGTGTTCTGATGGGAGTTGCAGATTCGATGTTGCCTTGGGCATGTCAATGAATATTGCTCCTGATTTCCCTTCTGGTGCTGAACATGATTTGAATGAACATTTGTTTCCCCTTCCAATGGCCACTCTTGATTCTTTTGAACTGAGGGTGATATCCAACCCTGCTGCTGCTCCTTTCTCCGATTTCACTTCTCGAACATTCAATCCTTCGATTGAAACCTTCGAAGATGAATTGCTCCCATCATTGATGCCGATTGCTGCTCCATTTCGAACATTCACTTTGCTGATCTCCACAGTGCTCAATGACACCTCGCTGGCTCCAGAAAATGAAAATGGTGATGATGAGAATGTCACAAATGAGGTCTCATCTGTGCATTTCACCGTGTCCATTTCCACACTTCCAGATGTCACACTCACAAGACTGCTTTCCAAGGGGCTGTTTCCATCAGCATTTGATTCCATTCCTTCTTGTGTTTGTGATCCAATTCTGACAAATCGACATGTTGATATTTTCAGTGATATTGAACCTGATCCTGCGCTGATCAATGAGTTCCAATTCTTTTCTGTTGAAGAGAATTGGAATGCCAAATACTTGAATTCCACAGTTTTCTGGCAAGAAAAGAGAATTGATGAAACAGAAACATCACAATTAATTGCCACTTCAGTGTTTCCATCTCCATTGTCATTCACTCCTTCAATTGCTATTCCACTGTTAATGCTGAAACTTATATCTTCTGCTTTGATTGGATCAGATGTTTTGACAACATCAATGAAACATTTCCCACTCTTTTCCAAGAAATCATAAGCCTCCTTCAAGCTGTTAATTGCCGAATTAACATCGATCCCATTTCCTTTCCCTCCTTTCTTCACAAATGCTCTTGTCATATTATCTGGCTTTTGAGGAGGAGGATCAAAATACAAACTTGTGCAATCCACTCCTCTTGCATTGAAAGATACGAATGCGACAACAAACCAAGAATTTTCTTTTCGTGTGTAATTGGCTGCAAAGCTTGCCTTCATTGCATTTGCCACATCTTTCAGCAAAGAATAATTTTTCATTTCTATTATCAATCCAGTTTTTCTATTATAACCATTAATACGCCCTGAGCAATTCTGAAAAACCAAATTCTTTCCATCTGTTGGCCATTTTTGCTGTGATGTTGAAATAATATTTGGCATTGATAAATAGATTCCTCCTGATGTTGTATTATCAAAGTTGATGCAACTGCAAGAGGTGAAATATGTTACTCCTCCATCTCCAACTGTGAATGTGCTTTCACTATTATTGCTCGAAACGGATAATACAGAAGAACCGTTAGAGTGGCATTCAGTAAATGAACAGTTATTGAGAGACACATCCAATTTGAAACCATAATATTCACTTACAGTAATAATTGAAGAATTACTTGAAATTTTCTCCAAAGTCACATTCGTAAGTGTTACTGTTGTGGGATGCAAAGCCAAAACATAAAAAATTGCACTTGAAAATGAAGCAATGCGATTATCATCTGCACATTTAACATTGTCCATATGCAAATCTCCACCATCAATATACACAAGGTAATAATCCACAGTTCCCCTATTTGAAGGTGGCCGAACAAACTGACAGTGTTTAATTGTGAGTTCCCCAGAACGTCCAAAAACCAATGCGTCATTCCAAGATCCACCTAAAGATGATGGAAAATGGAATGCCAAGTACTTAAATTCTGTAACTCCATCACATGAGAAAAGATTTTCTTCTAGATTCACATCACAATTAATTTGTACCATTTCATTTCTTATTCCTTTACTGTCAACTCCTTCAATGGTGATTCCGGAACTCTTGCTGAAATATATTTGCTGCGCTGCAAATGCAGTTGCATCATTCACAATAAAGATCTTGCATGTTTCATCATCTCCAAGAATACCATATGCACTTTTCAATGATTTCCTTTCCTTACCGATTTCCGTGCCAATGTTAGTGTCACTTCCGCTTTGCTTCACATAAACTGTGTAAGGCTTTTCTTCATCCAATTCTTGTGATGTTGCAAATGTGAAAGCCAGTAAAACAAAGAGCATGAGTTTTGATGTTTCTTGATCGATATTGCAACAGATCAACACATCCTTAATTCAAGCACAAATTGATGCAATCAATGGTTTGGATCCAATTGATGAGTGTTTGAAAAGTGAGTTCAATCATTGGACAGTTTCCACCACGAATGAAACACTCATATAGGAAGATCAACTTATTTTGAAAATAAAAACTGTTGACGCCCATAGAAAATTATTTATAGCCACTGTTTTGTATCATTGTTTTGAAAAGATTTGAAAAAATCAAAACAAAATGAAACTGAGCTCATGATTTTCGAAATATCACAAATAATATTTCATGAAGAGAAAAGAAACAATGAAAATATTCATTACAAATTGACCTAATATCTGGCACAATTTAATGGATATCAATGAAATTTACTTGATTTATAATGAAGATTTATTATCATTTTTTGTACAAATAATCGCTTGGGAATTATTAAAAAATAAATCGTTATTTATTATTATAAATGTGATTTAAGGTGAAAAAACTGTTATCCAAATAAGAAAATTATACAAAACAAAATAATTATTCATCAATTGCACATTCTAATCAATTTTCTCCATCCGAAGCGCAGAAGCAGCTGTTCTTATCATCGAATGTCCCATTTGAAGATTCTGGAACTGTAGTATCATCTGTCTTTAAAATGAATTTGTCTTCATTTTCGATAACCTCTACTTTTTCGATTTCTTCTTTTTTTCAAATAAACTGTCGTTACTCCCATTTTTTCGATTCCGTGAATTGACTGTGTCAACAGAAGAAGTCAAACATGTTGGAAAAAGAAAAGTCCAAGTCGGGAGTTTTGCTCATCCATCATTCTGACTCTGTGTGCCTGCATTTAATTATAACATTTCAAAAAAAAAAAAGGTAATTTTTTGAAGTGGTTTATTCAGAACATAGAAAATATGTTGACGTTCACATGATTTTTTTCTCTCAAAAGCAAATGTCACAAGACTTCGTTGAATCACATCTCGGATTTCAAATCATTTGATTAATTATATGATTCACAAAGTCTGTTTATGAAAAAAGATCATTTATTATAAAATGTGATTCCATTTTTGTATTTTTTTGATTAAGAAATTAATGATTCATGTGACCAAGATTGCCATTGTGATTGGTTAATGTTTTTATTGGAACCTTTTTTCAATTTCCTTGTGATAGATATATTCAAATATCATAAACAAAGATTATTTGCACAAACAATTGTTTTTATCATCAGCGGATGAACAGATGTGTTTATTTAATTTCAGGACAACAGTTTTCTTTATTAATGAAATACTCGCAAGTCAAAAATATGATTGATTCTTTTTTTCATTTAAATTGATAAACAAATATCTATTAAAGCAAATGCTTCATATCTCTGAACTTGAAATGTCTTTTGGGTGTTTAAAAAGGACTTTTTTTGATCATTTCACAAAAAATTGAATTGATTTTTTTATGATCCAAAAAAAGCTGAAGAAGTGAAAAGAAAAATGCAGGCAGAAATGGTGTCGATTGACTTCCGCATTCATGAAAACAAACTCGAGAAAATGGATCGAATTCAAATTGATGGTAAAGCCAGGCTTGATGGTGCAACAAACTGCGGTGTATTTTCATAAGAAAAAAAAAGAAAGAAAAAAAAAGAAAAGAAAAATAAAAAGAAAAAAACACTCATCCATTCATTGATTGCCATTTTAAGTGATATGGATGTGCAAAATTGGGAAGGCTATCATTGCTTCACAAGGAAAAAAAGGAAATTGTGAAGGACGTTATAAAATATTGAGACAATGTGTGGAACAAACTTGACAGTGAAAAAACAAAAGAATAGGTTTACAAAATATTTTTATTTTCAATTTATTTGATTCTTTTTAGATTGAAAATGCTATTGAAAATGAAGATTCAGAGATTTTAATAGATGCTTCGCCAAAAAAAGAAATTTCAAAATCTGCGGCTTATTCCTTCTTGTGAAATCAACACGAATTGAAATTACAAAAGCCAAAAATTTTGGATTCAAAACGTCTTGCAGCATCTTGTCAGGACGTTTTTTAACCGAGGTTTGAAATGCTTGATGATTTGCATTCAAAACACAAATACCGAAGGAAATTGATCAATTATGTGCATGAAACATCACTAAGATTGTCTTATAATTGCGAAAAACCTGTTGCGACATCCTCGAAGTCTCCTTCAGCCTATTGCCTTGCTATCTCTAATGTGCGAAACGTGACACTTGTTGCTGCTGTTGCCTCGGATTTCTTTTCTTTGCACACAATTGTTCTTTGGAGAGTTCAAATATTCCGGAAAAGTTGACTTCTTTGCTATCTCTTTTGCTTGATGTGTGAAGCAATGCTAATAGTTGGATGAACTTTTCTCTATTCGAACGATACTCTTTGCGTGTTCTACTTCCAGAAATATTTGAAAGAAAGAAAAGGATGAAATTTACTGAAGAGAGAGGTTTTCTATAAGGGGATTCGCACGGCTCTCGTGCAAACCCTATTATTTGGAGAAATTTTATGGAATCGAATGTGAATGTCATCACATTTACAGTCCAAACCGGATATAATCACATCGGATTTTGCACAACTTTTTGTGACTATATCCGATTGTGATAATATACGATGCTGCTTAACACAGATAAAAATAAAAAATTACTAATTAATTAATAAATTTTGTGTCGATTTTTTCATTTTTGAAAATTCTTCATCAAAACGCATTTTTCACTTAAGAAATTAATTTTTTGCATAAATGCATATTATTTTAAACTTATTTGAGCAAATTTTTGAAAAAGTGAAAAATTGTTATTTTTGTTCAAAAAATCGATTTTTCTTGGAAATAATCACACATAATAATAAAAAATGTGATTATATATTTTGAGCCCTGTGATAACATGCGATGGAAAATGAATGAAAAACAAGCAAAAAAATAGACCTGTGCGACACGACACGCAAATTTTTGTTGCTGTCGGTCACCAAAAAAAAAAAAAAATAAAATAAAATAAAAAAAATAAAATAAAATAAAAAAAATAAAATAAAATAAAACAGAAAACATTCATATAAATTTTTTCAATCGACTTTTTTTTCAATATTAAAATTACTGACAAATATTTGATCGTTCAATCCATTATTTCATGAATGGATAATAAAACAAATTCTTCTCTAAAATACATTGTTAATAATTTATTATTAAAATGAACAATGCTGCCACTTAAATTTCCATGAATAATTGGAATTTCATTTTGACAATTCATTTTATCCAAACATGTTTGAATTCAAATAATTTGATGAAATAGTGTTGTTTTCATTCTGAAGCCGACTTATTAAAAAGCAGAGGTTGTGCACCAAATGAAAAAACAGCGTTTGCATCCATTGAAACACTCACATTTATTATTATTGGATTTTTTTCTTTGTTTTTTATTCAGAATTGTTTTTTGAACTTGAACGCCTTCATAAAAGCGAAAGGAAATAGAAATTAGCTGAAATGAACATAATTATAGAAGAAATTGATGAAAGCGATTTTATTCTGTTTTTTCAGAGGAGTTATTCAACAAAATAGATGAAATGTCTGAAAAAACGAAAATACGATTAGAAATAGCGATGTTGCAGTTGAGATGCACCGAATATTGGATTGAGTTGAAAAAAATATGGCGTTATCATCTAAAATAATCTCTGTTGAACAAAAGATTTGAGAAGATGATGATTGATGAAGATAAAGAAAAAGAGGAAAAAGAAGAAAAGCTTCTAGTTGATGTTTGCGAATGCTGTCTTTTTGTCAACCATTTCGCATTATGGGAATTTTTTCATAATATGTGCCCTATCTTCTGAAAGTTGCTTCAGAAAAAGAGGGAAACAAAGAAGCAAAGGAAAAAGTGGAGATGGCATTTTAAGCTTTGATTGGTATTTGGAGACATGAGGCATGGAAAACTTAGCCCATATAGTTTTCTTTACAGATTATTATTATTATTATTGTTATTATTATTATTATTGTTATTATTATTATTATTATTATTATTATTATTATTATTATTATTATTATTATTATTATTATTATTATTATTATTATTATTATTATTATTATTTTATATGAAAATGTCAGTGGAATTGCATTTTTATGGAGTTCAAAGACTTTATCCAAAATCATTAAAAACACAACCTGACACGTCTTGATTTTCAATCAGCATGGAAGTTTATGATATAAAGATTTGAAAAAGATAAAAGTTTTGAAGAAGTCATTGTGAACGAACTGAATTTTGTGAGAGATGCAACACAAGAATTGAAAGAGCTTGTGATATGAAAAGACATGAAGAAAAATGATATCAAAATTGGGAAAAACCATTAAATTCATCATGAAGAAAAGATAAAAGTGTTCTGTTTCTTTTTATTCTGAGGGAGTCCGTAAAGAAAAGAATGAAGAAAAAGATGCTGGATAATCTGCTCGTTCAGATGGGATGTATGAAGAAGCGAATGTTGAGGAAAACACGATGTGCAACTAATGTGTTTACGTTTTTCATTCCACTTCTGAACCGGACATGTGGAGAAACGAAAAATATGATAGCACAAAATCTAATTTTTATTGGAAGATACTGGAATAGATTGAAGGAAAAGGACACTTTTTTTTCATAAGCTTTTATGGAATATTCTTTTTTCTTGATGAATAATGAAAAGATAATTAACATTAGATATTTCTAAATATTTTTCTAATATATAAATTGTGAAATTAATTGAATAATGAACCTGAAATATTATCTTTTTTCCTTCGTCATTTCACAAAATGAAAACAATACAATTCTGCCATTCTTGACATCCAGTTTTTTCATATTTCAGAAAATGAAGTGAAACTTAAAAACATTCAAAATGAAAAACACTTTTGAATGATTACACCATATTCCACTATTCATCTTGTGAACATTTCCTCAAGAAACTTAAAACTTCAAATATCTTTAAAGATTTTGCATTTCAAATTCTTCATTTTTCTTTCGTCGTATGAGCTGCCAATTATTTCTCTTTGGATTAATTCATTCCATGCTGCTCCAATGCATTTGCAAGTTTCAGTTGTTTTGCTTTATTCAGACATTTTTCATCAATTTTCTGAAAAGCGTTGTATTTTCAAAAAAGAAAGAAAAGAAAAGAAAAGAAAAGAAAAAGAAAAAATAAAAATAAAAAAGAAAAAGAAAAAAAGAAAAAGAAAAAAAGAAAAAAAAACATTTGGATGGATAATTTCAAGGGATAAAAAAGGATCATCAAAGATAAAAAAGAGCAGGGAGAAAAAGCCTAAGAGTTCGTGAATCAGCAACAGAAGCGATAATATTTGAACTGTTGAATGAATGTTTGGTTTGCACTTTTATTTTCAAGTAATCATAAAAATTTTTAAACAGCATGTTCCTGGAGTACGTAGATAGATTCTTATTTCATCGATTTTATTGGATCTTTCTCATTCAAATGATTGAAATTCGGTAATTTCTGTTCAGCTTATATAATAAACAAGGCCGATTTATTGCATTTGAGTAAATTGGTTCGATTTCTCTGTCTTAGAGGTTACACACACTTTGCTTTTCATTTCCCGTTTCAATGCTCTTCAAAAAGACCTTTATGTCACTTGCTTCTTCTATAATTAGAATAATATATTTTTGTCTTAAATTTTGCAAATAATCAAAACAAGCTTTCAAAAACTGAAAGGATATGTTTTCATAACAAATAAGTAATGCGCTTTCAAAGGACGAAATTCACATCACATGAAGGAACTTAAAAAACGAGCAAATCAAACAAAGTGTAATGAAATCATAAAAATAACAAATTAACTCATTTTCAAACGATCATTAATTGAAAGATTCTATCAATGAGCATTCTTTAGACCTTTTTTGTTTATATGAATTTGGTTCTTTCTTTAAAAAAGAAGGATTATCTAATGTCAAACGAAAAGTTATGGTTGAACCAGATGGAAAAATGAAATCTCAAACATTTCATATGCTCTACAAATTATTATGTTATTCTGTTTCTAGGCCTGTGCGACACGACTTGCTATTTTTTGTTGCTGTCGTTCACAAAAAAAAAAAAAAAAAAAAAAAAAAAAAAAAAAAAAAATTAAAAATTATAAAAAACATTTTTTTAATTTATTTATTTTAATCAAAAGCACTTCAATAATACTAAATAGTATTTCAAATGTATAAAATATTATCTTCATTTTATTTAAAATTTATGATCGGGAAATCCATAATTAAAAAACATGAAAATGAATTCAATTATTTCTTTTGAATGCATTGATTGTAATAACAAAACAAAAAAGAACGATATAAACATAGATGATTCTTCAACCGTACAAGCTTCAATTTTTCGTTTATGTTTTCTATTCATAATTATACGAAAACAATATGAAAAACTCAAAATGACATAATTATCTGGATGGGGTATTCATATAACAATTCAAAAATGTGGCAATGCAAAAATGCAATGGTTTGAAATGTTGATATATTCGTATATTGTGAATTGCATCTCTTCCTTTTTATTTTTTGCAGAATTGTTTTGTGAGTTTGAAGGTTGAAATGAAGATGAACAGAAACAGAAAATGAGAGAAATGAATGATAGTGTTGATGAAATGAATGAAGAAGAATTTGAATCAGTTTTCATAAAAGAACTGTTCAATGAAATTGATGAAATGATAGAAGATAAGAAACTATCATAGAAAATGCATTGTTGTTGTTGAAACATATTGGATATCACAAAACATCCAAAAGAATTTGGATTGATAACATTAATACATCTTCATTGAGTCAAAAATTTAAAGAGATGATAATTGATGAAAATGAGAAAAAAGAAGGAAAAAATGAAAAGCAAATAGCTTATCTTAGCAAATGCTATCTTTTTCTCAACTTCAGATTTTCATCGGAATTACTATCGATTTGTGTGCCTTGCCTTCTGAAGATTGCCTCGAAGAAAGAGGAAAGCGAGGAAGCTCAGAAAGAAGTGGAAGTTGCGTTGTTGGCTTTGAGCAATATTGAACAGTCGGACGTGTGATTTATTTATTTATTGATAATTGAATTGTCATTGCTTCATAAATTGATTATTTTATGATTTTTTTTGTTAGAAATTGGATCAAAAACTGTATTTGACTGACATAACAGAAATCATTGAATATAATCAGGAGCATCAGCATCTGACACGACTTGCCTATCAGTCTGCTTGGCAATTTTTGGGTAAAGGATTCTTCAAAGAAAAAATATTGGAAGACGTTATTACGAATGAATTGTATTTGGGAAGAGACGCAGTAAGAGAGCTGGAAGATCTGTCAAAGAGTGTTGATTGGAAGAGAAAAGAAGAAAGAGGAAAAGAAGCTAAAGAAGTGAAAGAAGTGCTGATAACAGGGAGGTTACTCAGTGCTATTAATGATAACCTGGCCTGGTGCACATTGTGGAATGAAAGTTTTACTGGGCTTATCGGCAGAATTGTTCAGGTGTTTCGAGCATCAAGAGATAATAACAGAGAAATTGACATGGAATGCATTGAATCAATGTCAAAAGCAGCTTGTTGTAAAACTGTGAAGGATGTTGTTTTATTGATAAGCGGAGCTGTTGATGATGTTTCTGAGGAGATTCAGCAGCCAACTAGTAATCATAATTTGATGAGGTTTGTTTCCATTTCTTTATGAATAATCTTATTCGACTGAAAAAAAAGTCGGAAGATTAAATGGAAAATGTAAAAGGAAAGAAAAGAGTTGAAAAGGAAAGTGCTAAGAAAAATGAAGGAAAAAGTATTTTGTGAAATGATCACAAAAAATAGGAAATTTTATTTTTCTTGGAAAGCACAATAGTTATGATTGATCGTTGAATTTTACCAATTTTTAGTGATCATCAACGGAAATGTTTTGAACTTGTGATACAATAAGTTTATGAGTTGAAATCATTTCATATTATAATAAACATGCATGTTTGGAGATTTCAATGTTCATTTTATATTTCTATTTCTAAAAAATGAAGTGAAACATTAACAGGAAAGCTTGCAAAAAACAAAATACTATAATTTCACGAATTTTCCTTCACCATTTCCTTTTTTTTTTTTTTTTTTTTTTTTTTTTTTTTTTTTTTTTTTTTTTTTTTTTTATGATTTTTTCTTCAAAACAATCCATTCTGAATTCTGAATTTTTTTTGTTATCTTCTCAAGCTGATTTTTTTCTTCTCTCGTAATAATCCATATTTCATTTTTCAATATTTCATTTATCTATTAAGGCTGTTTGACTTTCTTTTGACATTTGACTCAGCTTTCTTACAATCTTCGAATGTTCTTTGAATGGAAAGACAGAACGAAAGCAAGAATGATTACAGTCATATGAAGAAAAAATGATGACCTCATTAAGAATAGCGTTTGCGAGAAAAATATCTAAAGTATATATTTAAAAAAGACGAATGATCAAAGTGAGAAAAAAATGATCATAAGAATCAGATTTAATAAATAAAATTAATTTTCGGACACCATTCAACAACAACCTTTATCAATTGCAATGATCATTAACAAGTTCTATTTTTCACTCGCCAGGCAGGAAATTTTGACATCGAAAACACAATTAACTTCACATATTCTTTTTAAAGAGCACATGATTCAAATCTATTTTAAACAAGAAGCCTCACATGCAAAGAGAAAAATAAATGTCAATTCCATCTTTTTTATTTGAAAAAGTTAAAACAACACAATATAATTTATAATGAATAAGATAATCAATTTGAACAATTTGCAAAACAAAATTCATTTCATGTTAAGCTTTGTGGAGTTTTTGTTATCGAATAAAACGAAAAATGAAACTGTAATACTTGCTGGTTGGTTTTGTGCTCATATCTTTGAAAAAAAAAATTTCTGAAAACGAAAAGAAAAATTATGGATTATTCTTTATGTGAAATGAAATAAACAACATTTCAAAAGTCAAACAAGTTAATATAATCTTCTGTTTCTTTTTCAAGCAGTTTCGCTTCTCTGACAGGAAGTGAAGTCAGTGACAGAAGTGACTTCCAGTGGCAAAAAAATTCCAAGTTTCGCTGATCTTGTCACAAACCCATTTTTCACATAATTTTATCTTCACGATTTGAATTTCTAGTTTTATTTTATTCATAAAATGTTTCAATATAGGTTAATATATATTTTCTCACTTGGTGGAGAATTATCTTTTTCTTTTTTCACAAAAATAATGAAAATGAATTTTTTAATAAATGAAGGTTTTGATCAAAAAAAATTGTCATGTCGGTCACCTGTGTCAGTTACTGGCAAAAATTGCCACTTGTCGCACAGGTCTAGCAAAAAATGTCAGTGCATGGAAAATTGTGACCATAACAGATGTTGATTATTTTCGATGTGATTGTATCCGATTTCGACTGTATTCCTCACACAACACATATTTCGCAATCTCTCGATAGAGGTGTTTTTGCTGTTCTTATATCTGTTATTAGTTCATCAATAGAAATCCCACAATCTTCAACTGCTTCTTCCAACAGAAAGGCTTTAGCAGGCATCCTTCCTCAAGCTCTTCTCTATGCATTCGCACCATCAGTAATTAAGAATGCCTTTGAAACAAGTGGTGTTTTGATTTAATCATCAGGACCAGTTTTACGTTAATTGCCAAAACACTCTTCATTTCCTTTGCCCACTTATTCAAATCGTTTTGATTTTTTACGGAATACTGCTCATAAATGAAGCTTTTTTTGGAAATGAAAGAAGAAAATTAATATAATCGAACAAGAGCGAAATGTTCTGAAGCCGAAGATGAAACAGAAAACATTGAAGATTCTCTTCCATTTAAGTCAAAGAAAAAAAGAGTTTATCGAAGAATTTTGAATGATGATTTGGAAAATATTGAAGAAGAAAATTCTGCAGATCAAAGTTCAGGAAAAAGAAAAATTAGAAGACTATTTGATCCAAGTTTCGTTAGTTTTTGCTAATTAAGTCTGTATTTTTTTGTTTTTTTTTTCTTCAAAAATTTGGGGCATAGGTGTTAGTCGTAATACTTTCAGTTTGCATTTTTTCAAAATATAAATATTATAGCGATAATCTACATAATTTAACAAAGCGATCCAAGGAGGGAAATTTCGAAATTCGATCATAAAAATTTTCTAAAAAAATGATTTTTTGCAACCCATAATATTTTCATTAAGATCACAAAGAATTAAAAACTCAATTTACTGGCTTTACAAAGTTCAGTACAACTTCACAATGCAATATTCAAAGAGGATATAATATTTTTATTTGTTGAACAATCGAATTTTCACATATATTGTTTGCTATGAAGTTATTTTATTTAAAGTCAATGTTTTAACTGAACACAAATTTACGCACAATTGCGGATATTACAAACGATGCAGTGACAGATATAACAACATTTGAAGGTGTCTTTTTTTTATTTTTAAATTGTTATCGATGTTAATAAGATAATTGTTGGAATATTTTCTATCTTCCTTTTTTTCCATGATTAATCTCAGAAGCATTTGAAAGATTTATAAGACACAAGTTTTGAAAGAGTAAAGTTTTCAAGGAAAGAAGAGAGTGGGCACCGAAAATTCATTAATGGAGAGAATATGTTGAAGCTGAATGATAAGAATTTAAAGGAGTTAGATTAGAGAAATGGATTGATCAGAAAGGACAAAAGAATGAGAGGCGAAGATTGAGAAGAAGAAGTGACTTGTTAGAGGAAAACTTTGAAGAAACCTTCACATCAGATGAAAGGTTATAAAGCTGTTTGACTGAGGTTGGGATATGCAGTGGAGCTAGGGCTTACGGAAGGGATGAGAAGGCGCGGAGCATAAAACAAAATCGTCAAAGTTCATTAGAACTTCATTATCGAACAAGGTTTGCTGAAGCGTTGGAAGAAAAAGAAAAAGTAGAAAGAAAGAAACGAATTGGCATGAAAAAGTGAAGATTTTTTTATGTGCAAATAAAATGGATTACTTCATATTTGTGAGAGATATATCTACGTTCAGCAATATTATTAGCATCACCTATATGTTCATTTTGAAGATGATGGTTGTAAGGTTGTGCGTTACCGAGCAGCAACAGCAAAAAGATACAAATAAAAGTTTAGAGAAAGACGAGAAGAAAGGAAGAAGGGAATGAAATTGAAGCAGGGATGAGATTTTTCAATACAAGTGATATAAGAAGAGGATATGATGGAAAAGCTCATTTTATATGGAGCAGCTGCTGAAGTTGACAGAGCGTTCAAGTTGAGATGGGGAAAGTTGGCTGTTGGAAAAAAGAGGAAAAGAAAACAAATGATGAACATTGAGTATTACGGAGATTATCGAGTGAAAGGACGAAAAGAAGGAAGAGAAGAGTGGAGGCGAAACAAAGAGACTACTTAAAAATGCGTGATGGGAATGGAGAGGGATATCTTAGTATGCTTTTTTTCAAAAAATCTTAACTTTTTTCAAAGGAATTTCAAACATTGTTTCTCGATTTTCCATTTTTTTCCATTCAAATTGTTTATTTCTTTTTCCTTTCATCTTCTTTTTCGTTCATTGCTATTTGGGGTTCATTGTTGTTTGTGAAAAATTATTATTTTCCTGTTTTTAACAAAGTATTCACAACAAGTTCTATTATGGTAATGCATTACTGTTTTATTTTGGCATTTCAAAGCTGCTGATGTTGGCTGACGCACTTATAAAAGAAACGAGTGCAATTAAGTTAAAGCTTGCACAAATAAAAAACAATATATTCAATTATTCATCATTTATAAAGTATTTATAAATAAAATATAAAATATTAGAAACGAATAAATAGAGCATACAAATAATTTTAAAAAATAACAAAGTTGGCTCAAAAAATTGCTTCTTCCTGGATCAGGAATGACGTTCCACACATATGTGGAATGTGATTTGCAATTTGTTGGGCTGCAGTTGAATCGAATTCTTTATCAGTAGTTATTATTGGAAACTGTGGCAGAGTGGGTGCAAATGACAATTCCAATATTGGATTCTCCTTCAGACTTGGGATTAACCCTTATTTTTGCAAGTTAAAATATTTCAACATCAGCAGGCATCACAAACACGCTCGGTGACAGATTTCTTGCTAATTGTGATCGATCCTCCATGCCCAACCCCCAACTGCCCGCTCGTCACACTCAACAACTCTCCAGTTGATGATAGAAAAGAAATTACTCCTGTTCCAATCGAACTCTTATCTTTGCCTCTCCCAATGACCGAAATCTTCTTTTCTCCAATATCAATCGTTGTTGCCTCACTCACATGATCCCCGTCCATCAGTGTGATTGTCAAGCTTATCTGTATCTCACACATTTGAAATGCCTTCTTCATCGTCAGACACGGATTTGATTCATTTGACCCGCATAGCTCATATCCATCACTCCCATTCACAGAAACATAGATCGTCTTATCCTTTAGCCATTCCTTCTTTTCTGTGTGCTGAAATGTCCAAGCATTTGCATTCGAGTAGTTGTATCCATAACATACTCTCTTGTCATCTGTGTTTGTGGTGTAACATTCATGAAATGGATTATTTTGAGATAAATATACGCTGTAGTAATCATAATACATCACATCATGCCCATATGGAGTGGATGTTGCTCTGCATTTGCATTCATGAAAGAACAAAAAATAGCAATAAAATGTGTCATTTGGCGCATTTTCTCTATTCGGATTAATCCAAAAACCTCCTCCATTTGCAGCTGCTAAACATGAAATAAATTGAATGCTCCTCATTTTAAATGTGACAGGAACAGTTCGACAATACATGCCTCCGCCACTTGAACTTGTGATTGAGCATGAAGTGAAGCTGCAGTCAAACACACACGCACTCTCCCCTTCTCCACTTTCATTTCCAACACATCCTGCTCCTGAAACATTAAAATAATCAAGATAAAGTCCTCCTCCATAATTAACTGCTTTGCAATCCTTGAATTCACATCCGCTGATCCGAACACACGATGAAATCGTCAAAATGAACATTCCACCCCCTCGATAACTTTGCGCAGTGCATGAATCAAATGTGTTATTCACAATCTCAACAGAATTAATACTATAGCAATTAATTCCTCCTCCAGCATAATGTGCAATACATCCATTAAACACGCAATGCGAAACAGAAACAGTGGCGGACGATTGGCTGTACATACAGATTGCCCCTCCGCTCGATTTTCCATCGGCCCACGAGTCACTTTCTCCTGTTGTTTTCGATCCATCCCATTCGCACCAAATAAATGCATTTGCTCCATTTTCTGTTTCGTTTTGTCTCTCTGGAGTCAGCTTATTATCTGCAGTTCCTTCACATGCAACGTTTCTTGCCCTGCAACATCCAACAAACGAGGTGTTTGAAGCAGTCAGAGAAGCCAAGGAGTTGTTGAGGGAAGGAACAATCCCTCCATCATACGCATCGCAAACAGATGAGAATGAGCAACTTCTCATCACATGAGGTTTGGGTTGATGTAGTGGTTGAATGTGAACATGCATCATTTGCTGTTGAGATATTGAAAAATGATAATTTGGAAAATGAAACAAAGGAAATGGAGGGCGATGAGTGGAATGGGGAAACAGATGAGAAATGCGATTCTCTCGCAGAAATTCTTCATTTTTCTTCTCTCATTTGCCACATGATTCTTTGTGCCATATCGTAAAATATCCCAATGCAGCTGTATCCATTTTCCTGCCTCATCTGCTGCTGCTTCCAAAAAAATTTTTTGTAAAAATAAATTCCACAAAAATTTCTTTCCCCATTCTCTTCAGTTTTTTCCGCCTGGATCATTCTGCCAAACGCTCTTCGGTTGCTGTTTTCTCATAATTTCTTCCAGGAATGTCCCAGAAAAAAGCAGTGTTTCCACATCCCATATTTCATGCTCCCCCAGCGCCTCTGACAATACCTGATCGCATCTCACATCAATGAAATAAAAAAAAAATACAAACAAAAATAAAAATGGAACATGAAGAAAATGAACAAACAAGAATAAAATACCTCCACAAATCTTCATTTCCCCTCACTCCCCCCTTCACCAGTTTGCCTCTCTCCAAATGGCTTTTCCCCGCATCATCGATTCCAAGTGCAGCACTATACCTTCATCTTCAAATCAATCCAACTTAAAAATTTGTAAAAATAGCATTAAAAAAATTAAAATTCAACTGAAAATTATCATTACACTATTCATATGTTTTACTCAGCTTCTGTTTCGGCGGTGTTATTGAAATATTGCACTTTAATTTTCCAAAACGGAGATATCGCGTATTTATTTAATATTTATAAAATAACTTCATAGCAAACAATATATGTGAAAATTCGATTGTTCAACAAATAAAAATATTATATCCTCTTTGAATATTGCATTGTGAAGTTGTACTGAACTTTGTAAAGCCAGTAAATTGAGTTTTTAATTCTTTGTGATCTTAATGAAAATATTATGGGTTGCAAAAAATCATTTTTTTTAGAAAATTTTTATGATCGAATTTCGAAATTTCCCTCCTTGGATCGCTTTGTTAAATTATGTAGATTATCGCTATAATATTTATATTTTGAAAAAATGCAAACTGAAAGTGGTACGATTTGCATCTATACCAAATTTGGAGCTTATAAAAAAAGGGTGCAAATAAAAAGACTAACCCACTAAACCTGTGTGACGTAATGACAAATGACGTGAAATTTTTCATTTCTGACGGACTTAACGAAAACTTTCACGTCAGTAGTTTATTATCGTTATTTCAGAAGAAATAAAACGAAAAGGAATTGTCAACTTTATTCTTTTCATTTTCATATAATTTTTTAACATTAAAAAATTCACTTTCACATTGTTTTATTTTTTTTATGCAAAATTCAAAATATTTATTTCAATGGGATACTGACGAAAAGGCAAAAAAGGAATTTCAGATCGTCATTGACCGTCATGCCCGTCATGTCAAGTCAGAGTCTCCATGAGTTAATCAAAAAAGCAAATTTTAACTCTTTGGCAAAAGAGTTGCATTTGTCTTTGTCTCCAATAAAATGGTTTGAGATATAAAGTTTTTTTTGAGCTTTTGTCAAGATAATATTGCTGAAATCAAAATAGATTGTCTATTGTGAAGAACAAATGAAGAAAATATCACTGCGAGTCAATTCAATAAAACATCCAGCTCGAAGTTTCATTTGCAAATGATTTATTTGTTCAAATGAAGTGATTTTCACGAACTGGTTTTCAGAAGTTAATAAAGAACATCACCTTACGCATTTCATTTCTTCAGAATATTCGCTCCTCGTTGTTTGTTTTCGTCTCTTCGTTTCATAAACAAATATAATGAAAATTCAACATCGATAAATTTATCTTCAAAGAATATTGATTTCGAATTTTTCATTCAACCATCTCTTCTGACAATGCAAATTTGCATTTATCCATTTCATCAACCGACAAGAAACATCAATCTTCTTCGACTTTGCCACCGGAGAAATTGGTTATTATTTCTCTGAAATTCCAGCTGAACAACCGACTTATGAATTTTTCACTGAAAACAATAAGACAGAAGCAATTTCTTTGAATAATGCTGATATTTATTATAATGTTGTTGAAAATAATGAAATGGAAAAATAGAAATTTTTTGTACATTTTTTAAAGCGCACGTATAGGACGGAGATTAGCAATATATGCCTTCATAGCTTTCTAGGGCTTTTTCGCTCTTTGCATGTTCGCGAGTTAGGTTTGGGTAATCACTTGAATGCATCATATATATGAAGATGAAAGACATTGAATGATTATTGACAGTTGATTAATAGAAGATAAAAATATTTTTTAAAAAATATTCTATTCATACACTTGATAATTATTATTCTTTGATCCATATCACATCATATAGAAAGAAAAATATTATAAGAAATATTTGGAGACTGTTTATCTTTGTTGTTATTCGGATAAAATGAAATGAACGAAGAATTAACCTCAAAAATTGTTGAAAAAGCATTATATTCGCTAAGTGGCTTTTGTTTACAACGAAATCGCAGAGAGTTGGAGGAGTTGAGTGTGAGGGAGTTTGTGAGGGAGGTGAGGTGGAAGATGCTTTGACTGTTGAGGGCGAGACTGGTGATTGCTGTGTGGTTGAGGGCGAGGGAGCCAGCAGTGAGGAAGAAGAGGGGGTTGTGATTGATGATGAAGATGAGGTTGCTCCGGTGATGGTTGTTGTGTTGAGATTGAGGGAAGGGGAGTTATTGGAGAGGTGGAAGAGGATGGGGGCGATGGGGTTTGAGGAGTTGTGGGCGATGGTGAGGGCTGAAACTGTGAGGGAGCCCTGAGTTTGTTGGAAGAGGGCAGACGAGGCAGATGGATCTGGTGAATAAGATGTTGATAAAGGAAATGAAGAAGAAGAAGCTGGTTGGGAAATGCCACTGGAGGTGATAGTGGTGGCATCTGTTCCGTTTCCTGTGATTTTTGTATCAAT
This sequence comes from Monocercomonoides exilis, assembly GCF_001643675.1. Classification (NCBI taxonomy): domain Eukaryota; phylum Preaxostyla; order Oxymonadida; family Polymastigidae; genus Monocercomonoides; species Monocercomonoides exilis. The sequence continues at coordinate 427,893 of NW_027150586.1, read as the reverse complement.
TGCATTGAAAGTGAGTGTTTGAAGAGGAACAAATGTTGAGGTGAGGAGGGTGAGAGAGGCGTCGTGGAGGAGGGAAATGAAGCCGTTGAGGGCATACTCGATGGTGGCACATGGGGTCTGTTGGGGTCTGCCACAGGCATCAGCATCAGTTCCGCTGCTAGAAACGATTTTGTTCTGGGCGATGAGAGGGAGCCAGCCATTATACACAGCGTTATCAGCTGTATTGCTGTTCCACACTCTTTTTGTTGTGGTTGCTGATCCACAATTCTCAAATGGAGATTGGGTGATTGCATTACCACTGAAGAACACATCATTCCCCCTGCCGTTTGTTGCTGTGTTTCCATCGAAGAAACAGAAAGTGATGAATTTCATTCCATTCATCCAAGAGTAAGTTCCATCAAAGTATATTCCTGCTCCGCCATAAGTGGAAGAGGCAGTCAGATTGTTACTGATGAACTGACACTCAATGATTGAAAACTGACTTGGTTTATTTTGTGGAGGCCAATGAAATGTGAGAGAGCCAGCAGAATCACCACCAGAATTTGCGATACACTAACATTTGGAAAACAGGAATTGAGCATCTGAGGGTATGTAATAGAGGGAAAAGTACCAACCAGTTCCACACCAATCTGTTATTGAGCAACTTTCCACTCTGTTATCTGAGAATGTCCAAACAGAATAAGGTTGATTGCAATACAAATAAGCAGCTCCTTCATGCAGAGCGGTGCAAGTGGTGAAATTGGATTTTGCTATATTAACATTTAGCAGATATAAGCAATCAAACGCTCCGGCATGATCGCTGGTCGAACAGTTGAAATATAAACATAAAGCAATTAACAGATATGCATTTGCCCATTCAACACAAAGTGCTCTTCCACAACTTGACCCTCCGTTTGAATCATTCCTTTCACACCATTAAAAACGATGACTGTTTAAATCGAATAAAATTAATTATCCTGGTGTTTATCTTTGAGTTTCTGTTCTTACATGCACCACAGCAGCATTTGATGAAGTGCATGTCTGAAAAATGAAGTTGTTTGTTTTAAATTGAAGGTTGAATCGATGAAAGAGCGTGGGGACAGGAAAGGATGCGGAGGTAATGATGAAAAAGAGAAATCTTTTAAAATATTCTTTGAAAAAATTCAACAAACATTCAAACATAAGAGGCATCAGTGATTGTCTAAAATAAGCAATAAAGAAATGAAATACTTGAGAATAGTGGGCAGAAATATGAAAATTTGATTGAAAAAAGAAAAAACATCAAAATGAAAAATCAGAGAGTTTTAAATAATATTAAACCGTATAAGTGCTAGATACATCAATCGTTATGTGAAAAGTAGTGCAGTGACACATTATGAACATTATTGTGCAAATGAGGTATTGGATCTCTGATTAAAAGCAACTCATTCTTAATTTAAAATTGAAATCGATTTATGGGAAAAAGAAAATCAAATCAAAAATTGTTCCTTTCAAAAATTATTTCAAATAAACTTTTTATTCAAAAATAAAAAATGTTAACTATAAATAATTTGAAATCATTTTTCTTTATAGAAAAAAAAAAAAAAAAAAAAAAGTAAAAAAAAAAAAAAAAAAAAAAAAAAAAAAAAACCACTGACGTGACCAAAATTCACTGACGGACGTGAAGACAAAAATTTCATCACGTCACACAGGTATATAACCCACTTCTATTTCATCAATTTTAGTGGGAATTTAAAGATAAAATTAAAAATTACTATCAGGTTTGATTGATAACTTTGTCACTATTTTTATTGAATTCGTTTTTTTCATCCAATTCAGAATTTGGAAAAGTTCCTTTGTTGCAATAAAACCGTTTTGAACATATTTATAATGATTTATAAAAAATAACTAAAATCTGAAAGTTCGAACTCCAACTATTCGCTTTTCCGTCAACTCAATCGGCAAACGAATAAAATGAATAATAAGAAAAATAAAATATAAAAAATTCAAATAAATAGAAACAAAGCATAAACAAACAAACAAACAAAACGAAAGTGTCAAAATATCAAAATACAACAAGATGGGCTTATATTATTGGGGGAAAAATATAACTCGTTCATTTACAAAGAAAAACACACAATAATTCTGCTCAGAGTCATATTCAAAAAACTCATTTGTAAAAAACATGAGCAACAAAATGCAAACAAATCCACCTCTCACTTTTTATCTTTTCTTGTCTTTCCACCACCATTTTCACTTCGGCCAGAAGAATGCTTTTTCTTCGATGAGCTCAAAACGCTGCTTCCACCCCTTCCACCAGCTTTAGCATCAAAGCGCCGTACACCCACGATTTCTGCCCCTGAACGCTCCAGCCACCCATGCTGTGTGTGCACTGCCTCATCCAGCACAACTGTCGGCTGGAACGAAGATGCACTCCGAGGCGAGTTCGCAAAGCACAAGCCGTAGCGCTGCTGGTCCAACAGAACCCGAAGAAATGACTGAGAAATCAAAGTATTATCAAACCAATGGACAGTCAAAATGAAAAAAAAGAAAAGAAAAATGAGTGATTACAAATAACAAATAACAATAAAAAATTAAAAAATAAAAAATAAATAATAAATAATAAAATAAAAAATAAAAAATTTTATAAAATATAATATAATATAATATAATATAATAAAACAAAATTTAAAAAACAGAAAATTTGAAAAAATAAGGTGAAACATCCATATTTCCTTCAATGCTAAATTGCAGTTATCATAATTGCATTCACACATGGATAAAATGCGTGTGTGCGAGGTATGAAAATTACATAAATAACAGAACCAATATCTTGAATCCCTCTCATTCACACACCAAAACAATTTTTCGATCTGTGCTGTTAGTGATCCCAATCCCGTTCAACGCCACATTCCGATGCAGCCTCTGCTTCTTCAGATATGCTGCAGTTAGCACCGGCGGTCCGCCCGCACCCATCGCATACTCCGGATGCAACAGCGGCAGGTAAAACGGCGACCCAAACCGCTGCATGTGCTGCTGCTGCTTCACAAGCTGCTTCCACACCGCAATCAGCGGCTTCCTCCGGTCAATCGTGTTCAGCTCCGCCTTTTCCGCTGCTGCCTCCCGCTGCGCAGACAGAACTGCTGCTGCGGCTACTGCATCTTCTGAGAACACACTGAACAGCGCTTGCTCGCTTTCTGACAGAACAGACACAGCACGCCCAGACCCGTTCACACGAGGAACGGGAGAGGAAAGCGGAGAGGTTCTGGATGAAGACGAGGGAGATGCTGGTGCCTTTGAATGGAAATGCAAGGCTCTTTGCGGTTGAGGGGAAGATGGCGAGCGAAGAGGAGACTCGAACGGAATGGAAGGCAAGGCAAACGGGGATGGTACGAGCGACGGAGTGGACGAAGGAGAAAGAAGAGGAGTCGGAAGGTCCTCGCTTTTATTCGACTGTGCGCTGGTTATTTTGAAGTGGAAAGACGGAGAGGCAAACGGCGCCATGTGCTGCAGAGGAGAGAACAAAGAGCGAAGTGCAGCGGCTGTCTGCGGAGAGGCCACGGAGTGGTGGAGGGGAAGGCGGTGGTGCTGGTAGGAGACAACTGGAGGAGTCGGGCGGCAGAAGCGCAGAGGGCGGCAGAACATGTCTTGGCGGATGGACGGAAGGCGGGAGTGGAGAGAAGAAAGGTGGAGATAGCTGGAAGGGGATCGCGAATAGGCAAACGAGGAGAACGAAGAAGAAGAAGAAGATGATAATGATGAAGAGGATGATGATGAGAATGAAGGTGAGGGTGAGGGTGAGGGTGATGGAAGAGGAATGTTGAATGGAAGGATTGTTGACAGAAGAACAGGAAACATGTGTGCAGCTGCGAGGATAGCAAGAGATGTCAGGCGCATAAGTCCAAACTGTAGACGCATCAAGAAGAGCATAGTGAATGATGCCTGTTTTGCAAAAGAAAAGTGAAAAAGAAAGAAAGAAAGAGAGAGAGAGAGAAAGGACAATGAATGGGAATGAAATAAAACAATTTGAAAAAAGGGATTATCAAGATATTAAAAATGAACATAACATTTATGAAAAAACAGAGTGAAATAATTCAAATTAATATTTTTCTTTCAAAAGGATTTCAACATCTTGACTCATTGCTTTATCAGTTTCAAGCTTCAATATAAAATTAGCATACATCAGTTGGTTGAGTGTCGCTCATCATTTCCACAGCAATCGAAGATGGCTCTCTCATTTCTTCATCCAAATACTTTTCTTTGTAGTCCAGTTCTTCTGATTCGCTTTCCTCACAATAATCTTCATTGAATTCATCATCCTCGTAATATTCCTCTTCCTCCTCCTCCTCTTCTTCTTCTTCCTCTTCCTCTTCCTCTTCCTCTTCCTCTTCCTCTTCCTCTTCTTCCTCTTCGTCTCCATCATAATCTCCATTTCTGTGTTCCCCTTTCATCTTCCTCTTCCACCTCTTTTTGATGTTTTCTGTCCCATCGATGTCTCCAAACAGAGAAATAAGCGTGTTTTCGATCTCTTTCTTTTTCTTCTGTCTCTTTTTGCATTTCTTTCTGTCTATTCGGCTTCCTTCTCCCTCCTTTCTTTCTTCTTCTTTCTCTTTCTCTTCGCCTCCTTCCTGCTCTTCTTCCTCATCTTCGTCGTACTCCTCTTCCTCTTCTTCCTCTTCTTCATTTTCTTCTTCCTCCTCTTCCTCTTCATTCATCTCTTCACTTTCTTCTTCAAACTCTTCTTCTTCTTCGACTTCTTCTTCTTTCATTCTTTCTCCATCTTCCACAATTTTCTTATTTGTTTTCTGTTCAACTGCCATCTTCGCTCCTTCTTCATTCATTTGCTCTTCGTCACACACTTCTTCAACTGTCGACAGCTTTCGCTTCGCCTTCACATTCACCACTGAATTACTTCTGTTTGCTCTCATCTTCCCAAATGAATCAGTCGGAACTTGCAAATATCGTTTATTCATCGTCTGAGTCGAATGCAATCTCTCTTCTTCAGACTCAAACTTTTGTCTTTCCTCTTTTCCTTCCCTTCCTTCCCATGCACCTCTTTTTCTTTCTATTTTTCCAACATAATAATTATCTCCTTTTCCTCCTTCTCCATCTCCTTTTTTTCCTTTCTTATTAACACCCCTCTCACTCTCCATCTCACTCTCCATCTCTTTCATCTTCTGCTGCTTCCTCGCCTGCAGCGACAGTCGAATATAATACGATGCCGACGAAGGAGAGCTCATGTACATTCCTGCCAGCGCCAACTGCCCCGCCTCTGTCAGCGCACTCGCATTCCTCCTCTTCCCCTTCACACTCCCATCGTAGAACCACTCATCGTCGCTGTCGTTGTTGCTCTCGTTCTCTTCCTCCTCTTCTTTTCCACTGAATAGCGACTTCATCCGCTCTGCCTTCCCCTTCCCTTCTTTCCCTCCGTTTTTCTCCTTTCCCTTGTATTCCCCATTTCCTTTGCTTCCGCTCTTTTGCCCTTTTCCATCGCTCAAGAAATGCCCATCTCCTTTCTTCAGCAACGTCCATCCGATTCCTTCTTCCCCACCAATCCCATTCCTCTTCCTTCCCTCATTTCTGCCTTCTCTTGTTTGTGTTAAGTCATTCATTGTACCTGTTGAGTCATTCACTTTGTTTGATTCATCTGTCCCTTGTGCTTCATTCTTTCCCATTCCCTTTCTTTCCTCTCCATTTTCATTGCTCACTTTTCTTTTCTCTTTCCTCCCTTCAAATCTGTTCTCTTCCAAATCGTCATTCCCATTCCCATCTCCGTATTTCTCACTGTTTCTATTGCTTCTGCCATTTTCTCTTCTTCCATTCTCCTTCTTCTCTTCATCCTTTCCTCCAACTGCCCCCACCCCTTTCACCATCTCTACCCTCACAATCCCCTTCTCATAGTTCCAATACACAATATGATTCAGCAACGCTGACTGTACACGATTGGCTTTCGACAGCCCACACAGCTTCAGCCGAGGAAGATCCGATGACTTGATATCTTCTGTGCGCCATGGCTCAATCAAAGAGATGACTGAACGAACAGAAGAAGAGGAAGAAGAGGAAGAATTGAGAGAAGAAGAAGAAGAAGAAAAATAAGATGTTGTTGCTGTTTGTGAAGTACCCGACACAAATGTCTGTCCAGGGACAAAGAAGGACAGTGCATTCACCAGGTCCTCCACTTCGCTTCTTCTCTCCTCATTCGCATGGACAACCACTGCAACCCCTCTCAGCACAGCACACACAACATGCGGGAAGAACATGTATTTTGTGAACAGACTCCGAAAAGAGTGAGGCGGAAAAGAAGAGCTGCAGCTGAGCACAGCGGAAGAGGCATGGCTTTTCATAGCGATGCCCCGCAGCTCGGCAGATGTGAGGAGAAGAGGAAGGAAAACGGACACATGCGAGGCGATGGATGTATCAGAGGGAGAAGACTTCAAGAGGGCAGAAGATGAATTCAGCTGTTGCAATGAAAGAAGGTTTTGTTGAAGTGATGAAGAAGAAGATAATGATGATGAGGAGGAGGAGGAAGAGGAACAAGAGTTAGAGCAGTCAGCATGTGACAGTTCGTCCAGAAGTGCCAACACGAATAGATCAGTTTGATGAGACAGAACAGAAAGGCTGAAGGAAGAGGAGACAGGCGCTTGTGGAGTGGAAGTGTGTGTGAGATGAGCAGAAGAGTCAGAGAGAGAAAGAGGAGGAGGAGAAGGAGAGGAAAAGCAGGTGGGGGAAGAAGGCGAATGGGCTAATGGGAGAGAAGAAAGAGAGAACTTGACCGGCGAGGCGGAAGGCGAAGCAGAAGGAGAAGAGATTGGAGAAGTCACAAAGGAGGAGAAAGGAGAAGAATGGTATTCGTGTGTGGATTCGAGGCTGTTGCGGTGAAAGGTGCGAGAAAGAGGAACAGTCGAGGGAGAATGAGGAGGAAACGAAGGCGCAACAATTGTGTTGGCTCGTTTCATACGGTCATTTTTTGTTTTCGAAAGAGAAGAAGAAGAAGAAGGTGGCGATGAAGGCATGGACAAAGAAGAATTCAGTTGAATAGGAGAATTTCCACTTGTTCTGTTTTTGTCTCGAAATGGCTTGAATTCGAGAGAAGTGTAAGGTGGAGGCAAAGAGCCATCATTCTTCATTGTTCGTTCATCGACTATCTCAAAATAGCTATTCTGCACATCCAAATGGTCAGACTCTGCTTCACTGGCATTCTGTTTGAGTGATGTGGGCGTGGGCTGAGAGGCAAAAGAGGAAGGAGCTGCCACTGTCTGCATAATAATGCTGCCTGATGGGCTGGTTTTGAGGGGCTGGTCAGTCGGAAGTGGTGATTCTGCTTCAGAATTAGGTAGAGAAAGAGCAAGTGCAGATGCAGAAGACTTCTGCATTGTGTCGTCTGATGCATCATCCGCTTCTTCTTTGTTTGTTTTTGGCGATTCCGTCTCAAATGAACTCTGTTCTGATGCTACTTCTTCACTGGAATTATCTGAATGTGCTATTTCATTTGAAATAGTCTGTTTATCTGCCTCTGATGGTAAGTCAGTCAAGCCATTTTCAGTGGACGTCTCCTTTTCCAAGAGAGAAGGAGGCAAATGGGGAACAATCGCATACTCTTCTTCTGTATGTGCAGAGGAATCTCCAGAAGCCTTCGAATTCAGTGAAGACGAAATGACTGGAGAAGAAATCACACAGAACTCGTTTTCCTTCTCGACCTCAAACGAGTCTGGCTTCTGCTCAGCAGCAAACGAGGCTGGTGTTGCAAAGGCCTCGTCTGATGCTGCTTCGGTGAGCGACGGAAGAGGCGCCACGAACTGCGGAAGAGATGCCATTGCTGCCAATCGCCTGCTGCTCCGCTTTGCGGACGGAACATCCAAAACTGTCTCAGTCATCGCCGACTGCAGCAGAGAGATCCCATCGGAACTTTGCTCTTCTTGTCCCATCTGTTGCTGCTGCTGTTGTTGGTCTGCATCTTCTTCTCCTCCTCCTACTCCTTCTCCTTCACTCTTGCTCTCATTAAATCTGTTGATATTTAATCCTTCTTCGCCATCTTCTCCATTTGCACCTCCAGCTGCATCTCCTTTTTCCCCTCCTCTTTTGCCTCCATCTTCTCTCTCTCCTCTTTCACTCATCCCTCTCTTCCCCTTCTGCCCCTTCAAAAACGCCTTGTTTCCCTGTGCTGACCCCACCGAAAACGATCTCGTCAGCCGATTTCCCTCTCCTCCAACGCCCGGCAGCTTCGAAATCGCTGACACCATCTGCGGAATTGCAATCTGCTTCAGCACCCGCTTGATGAACCCTGCCTGCCCTGTCCTCCCTCTCTTGCTGTCTGCGCTCTCTTTCCCAGAGAACGACGACGAATGTGTCACTGCCACGTGAGACGACTGCCTCAGGCGGATGAGTTCCGGACAGAAGCCCAACGAAGGCGAGTCTGACAGCAGGCGGAGTGTCGCCGGGATTGCCTGCAGCTTCTCTTCGATCTCCACCTGCTCGATTGTGAGGTGCCCGTCGGGGAGCTGGCTGCGCTGGATGTTCAGCAGCGAGCGCTGTGCAGAGGACATCCAGCGAGATTGGAGGGCATTCACAGATTGAGTGGCAACAGACAGGAAGGGGTAGAAGGAAGGGGAGGTGCGCCCATGGAGAGAAGGGATGAGGGAGAGGAGCTCGCTGTTCGGTGGCAGGTTAAGAGAGAAGGAGAAAAAGGAGGGGAGAAGAGATACTGAGAAGGGAAGAGGAAACGAAGGAGACAGACTCAGCGGACGAGGAATCGAAACTTCTTTCATATTCCTCTCATTTTGTGTGTTTTCTGTATCCTTCGATGCTTCTGTATTTGAGTTATTATCATTTGGCAATGAATCAGAAAGAGTGTTCTTTGCCATCCTTTGTGGGGTTGTATGGTGCTGCTGGTGTTGTCTGACTACTTTGGGGAAGCAGCAATACGAAGACGGAGAAAGCTGTCTGTCGATGAATCGATTGCGGAAGAAAGGGAGCATCATCTGCTGGTTGATGAGGAAAGACGAGAGGATCTGCTGAAATGGATGGACATTTTTGGTCTGAGGGAAAGTGTTGAGCGAATGATCAGCTCCATTCCTCTTGTTTGGCGAGGGATGCTTCTTATGCTTCTGCTGCTGTTGTTGTTTCTGTTGTTTCTGTTGTTGTTTGTTGAGAGAATAATGTTGCAGTGCAGAAAGTGTGTTTTGGGAGGAATACGATGCCATCGAGGGGATGATGAAGGAGCCTAAGCCAGGCATCTGTGACAGACTGCTCGCGGCCTCTGCGTAGAAGGAGCGACCAATGGAGAAGGAGAAAGTGGAGAGGAGAGAAGGAGAAGGAGAAGAGGAAGAGGAAGAGGAAGAGGAAGAGGAAGAAGAAGAAGAAAGTGATGGATTTTGTGTGAATGTTTGTTGTTGCTGTGAAAATGAGCATGGAGAAGAAGCGAAGCAGGAAGAATACATGTTGGATGGTGAATTCATAGTTTGATAAAGAGATTTCGATGATAATTGCGAATAAGAAGAAGAAGAAGAAGAATTGTTTGCACAAACAGCGCTTTCGATGTGTTTAAGCGCTTGTTCCAGCCAAAACATGCATCCGTTCTCTTCATCTGCTTCGTTCATTGCTTTTTCTATCTGCTTGCTTATCAATTTTTCTATCCCAGATTTTGTGATTTTCTGATGAGATGCAACTTGAACAGTGTTATTGATAAGCGATGAATTCAACAGAGACAAAGAAGAAAAAGAAGAAGAAGAAGCAGAAGAAGAGTTTGATTCAGAAGTATCGATAAGCCCTCCAGCAGATGCCAACTCGTCTTTCTCGACAAGAAGATGGAAGAAAGGACGAGAATACGCTGCGTGTATTTTCTTGAGGCGCAGCAAAAAGAGGTAAATTGGATGAATACATTCACAAGAAGAAGAGGAGGAGAAAGTTGAGGAAGAAGAAGAAGACAACAATGAATTAGATGAAGAATTTGAAATTAGTTGTTTAGAGGCATTGGAAGAAGCCGTTTGATTTGAATAGGATGGTCCATTTGAGAACAAAGAAGGAGTGCTTGAGGAACTCTTCAGACTCAAAGAAAAAGGCAAAGTTGCATTTTGATGAGAAATTCGTGCTTTTTGTGCTGATGAACTAGGCGAATAAAGCCAGCATTTCCCAAACAAGTCAGAAAACGAACGCAATTTGTGGCGTTCGAGCGAGTTGTCTGCAGAAGAATCAGTTGATTGTTGTGTCATTTGAACAGAAGTAGTAGAAGAAGAAGGAGGAGGAGGAGAAGATTGTGATAATAAGTGAGGTGATAGCTGAGACGATATTTGTGACAAAGACTGATTAGAAGCCTGTGAGTCTGTTGTGAGTGATCTTGTTTCTGAGGTGTCTGCAGATGGCTGAGGAAGAGATTGTGCAGAAGAAGCTGCATTTGATGGAGAAAGAGCAGCTGGCGTTTGGGTAGATGAGGATGGGGAAGGAGAACACGACTTCACAGAAGCATTCAGTTCGGGCGAGGCATATTGTTTTAACTTTGGAAAGAGTTCGAGTGGGAAGGTTGGATTCTGCCAATCAGACAATGTGCTTTCTTTGCTGTCGTTTTCATTGGCTGTTCTGTCTGAAGAAAGGAGGAAAGTTACAAATGAACGCATTTGTGCATGTTCGTATTTCAGAAGATTCAAAAGATCTGGGTGAATGATCTGGTTGGAATTATTGCTTCCAATGAACTGCTTATTCCACTTGTCTTCTACCAAGAAAGAGTCATCAACTGACTTAAGGTTGTATTGAAAACTATTATTTGACATGAAATTTTGACATGTGTCAGGAAATGCTGTGTTCAAAATGCTTTCATTTTCTGGTTCTGGAAGGATGCCTCCTTTGATTAGTGCTCTCCATCGAGAACTCAATAGCTGTCTGATTCGAAACTCTTCTTCACTTATTTCGCTGAATGTCTACATCGATATTCAAAATTTATTTTTTTGAAAGTTAAACATTTATTGAGAAAGTTAAGTTTAAATTTTATTTTTAAAATATCTGCATACTGCTAATGAAGAATTATCATTTGAATTAGAGTTAGAGTCGCACGTATCTTCTTCATCTGATACATTTTTGAAGTGTGGAAGAGGAATTTTAGTGAAGGAAATTATATCATCACAAATTGTTTGCACATCAGGTAAAAAAATGCTTTGCTGTTCCTTTGGTAATGCAAACAAAGCGGATTTATATTTTCCTTGAAGCTTGTGAATTTGCTGCAAGCAATCTATAAGAAATTGAGGCCATGTTAGTGCTTGCACAAAGCGAGAAAGCTGAAACATTTAATGTCAAATGATTTAAGATTAGCTTAAACTATTTCAAACTAATAAAAAAACACACCGCAATAAAATCTTGTTGAACCTGGTCAAGAACTAAAAGAAGCTTTTCTTTTGAAGCAAAGAAAAAGCTTAGAGAATATGCTCTGACAAATCCTCTTGCATCAATATCTGAAAGAGAAAAATGATGCACCTAAATTTTCATATCAATACACTCAATAACATTCAATCCAGGAGCAAACTGCTGCATATGTTTGGCTATCATCATTGATTATAACTACAGATTTATCAATAGGAAGTGAATCGGCTTCATTGTCAAATCCATAATCTTTTGGAATCAGCATGATTTTCAAGCAGAGATCAGTGAAATCAATATTGTGACTTCTTGCAGATTCAGGTTCAGCAAGCAGAGGAATTGGCTGCATAAGTGAAAAATTAAAAATTTTGAAATATGAACATCAAAATTCGCAAACTCCCTCTAATTCATCAAATTCCATTAGGGAAACGAATTCCAGATCTAGGGGATCTGCTGCATGTATTTTCATTCAAAAATTCCCTTTGATTTTCGAGTACTCACCAAAATATCTAACAAAAATTAAATTGATGGGAAATGGCCATTATATTATTTATTCATTATTGGTAGATAAATTATTATATTATTTGGAGTGTTGTAAGTCAAAGACATAGGATAACGCGATTATCATAAAATGTAGAATCACATATATTTTTTCAGTTGAATTTTTTATTGTTTTATTCTCAAATTTAGTTTTTTTAACAATGACTTCTTTTTTATCGATGGAATCTCCAAGCATTCCAATTCGTTTCTCTCAAAAACATTCTGATTACTCTAAAAGATCACAAAAGCATTCAACTGTATTGCACTTGAGAAACGTAGGATTGGACATCGATCAGGTTTATTGGGTTTTTTTTTATTTTAATTTGTTTAATACGATTCTCCAGGATGACTTATTAAATGTGGGGAGTCCATTTGGGACTGTTAGTCAGGCTATTCTTCTAAAATCTAGAAATCAAGCACTTATGCAATTCGAATCTGCGGAAGCTGCTGAAGCCTTTTATTCTTTTTACTCTTCTCACCCGCTTGTTATCCGCTCAAGTACAATTTCCGTACAATTTTCTACTCACAAGGAATTATTTGCAAGTCCCCCTTCTTCAAAAATTGTTGAACCTTCTCGTATTTTATTTGTGAATATTATAAATCCATCTTATCCAATTAATCTATCTCTCCTTACTCAAATATTTTCGCCTTTTGAAACAAATTCTCGAAGGCAAGTTGAAAAAATTCTGTTATTTTCAAAGAAAGGTTTGAGATTTATAAAATTGTATTTTTCAATAAAAAAGCTATATCTTTTTTTTTTAACAAATTAATAATTAAATCTATTGCTTGACATTTTTCAGTTGGGGCAATTCAAGCGCTTATACAATTCAGCTGCATTGAAAGCGCCACAGCAGCAAAGGAGAATTTAGACGGAAAGTTTATTTATCCAAACAGCTGCCTTTTGCAGATGCAGTACTCATCGTTTAAGGAGCTTGTAATCAAAGAGAATTCAGAACGATCTGTTGACTACACAGTCGCTTCAAAAGAAGATTCACAGCAGAATATATCATCAGCAACAGCTAAATCTACAGCTGCATCTTCGTCTGCATCAAAATCGCAATCACAATCACAATCACAGACACAGACACAGACAAAGCTCTCTTCGTCAGCCTCTCCTTCGAATACATCATCTTCTCACAAAACACGACCCTCAAGTTCATCATCATCACCTTCTTCTTCTGCCTCCTCCTCCTCCTCTTCTTCTTCTTCCTCTTCTTCCTCCACCCTCCTCTCCAACATCTCTGCCCTCTCGTCCCTGTACCCCTACTTCACCGAAGACAAATGTGTTCTCATCGTCTCCAAATTCAACCCGTCGTGTGTAGGCTGCCGCGAGCTGTTCAACCTCTTCTCGCACTACGGCAGCATCGTCCGCATCAAAATCACCTTCTCCAAGCCAGACACCGCCTTGATCCAGTTCAGAGAGCCGGCCGGCGCCCAGTCGGCTTTTTACTATTTGAAAAACACGAAGCTCTTTGGCACGCCGTTGGATGTGAACTTCTCGAAATACGATGCAATCATCCCGACACACGAGAACCCTGCTGGTAAAGCACAGAAGAATGTGCATAGTCTGCCTGTGGCTTACTCACAAGGGGTGGATGTGATGGGCGTGAAGGCGACTTCAACTTCTTCTTCTATTTCTTCAAAATCATCTTCACAATCAGCAATATCTTCAACTCCATCGTCTTCTTCTTCTTCTTCTTCTTCTTCTTCTTCTTCTTCTTCTTCTTCCTCTTCTTCCTCTTATCCTTCTTATACAACCTTCACCGATGCCTCAGGTGCTTCTGTCAAAGTGCTCAATCTTCCGCCTCCTCCTTCTTTCCCTGTTCATCCCTCTGTCTCATCCACCCTTCCTCCACCGCCTCCTCCTTCAACTAATTCTCAGATGAATTCTTCTTCTCCCTCTTCTCTCTCTTCTCATTCATTGCAAGCTCCTTCTTTGCCTGCAAAACTTTCTTTTCCAGCTGCTCATACGGTAACTGCCGCTTCCACTCCACTTTTCATGGGCGACACACCTTCCCCTTCTAAATTCTGCATATTTCCTGATGCTTCAAGGAATTCTTTACCAGTCTCTTCTTCTTCCAATTCTCCATCTTCATCTTCTCCAACTCAGTTTTCTAACTCTTCCTCTTCTTCTTCCTCTACCTTTTCTCCTCTAATCGACCGCTCCATTCTCCCTATCTTTGTTTCCTCTTCTTCCTCTCCCTCTTCTTCTTCTTCCTCCTCCTCTCCCTCTCCCTCCTCCTCCTCCTCCATCCATCTCTACGACGAAGACTCACACGCAAAGACAGTCGAATACGACATCGGCCCAAATGTTGTGCTGCAGCGCCCGTCCAAAATGATGTCGCAGGGAATGCAGCGTCCGAGCAGCACACTGCTTGTCTCTTGTCTGGCCGCACACACGTCTTCTCAGCAGCTTCTGAGGCACATGAGCGGGTGGGCGGTGCCTGTTGCGCACAGAATGGGGCAGGGAACGGACAGGGCGACGGCACTGGTGCAGTATGAGACAGCGGAGGAGGCGGTGGAGACGATGGCGTTGCTGCACAATACGGTGCTGAATGGGCAGATGATTAGGATATCGTTCTCGAAGAGGCATTTGGTGTGAGAGGGAGGAGAAAAGGAGGGAGGGAAAGAGGGAGAGGGAATGAAAGGTGGAGAGAAGGGAAAAAGAGAAGAGAGAGAAAGAGATAAGGAGATGGGATGAGGGAGAGAGAGAGAGAGAGAGAGAATCGAATAATTCTATTTTATGGTTGAATAATTCCATATAGAAAAGATTTGGCTTGGATGGATATGATTTATGTGACGATGTATAGTTATGCAAATGATGAAATTAGTTATTGCACTTTTTTTCAACTCAAAGAAAGATTTATTGTTTTGGTTCGCTTTAAGTTGGCTTTAATTTCACACGAATGAAATATTGATAGTTTTTGTTGCAATTCGTTGTTTAAGCAATTATTTATTTATTTATTTGGACTATTTCATAATTTCATAATTTATTTTTGATGAAGTTGATTCTTTTTTTTTAACTTTGAAGTAATTCTGCATTGTTTTCAGGAGCTTTTCAGCAGTTTTGATGTTCGTGTTTCTTTGTTGGATGCAATTCGATTGTTAGATTTTTCCTTTTGAAAAATGCCAAATTCCCAACATCGAAGCTTTGATTGCATTGATTGCATTAGATTTTGTTTGAAAAATTGCTTTTTTTTATGAAAGAATATTTGACAACATTAAAAGCAAAAATGAAAAGTTCTTTGCGTCTTTATTGTTATTTGGTGAAAGTTTTGACCCAAATCATGTTGTCTTCAATTTTTTGTTGTTTCTTTTCTTTTCTGTTCTTTTTTTCAATGTGAATTATCTGTTTTGAAGTGCGATTCTTGTTCCATTTTTAAGATTAATATTTTTAATCTGCCCAATTTGATTTGAATAAATTCTTCCGAATGGATAATGATATTTTTCGATCTTTTTCGTATGTCTCTTAATTTTTTGTTAATGTTATGCCCTCCAAAATAATGGAGAAAAACTCCCATTTCAGCATTTTCGCATTATAATTTCTATTTTTTTTATTTTTTTATTGAAATTTGAATATTAATATTAGCCTCGTTTGTTATAATATTAATATTGTAGCGAAATTGTTATCTTTTTGATATCGATATTAATGGTTTGGTTTATAATAATTATTATTATTAAAAAATTGTATTTTTGCGTTAATTTCATGTAGTTTTTTTATCAATAACTTTTTAACTGTTTTGATTGATTAATTTATTTATTTATAATATATTTTTTTGTATTTTATTTTTTAATAATTTTTTTTTTCAAAAATTAGTTCTCCACAGATTTGTGTGTAACTGAACTCTTTCTCTCATTTTGAAATGTTTCATGCACCAATTGAATTGTCGGTGTTGGTGTTTATTATTTTATATAATGTGTTTATTTAATAAATTGATATGTTCTATTTTATTCACATAGTGAATAAAAAAAGGATTTTCCATTAGAAAAAATTAAGATTTTCGAATGATTCTTCTTTTTTTCTAATTGAATTTTTATTTTTAATGTTAATTTTTTCGTATTTGTACTTTAATTATCTGAATATCTTCATATGGTTGTTTCATCATTTGAAAATGAATGATAAGTCAAGAATACATATGAATGAAAGTTTTCACTTTTATGCTAAAGAAATGAAAAGAAAATGTTAAACAAAAAATTTTTGAATTTTCACAGGAGATGGAATGATGTTACCAATTTCAATTCTCCAAATAAAATGAGCTTCAAATTTGAAAAAGATTATTTCTTTAAAATATTTCTTGAAAATTGTTGAACTCCAAATATTAAAAGATCGAATTTGAGTCAATATCAAAAATTGCTTTGAAGATGGAAGAGTCTGGGTAACTGGAATTTAAACGAATATTGGCATTTGTGCAAAAGTGGGCGTAATTCAAATTTTAATCTTTCAATCATCCGTGTGATTTATCTGCTATGATGAACGATTATGTTAATGTGATAAAACTTAGCTGCAATCTCCAATTACAAAATAGACCTACAATTAAAGAAACAAACAAATTATTTACATTTGTGAAATAGAACGATAACAATATAATCTTAATAAAATTTGAATAATGTAATAATCACACTTTCTCTGTTGCTTGCCACAATTCATAAATATTCCGCTTTTGAGACATAACTCTGTATAAGTTGTTGAAGTCTTCTTGTTCTCCAGCCACCATGTATAATTTGCAATGAACAGTAAAAATTTGAGAATCCATGCTAGATGCAAGCAGCCTTTTCATCTTTTCCATTGATAAAACTTTCGTTCTCGGAAGGGGCATAATCTCTGTTTTTTGAGCAAAAAAGATGGATGGTTTCAAATACTCTACACATCACAATGCACACAGATTGAAAAAGAAAAAGAAAATATATTTAAAATTAATATAATTTAAAAAGTATTTTTGTATCAAACTTTGTTGCTTTTGATTTTCACTTTCAATAATTCTTGAAATGTCATTTGCCAGAAACGCATTTGGCACAATGATTATTGCTGAAGGTGGAGCACTTGGCAGTGATGAAGCGGTCATTGATAATTGATTGTGAGAAGAAGCAGAAGAAAAGCAGAATCCGCGATAGCTATCACCAAGTTTATGTAGTGCAAACAGAATGAATGGAATGATGCTGTAGACATTTGATAGAGTAATTTTTGAAAATGAAGTTGTTGAAGAAGCAGAAGAAGAAGAAGAAGATATGATTGGTGAATCGAATGATGCTAAAGGATTGTTGCTAATCACTTTAGACGCATCAACAGTCCATTTCCTCAAAAAGAGTTGAGCAGACAACTTCATTTCATTGTGCGATGATGCATTCTCATCCTCAATTCGCACGCTTCTCTGTTCGTGACGCTGTGCAGCTTTCATCAAAGCAACTACACTTTGCATCATCGGGAAATACTCCGAGTCATTCAAAAGAAGGTCTTTCTTTCTCGAATCAATAAATAGCGATCTGAACAATGTGGATGCAGAAGCCTGAGAAGAAGGAGATGAAGATGAAGGAGGAGAAAAAATAGAAGTTGAACTTGATTCACTGGCCTGTTGTTTTACGCTGTGTTTGTTCTTTTCAGGAGAAAACGGACCAGATTCAGCAATACGCAAGCAAAAAGAGAGGCCATCGCGAAGAAGCGTCTTTTGAGTGATCTTTGCAAACTTCAAAAGAAAGAGAAGAGAAAGTGTCTTTTTTGGCACAATTGATTTGAAACGGCGAACTGTCAGTGAAGCAGAAGCAAGTTTCGATGAAGTAAACATGTTTTGTTGCCCGTAAATCTTTTGAGGGTGTTGCTGATTGGATGCACTATCACTTTGTGCCGACATAAGTTGTGCATAATATGGATCTTTAATTAGCTCATCGCGATATTTCATGAGAAGCTTATCAATTTCTTTGATTGTCAATGATTCTGCTGATATTCCAGGTAGATGGGCAAGGAAAGGGCATTTCATGAATTCGTCCTGAATGAAAGAATACAGATGTGCATAAATTGGATCTAATGCTACTGAAAGTGGTGTTCTTCCGCTAACTTTGATGACATGTGGAGGATATTCAGTTGATAAAGGTGTTTCAGATCCTTCAGAAAAAGAAGATGATGACGAAGTAGAATTCGAAGATGAAGATGGCGTGCCTCGAAAATATAAAGTGTCTAAAATAGAGTTTATTCGAATTAGAGTCGAGGAAACTTCATCAAGAAGTGATTTCATCATCTTTTCTGAATTTTGTTCGACTGAGCTTGTTTCGTTTTCATTTTCTTCAACTTTTCTCTGCTTTGCACTCTCTAAATTGGTGGTCCTTTTCAAAAGTTCGTTTTTGTATGTCTCAAGAGATTTTTTTGAATGTTTCTTTTCTTTTGTTTCCAAAAAAGCAGATTGATCGATTGTGTTTTCTTCATTTTCTTCTGAATTATCTGCGTGTTTAGAAGAAGGCTTTGGAAGCTGAGGAGTCGATTGTTCAGTTTCTCTATTGAGGAGCTCATTTGAGCGAAATCGTATGAACATTTGCAATTTGTCTGACATTGACATTGGCGGAAGAGAAAGAGAAGGCCATTTTGTAATAGCGCTCTGTCTGTTTCTGATTGGAGTTGTGATCTTATCGTGCTGACTTCTTTCAGAATTTTGAATATCACATTGATGTGATGGAGTAACTGGTGAGAAATGATCGGAAGAAGAACTGAAAGATGGTGATGCTCGATTTGTTGTTTGAATGTTGTTTTCCTTTAATTCGCTGTGCATTCGACGTTGTGTTTTTGTTGAAGACAAAAGAAGCAAGTCAGAGGAAGAAAGATGAGAAATAGGACGATTCATTTGAGGATAAGGAATGTTCTTTTCAGAAGATAATGAATGAAGTGAAGTCGGAGTTTGATGATCAAATGAAGAATTTGATGAAATTTGTGTTTCAAAAGATGAATTGGCAGTTGTTTCATGCGAAGGAGTTGCAATTACTGATATATGTGGTGAAACACCATCTTGATGATTCTCATCAGCCAGACTTATTGGAGACGATGGCTTCGATGGCATTGTAATAATATTCCGTTGTGATGAAGGAGAAGAAGATAATTCCAATGTGTGTGGCTTTGGTTCCGAAGGAACACAATCCGGAAGAGGAGACTGTGAATCCAATACAATCACTTCTTTGTCATTTTCTTTTATAAGAATCGAAGCACTTTCATTGGACAATGAAATATTATTTAAATGATGAACTGAATCCGTCTCGAAAGGAGAATCAAACTTTGAAGCTTTCGTTTGTTGTTCACTTGCTGAAATATTGCTTGCTGAAACTGTTTGTAATGAAGGGGTTTTTACTTTAGTTGTTGAATAGCTTGATTGATTTCTCATTTGCGAAAGAAGTTCAAGATCAGACGATTGAAGCAGTCTTTTTTCGCTTTCTGATTGTCTGTTCATATTTGTTTGTGGTTTTGAAAACGAAATTTCTGCTGATTGCGTTGAAGGTGACAGCCGCTGAAAATTCATGAAAGAAAGTGGGATATTTCTTTGTCTTGAATGTTCAGGAGATTTTGTTTGTGTCTTGCTGGATTCGATTACTTCAGATTCGTTAACTTTTTGATCAGTCGTTGAATTATCACTTTGCACAAGTTGCGCTGATTTGATATCATGTTTTGGCGAATGTGCTCTTGTTGAAGGAATTAGAAATTGAGTTAGTAATGAACGAACTGTTGGCTCAAATAAAGGGCTATCCATGGAATTATAAGCTTTTTGATGCTCAATAACTTTTTTCTGAAATGAAGGTTGCAAAGGAAAGTGACTCTGTGAGCGAACAAATATTGCTTGAGAGTGTGAAAAGGAGAAGTCGTTTTGTTTGGATAAAGTTGGGCATCCACTCAAAATGCTATCCAAAATGGAAGGAATTGACAGATAAGATGACTTAATATTCTTCGAAAAAATAGATGGAGGTTTTAAAAACTCACCACAAATAGATGAAACACTTGGAAATTGCGATGTAATCAAATTATGCATGTCATGCTTCTTAGTAAATTTGTAGTTACGTTTGAAAGAATGTTCAGTGAGATGAATATCCTGAATAAGTGACAAGTTTGTGATCTTCAAAGAAGACGGCATTGTTGAAGAAACAAGAGATGTTTCAAAGCTGCAAACTTGAGTCATATCATTACAAACACTTAAATCTAAAGGATAAGTTAAGAAATTAATTTCCTGTTGCGCAATAAACAAGGATTTGTTTGAGTGATGCAGTTCTTTTGAGAAATCCTTCAGTAACGAATCCTTTTGAAATTTGTAGTCACTCATTAAAACAGCTTTCGCTCTTGAATCAAATCTGAAATTTCCTTGAACAATAATTTCCGGGATCTCAAATTCAGAAATATTGATTTTATCTTCACGAGGAGATTCTTGTTTAGTATAAATTTTTGAGCAAGGAACTGGCTTAAAAATTTTTCTAATCCATTCAATGGAGCAGCTTGAACGTTTAAGATATTTAGGACGTGGAATAAATGAATGAATTTGTTCACTGTGCCTGGGAAAAATCGGTTCAGAAAGTTCTTTTGGCTGAATGAAATGTTTATTTGATTGTTTACCGATCAAAATGGTATTGTTTTTGTCACTTGGTTTTTTCTGGCTTAACATATAAAATGATATTGATTGCAAAGCACTATTTGATTGAAAACCATCATCTGAAAGATCCCTTCGAAATGGAATGTACTTAACCTATAAACAATTTGAATGAAAAATCAAAAATAAAAGATGAAAAATATCTTTAAGAAATAATAATTTGGCACACGTTTGTGGGGCCTGGTGTCAAATTCGTTCTTGGAGAATAAACTGTCAAATAAACAGTTGGATCACAATTTTTGCATGGATGAAGCTGTTTTGAAGTAACTCCATAACGAAATTTCATTCGACTCTTTTATGGCTATCAATGAATTTGAATGAATTGAGAAGCAATTGTACCCTAATATTCTTTCCGGCATTTTGTTTTTTAGAAAAACCTTTATATTTTTTTAATTCTATCATGTCATTGGAAGTTGTTTATTTTCCGGTTGGGGATCTTCAGGCTAATACAATAATTGTATCAGATCCAAAAACAAAAGATGCAGTTATTTTTGATGCTGGAGGAAACATTCGTTTGAATTTTACGATTTTATTAAGATTATTTTATCTAATAAATAATTAGCAAAAATACTTGATGCAGTGAAGAAAGCCGATGTTAAAGTACATCATGTTTACTGTGTGTAATATGTTTCGTTTTTATTCGAAGTGATATTTTGTTCTATTTGTTTTTTAGACACGCACGGTCATTTTGATCATGTAGATCTTTCTGGAGTTTTAGCAAAGGAGTTACAATGCCCTGTAACATTGCATCCAGCAGATAATGATTTATATCGTAATTCTCCTACTCTCATGAGGATGCTTGGAGTGAAATGTTCCTTCGCAACTGTTCCACCTGTATGAATTCATTTTTTGCTTGAAAAATATTTCATAAATTAAAAATAAGGTTGATGTTCATC
Organism: Monocercomonoides exilis; assembly: GCF_001643675.1. Taxonomy (NCBI): domain Eukaryota; phylum Preaxostyla; order Oxymonadida; family Polymastigidae; genus Monocercomonoides; species Monocercomonoides exilis. The sequence continues at coordinate 406,550 of NW_027150586.1, read as the reverse complement.
ACGAAGGTGATAAAATTCGTGTTGGAGATGTTGAAGGAGTTATACTGCATACTCCTGGTCATAGCCCTGGATCTTGCTCTTTCAGTTTTCCAAACCTTTTGATATCAGGTGATACTCTATTCCAAGGAAAGTTTGTGATTTTATGTTCATATATTGATTCATATTCCTTTTCTTTTTTGTTTTTATAGTTATGGTTTGTTGTTTTTATTTTTACAATCTCAATTCTTATTTAAAAAATTATTAAACGAAATATCATCTTCAATATTATTGATTTGCAGGCCGAACTGATCTTCCGGTATGGGAAAGCTTTCATATTTTTAAAAACTTTTAATTTTCCTTTTTTGTGACATCACAGGGTGGCAGCATGGAACAACTTCGGAAATCTATCAAAGAAACCTTGTTTTCATTGCCTGATTCGACTCGCATAATTTGCGGTTTGTTGTTTATTTCTTGCAAAGAGTTTCATTTCTGAAAACGAATGTTTTTATTTTCAAAAAAAATGTTTTTAATATCTGATGTCTGTTTGTTGTTGCAGGACATGGAGAAGAAACCACAATTCGTGAAGAAAAAGAAAGTATTTTCATTTAAGCGTGACAAAATAAGAAGAAATACGTATTTTTGTCATTTTGACTGTCATCAAATAAGATTCCAATTGAAAATTTCCAAAATATTCTCCTATTTTCTTGAATATATATGAAATTTCATATTACAACAATTGTAAAAAAATTTGTAAGAAAGAAAAAGATGACTAGTGAAAAAAAAAGGGGAAAAAAAAGGAAAAAAAAAGGAAAAAAAAAAGGAAAAAAAAAGGGAAAAAAAAAGGAAAAGAAAAAGGGGGAAAAAAAAGGAAAAAAAAAGGGGGAAAAAAAAGGAAAAGAAAAAGAAATACAGAAAATTACAAAGCATTACATCAAAGCGATTTAATTTTTCTTTTCTTCGGAGCCTCTTTTCTTTGAAGCTTCTTCAGTCTGTCAACTGCCATTCTCATCGCACAGCCCAGAAACATAACAAGAGCAAACGCAACTCCAACGGGCGGAGACAGAACAACCAAAAACACGAAGACAACAGCAAACGGGAAGAACCACAGCGAAAGCAGCAGCACAGTCAAAAGGGCGTATTTGATCGCCTTCTGCTGTTTCGAGGGAAGGAACTGCATTCCATTCACAAATGACACAAGAAATGGCTCATGCCTCTTCAGAAATGACACGCCATCGTCAATTGAGCTGTCATAAGTGATGGTTGCTGAGGCAATTGATGATGAATTGTGTGGCAAATGGAAAGAGATATTGAACGAAGGCGCAGAAAGAGGTGTCATTGCAAGGATATCCTGTTTAGCCACCCCCAACAGCACCTCCTGCTGCACATCGTTCAAAGAGAGGAAAGGAGAATCGCTCGTTTTGTTAGAAAGTTTGCTTAACTCTTCTCTCTCTTCCTCCCACAGCTGCACCCGCTCTCTGATGAAGCTGCCCCACAGTTCGAGTGCTTCTTTCTTGTACCCTTTTCCAAAACTCAGCCAGCTCTCATTCAGTTCAGTTTCTGGATGGACATCAAGTGATTGGAGATTTTTAGTTTCCTTTTTGTCATCTGAAGAATGAAGCAGTTCATCTGTTTCTGTTTTTTGTGTCATCAACTCTGAATCATTCATATTGATTTCCTTCTCTTTTTTCTCCTCATTTTTCCCATTCTTCTCCTTCTTCTCCTCCTCCTTCATATGAATCGCCGTATACTCCTCCATCTCCTTCGTGTATTCCTCCCACTCCCTCCTCTCAAACTTCCCTTCCTTCATAAATTCCACCCACATCGTCGTCTGCTTGTCCTGCAGCCATTTCTCTTCTTCTGTCAGCTGCCCAAAAAGAGGTACATTTGGAAAGTGCATATTTCCTTCGCCGCCCACAGCGTATGTGGCATCTGCTGTGTGATAAGTGCCCAGGCCGAGCAGAAAGGAAAGAGGAGAAGATGGCAGTGAGTATGAGGGGTGAGAGGAAGGAGAAAGAGAAGAAGAAGAAGAAATGGAAGAAGAAGTTGCTGTTGAATGAAAAATGGATGAAGAAGCAGAATTTCCATCAAAAACCGATGGGCTGAGAGAAGAAGCGATGGACAAGAGGAAAGAAGAGAGAGGGACAGCAAAAGAGGAAGGCAGAATGTGACTGATGAGGTTTGTGAATGAGACGATAGAGGAAGAAATGATGTTCAAACAAAGAGAAGGATGAGAGGCTCGGATGAAGCGGTTGGTGGAGAGAGGAGGATAGCTGAAGACAAAGCGATAGACAGGAGGATCGGGTTGCAGTGAGAAGGTGTCTTTGAATGGAGAAGGAGGAGGTTGTGGTGAAGAAGGAGAAGAGGAGGATGAGGAAGAAGAAGAAGAAGAGGAGGAGGATGATTGGTTTTGGGTTGTTAGTTCAGAGTGATCGTTTGGATGATTAGAGGAAGAAGAAGAAAGAGAAGAAGAAGAATGATGATGATGATTATGAGAAGGAAACAGACTGTTGAGATATTCCCTCATTCCTGTCTCAAACACAAAGTCAGTGACAATCTCATTCAGCTTCCACCAGCCCCTCCCTGCATTCTTCTTCGCTTTGCTCACAGAAAAAAGAGAAGAAAAAAATGAAGTCAAAAAAGAAGGTAGAAAAGAAGTAAAAGAAGAAGAATTTGATGTCATTTTCTGGTCTTGCAGTGAATTTTCAGTGATTTCTGGCTGATCTTCGCCGAAATACCAGAAAAGCAGCTGTTTGCAGCGGGGAGACAGAGGAAGTTCATCTTGTGTTGTGTTATGATGGATGAGTGTGTCAACAGAATGGCTTATTCTCTCTGAAAGAGGATGAGGAAGGGGGAAAAGGCGTCGATGATGACGATGAAATTCCCCATCATTGTTTGTTTTGTTGCTATTATCATTTTCATTCACATTCCTTTTCGATGTTATCCATAGAGAATTGTTCAGCCTGTCATTGATCACTTCCATCTGCCTGCAGAGCATCTGAAAGCCTTCTGACACCATCTTCGGGGAAGGAGCGATGAGCGGGAAGGAATCTGTTAAAAGCCCGTTGGCCTCGTCTTGTGTGGTGCCGATGAGGAGAGGGATGTGGTGGGCATTGCGTACAGAGATTGGAAGGGGGCTATTCGAAGGGGAGGAAGAGGAAGAGGAAGAAGAAGAAGAAGAATGAGAATGAGAATTAACATGTTTATCTGGAATTTCAGTGTTTGATGATATGTCTGAATTGAGAATGTCCTGCCAAAAGATAGTTCCCGGTGCAGCAGACGGGGTTGTGAGATAATGAGCCGCAGACATCGGCAACGGAGAAATAGAAAACTCCGATCTTCCTTCTTGTTTGCTTTTATCCAATTGGGTTTCTGAATTCTCCGTATTTTCTGTGTTTTCTGTGTTATTCCTTTCTCCTTCACATGAGTTGATAATTGAATGAGTGATCAAAGAAGTCTCAGAAACTCTTTGGAACGAGCGAAATGAGAACGAGTCGAGGAATATTGAGCGAGGCGGAGGTGGCGTGTCGTAAATCGCTTCCAGCTGCCTCTGCAGCACTTCACCGGGAATTGAGCGCAAGAAGGCCAGTTCTTGTTGATACTCTTCAATCCGCCTTGTTTCGTTGAGTGTTGAGATGTTAGTGATTTCTTTTGTGCTGGCTGTGAATTCGGTGAATTTGAGACTTTCATTAAGCTCATTTGTTTCATTCTTTGAAACATGTTCTTTCATATCAGTGTTTGTCTTGTTCTTTTCTGCTATTTCCATCAAATGTCGTGCAAAGACTGAGCCAATTGCTTCTTTGTATGCAAAATCGTGGCTTTGAAGGGTGTTGTATGTGACAACGGGTGAATGCACAATTGCTCTGTGAAAGAGCGGCTTCACACTTCCATTCGCTGCAGATGACATGTGAAGAAGTACGGAATTTGCGCCTGAAGACTTAAATTGTGGAAATGAAAATAATTATTCAAAAACAAATGAAAATGAAGCATTAATTTTTAAAAAAATGCACACAATCCCAAGAACGGTCACCAGAGATGGATCGCCTCCAAATGCTTTTATGTTGCGCTGTACCCATTCAAGCGATGCTATCTGATCAAAGAGTCCAAAGTTTGTTTTGAATTTAGGATCTTCAAGACTCAATGCAGGATGAGCAAAATATCCAAAAATTCCAAGACGATAATTGACAGAAACAAAAATAACTCCTTTTTTGTTGTATTGTTGATAACTTAATCCCGGTTGTTTTGCAGAGCTTCCTCTCACAAAGCTGCCATAATGAAAATATACGCAAACAGGAAGGCCATGGAATGTAGCATCATCTTTCTGCTTCATTGCCTGAACAGGAGTAAAGACATTTAAATAAAGACAGTCTTCAGATTTTTTAACATTTTTATCTTGCATGCATGCAGGAGCTATCGAAAACATAAATAAATCAAAAAATTAAAAGGCATATATTCGAATCATACGTATAACATTTGCATGAATCTTCAATCCATCCTTTGGGATATATCTTGAAGGCATCTTCCATCTGTTTTCTCCAACAGGAGGTGCAGCATATGGAATCCCAAGAAAAGAAGCTGTGTCTTCATCATCTTTAACACCAACGAACTCTATTCCTTCTGGAGTCTTAACAGAAATGTATTTTTCATCGAGAGATAACTCACAGTGAAGTGAAAAAATGAAATAGAGTTCGATAAACATGATTTGAAAAATGATGCGCCCATATTATTATTTGGTTTTTGATTGGTTTTTTTGTAATTTTTCTTTTCAAGATTGGATTGCATCAAAACTATGGTAAAAATCACTGCACTTCGTTATGAAATGAAAGATGAGATTATATGCGCAGCAACAGTTGAGGGGCTTAACCTCTATGATTTGATTTCACATTCTGTAATTTTTTCGCGAAAACTTGATTCAACTGCGCGCATAATTGATTACTCTTCTCAGCTTAATATCTGTGCTTATTGTACGATTGAGGAACCTTCTACAGTCCATTTTTTGTCAACAATATCTGAAAATCTTGATTGTATCTAATTCTTTTACTGTATGAATTATCACATGATTCATTTATAAATTAGTCGATTTATCATTCCAATCAGAAATAGATGCAATAAAATTCACAGGGAATTAGTTTGTATTATCAATTATTGACGTTGAGAATGTTATTAAAATGTTTTTCAAAGTTTTCTTGTTTCTGTTTGCAACTCTTTACAAGTGATTTCATTGGAAGAAAAGAAAACAAAGGCAGTTTTCCCCATTTCGAAGCAATTCAAAAATCTATTTTCTGTATCGGCATGTACAATTGACCCGGTGATTGCGATACCTCAGTTGAATGGTTATGTGAACTGTATTTTTTTAAGCCAGGGGAAAGAGCAGACAATAAAGGCTGAAGATAAAGATATTCAGTCTTTGGTATTTAATTATGATGGATCTCTTTTGGCAACAACTTCAACAGATGTATGACTTATATTTTTATTATATATTAAGATAATTTTGTATTCTTCTTTTTTTTTCAAAGGGAATTTATGTTCACATATGGAATGTCCAAACGGGCACGTTATTTCGCAGCTTTCTCAGAGGGATGCACGGATGTCGAGTGGATGGGATGGCATTTGATTCTGACAGTCATTATTTGTCATTGAGTTCAAACAGAGTATGTCACTTTTAAATCAAAATAGAACAAGAATTTTCTTGTGCAAAAACATGTCTTGAAGTAATTCTTTGTGAAATAAATGATTTTGAAACCTACGAAATTAATTCCTCCTCTTTTTTTTCCATTTGTTTATTTAATTATTTATTCAAATTTAATTATGCAAATTTTGATTTTATCTCCTTTTTTTTCAACTATAAGGGAACTGTTCATGTATTTGACCTGAAAATTCCAGCATCATCCACACTACAAACAATCGGAAATGCCTTGTATGTTTTTGTTTGAATCTTTTTTTACTGGTTTTTCTTATTTGAATCAATTTTCATTTCTTTTTTTTTTATCCACATTTTATTTTTTCCTTTTCTTTTCTTTTTTTTTCGATTCCAATTCAACATCTCCACACCATTTTCCCACACACACTCAACAATTTGTATCCTAATTTTTCCTTCTTTCATTCCTTCTTTCTTTCTTTCTTTCCTTTATTCCTTTATTCTTTTTTTCTTTTTTTCTTTCTTTTTTTCTTTTTTTCTATTTTTCATTCCTTCCTTTCTTCCTTTCAGAAATCCAATGAACTGGTTTGGAAGGCGCCGTGAGTCAACCCCTCCTCTCTCAAATGCCTCTCTTTCTGATACAGCCAAAGAGAACACTCAAAGATCACATTCTGAATCACCTCGCTCTTCTTCTTCTTCTCTTTCTTCTTCCTCTTCCTCTTCTTCTCTATCATCATCTTCTTCTTCTTCTTCCTCTCCATCTTCTTCTTCAATTTCTTCTCCTTCTCCTTCCCCTTCCCCCTCTTCTCCTCCCCCTCTCCATGTCTCTTCCACCAGAAGCTGTGCCAAATTCCGCTTCAGCCAGCCCCAACAGCCAAATCTCTTTCTTCAATCGTCTTCTCCTTTCCAAATGATCAACTCTGATGAAACATTAGCTTCTTCTTCTTCTAATTCTTCTTCTTCTTCTTCTTCTTCTTCTTCTCATCCTCCTCCTCCTTCTAATTCTGATTCTTCTTCTTCTTCTTCCAGTTCTTTTTTTGATTCTTATTCTGATTCTGATTCTTCAGAAACAACAAATAAAATAATTAAAGAAGAAGGAAAAGGAGAAGAAGGAGGAGAAGAAAGAAAAGAAGAAGAAGAAAAAGGAGAAGAAGAGAAAGAAAAAGAAAAAGAAAAAAATTCAGAAGATTATGATGTTAATAATAATAATAATAGTAATAGTAATAGTAATAGTAATAATAAACAGACAAATGAGAAGAAATTGAAAGGAGAAGAGAAAGAATGTATGCAAATGGAGGTTTCTTTGAAGGATGAAGGAGAAGGTCGAGATGAAGATAAAGATTTATCTTCTTCTTCTCCTTCTTCTTCTTCTTCTTCTTCTTCTTCTTCTTCTTCTTCTTCTTCTTCTTCTGATTCAACTGGAATAAATTCATCTGACTTGAACATTTCATCAAGTTCTTCTTCTTCTTCTCTTCCTCCTTCTTATGTCTCTGCTTCTCTGAATGAAATGTCTTCTCTATGTGCATGGAGTGCATACAGGAAGACTGGGGAACTTGTTGGTATGCTTTTTTTTTATTAGGGAAAAAAAAAAAGATAGATGAAAAGAAAAAGAAAAAAGGTAGAAAGAAAGAAAGAAAGAAAGAAAATAGAAAATAGAAAATAGAAAGAAAGAAAAAAGAATATCAAAATTTTTATGGTTGTTTTTTTTTATGTGTTTATATCTCTCTCTTTCTCTCTCTTTCTTTCTTTCTTTCTTTCTTTCTTTCTTTCTTTCTTTCTCTTTCTCTTTCTATTTTATTTATTTATTTATTTTATATGTTTTATTAATATTATTATTATTATTATTCAGTTGTTGTGTCAGATGGAATGTTCTATGAACTTCCTCTTTCTACTGCTGTTGGAGGAACTCTTTCGGGAATTGGAGAATCTTTGTTAACTTGGCCTCGCAATGAAGAATTGGAAAATGAAATTACTCAAAATGAAGAAGATGGAAAGCTTTGCGATAACGAAGATTGCTCTTCTCAGATGAAAACTGGTGGAAGTTAAGAGAGATCTTCATCTGAATGATAAATATATTTTGTGAAATAATTGTGTTCTTTTATTTATGTAATGGTTTTTGTTTTTGATGTTTAAATGCATTTTTTTGTTTAAGCAAAGACTTAATGGATTTAAACGAGTAGTTTCATGAATAAATATTTATTGATAAAATCAAATATTAAAGTATATGTATGATCGAAACATAACCTTTATTAGTTTATTATTGATCTTACAGTAAAACTATGAGTGATACAAAAGTGTGATCTTTTTGCTTTGCAGTTTTCCTTGATTAAATATATCATTTCTATGTATTTTTTTGATTGCATGTTTGTGTTTTGATGATGATCCTTTGATGATCATTTATGATCCTAAATCGGATCGTTTCCTGATCTTGAATATTTTTTTCTACGATAACCATCTGTCATTCATGTTTATTTTTTGTATGTTATGAAATATAATAATATCAATTACAGGTAGAATCTCAGACTCTGCCTCCTGAGGGTCAGACTTCCGATGAAGTGAATGATATCTCAATTCAACAACAGCAGCAGCTCCAGGCACAGGTGGATCAAATCCAGACACAAACAGCCCCTTCTCTTGCTGCATCAATGGCTTATTTGACTTATGCAGGAGGAGAAGCCGGAGCTCAAGTCCTTGCGGGCCAAACAGGCCAACAAATTGCCATGCAACAAATGATGCAGCCTGGGATGCAATATCAGACTGCGGCTGCCCCAACACAAATGTGGCAAATGCAAATGATGCCACAAACAATTGACCAAAGCAGAATGGCTCAACCTGAATCTGCACCTCAACCAGAGCCCTCTGCTCAATCTGCTCCAATCCAATCATCCATGATGGAAGGTTTTGGAATACCTGCATCAAGAATTGAGCCAGCGACGCAGAGTTATTCATATCATCAGTATCAACGTCCATTTAATTTCCAGAATCCATATATTCGAGGAGGACCTGGATCTGGACAAAGTGACGAAAATGAAGATCTGGACGTGTTGCTTGCATCCACAATAAATCAAAGAGTTGAAAGATATGATGATGGAGATAATACATGGGAAGGAGATGATGCAGGTGACTTGCTACCAGGAAAGCATGGTGCAGTGATTGTAACTGCTGGAGGGAGAAGATATAACATCCTTCTTGTTGTGCATGATTCGCGTGTTGGAAGCTGTTACTTACTCAACAGAGGAGAGACAGATCCTCATGCTTCATCTAAAGTCAATCAAATTGTTGTCCCAAATAAATATCGAGCTGCTGTTACATACATTCACAAACTCTTCATTTCAGAATTTAGCAACAGAACTTTTGCTGTTCAAGCCTGTGAACCAGGTGCACCTATTTTCCAAGGATCCACCTCGACCGCTGCTTGGACATCAGCACTGAAGTATTATTGCCCACAACGACAGCAGCCGCGTCTTTCTGGTCCACTTTTCTTTGGGTTTGCGCTGAAGCCCATTCAGGATGCATGCCCTGGTCTGCGCTACACTGCCAGAAAGAAGGGCAACAGAGGCGACCGGTCATCGCAGCTGCAATCTCAGATGCAGTCGCAAGCTCCAATGCTTGCCTTTGACAACCCAATGGGTGGGTGGTTTATGAACCAAATGGCTGGCTTTGGGCAGATGGGTGCTCCGGGTGGCATGGGCATGGCTCCGATTGCGGGTATTCCGGGAATGGGAGCGCAGAATGATTTCCAGCAACAGCAGTACGCGTACCAGCAGATGCAGATGAGTATAATGCAACAGCAGCAGCAACGAGTGGAAGTTGGCGAGGAAGGAGCTGTGCAGGCTGAGAAGCCGGCTGTCGAAGATGTTAACGCAGATACAACTGGAAAACAGCAACCAGCCGAGCAGCTGCAAAGCTCTTCGGCAGACCAGAGCACGACTGAAGTGATGAATCAGCCCAATGCTGAATATAATGGTGAAAGCAAAAAATCAGAACAATATCAGCAACAAGAGGAACCTGATGTTAAAAAGAGAAATCCAACAGAAATTGATGGAGGAGAAGGGGAAGAACCAGATTCAAAGAGACAAAGGAAATGAATCTTTCATCACTTATTTTAAAATTTTGATGAATTGTTTTATTTTTGAGTTTCTTTCTTTTTCTTTTTTTTTTTTAGCACTTATAAAGAAATTAAGTCATTTCAGTTGAAAAGAAAAATTATTAAACGAAATTAATGTTTATTTCTTTCTTTTTTGTATATTCTCTTTCTTTTTTATTTTTCTCAAAATTGATAATACAGACTTTATGTGTAATGTGAATTTGTTGATTTTTTTTTTTCCAAAAAGAACTTCTTTAAAATCTTTCACCTATTTGTGATTAGGAAAAACAATTTGTTCAATTGAGAACACACAGTATCTCAATTCGAAGTTTGTTTTTACACTTTTGTTTATTTTTTATTCTGACGTGTACTTGAAACCTGTTTTGGGGCACAAACACTGTTGGAAAAAAAAAAAAAAAAAAAAAAAAAAAAAAAAAAGAGAGAGAGAGAGAGATTGATGGATTCTTAATAAAAATGAATAAATTCCTTTTTGATTTTATAAAATAAAAAAAAAAATTTTTTTTTTTTTGTTTTGTTTTGTTTTGTTTTGTTTTGTTTTGTTTTGTTTTGTTTTGTTTTGTTTTGTTTTGTTTTGTTTTGTTTTTCTTTTTTCATTGAATTCGAAACAATGGCATTCAAATCCTTTAAATCCAATACTGGTCAATTTCTTTTCATTATTCTATTGGAATAAATAATGTTGTCATATATTAGTTCATAAAAAAATATTGAAAATTTTGATTTTGGAAAACTATTTTTAACACTTTTAGAGTTAAGAAATATTTGGCTGATCTTAAATAGAATCATAGTTCTAATTATGATTTTTCAAAAATTAATTAATATTTTGAGTTTATTTTAAAAAATCTGCAACAAAAGTTTTAAAAACAATTGATTTTGTTTAAACAAAAGTGATGTGTTATTTTCAAAATTTCTGTGAGTATAATTTCGGGATCTAATTTCGAAAGAAAGAAAGAGTTTGAAAAGGTTCCACCAAATGTGTAACAAAACAAACAATTATTTTTCTTTTTTTTTCGTCTACGAAATAAATAATTTTTTTGAAGAGAATTTTAACAAGAGAATTATATCCCTGTGACATGACAAGAGAAAATTGAAAAAATGACAAAATGACTGACAAGATATTTATGATTTGTCAATAAGGGTTCTTTATAACGATTTCATAATTCTTAATTACTTACATAATTAATTTGAAAATTGATAAAAAACGATTCTAATTATTTTTGAAAAATCAAATTTTTTATTTATGTGATCAAGTTCCCAATATTTATTTTATTTGTCACGAAATGTCAGTTGAGGAATTTTTTTGTCACAATTTGTCATTGACCTTCACTGACAGTCACTGACAAAATACAAAAAAACAATCAGATATTGCAGATGCTATTAACAAATCTTTTCCAAAGTGCTTTGAAAAGTCTTTAGAAGTTTTTGCAATATTTTATTTCATGTAAATATAAAAAAATATTTTTTTTTTCTTTTTTTTTTGTTTTTGTTTTTGTTTTTTGTGACAGACGAGGCTTCAAGTTATTTGTCAGGTCATAGAGGAATAATGAGAATATTCAATGAACTTTTTCGAATGAAAGGGATTCTATTCCAAGGCACATTCAAAATTATACAATAAGGGTTCTTTCATTTTGAATAGTCGCACATGTTGAAAAACTGGGTTAAATCAAAAATCACCCAATACGATTGTTTTTAATGAAAAATCCATCAAACTTTGTCATTTTGCACTTATTCTCATATCAAATCAGTTTTTTTATATCATATTTGCATTGTGATAAAGTTTGATGGATATATTGAAAAAAAAATGATCAAATAAGGAACATTTTTGTTTAATCTTGATATTGAACATTTGCGACTATTCAAAAAATTCTACATATATAATTAATATTCGGGAAAAAAATGAACTTTTTAGCTTTTTTTGCACAAAGCAATAAATATTTGTTCCATTCAAAACTTAAAAAAAAAATGAATCAGATTTCAAAAAAAATAATGGTTTTTCATATCTGTGAGCAAACTTCTTTTAATAACAACAGAACCTTTTCTGAACTCACAAGAATGTCAAAAAATGGACCCATTTTTCCCTATTTTTTTAATTCAAAAAGTCAAAAAAAAGCGAATTATTTTCAATGAAAAAGCTTGAAGAAACACATGGGTGATTATCTTTGAAACCATATTTTTTCTGTCAAAATTTTGGGTTTGAATATTTGAAACGAATATCCATTAATGAACACCAAAAAGTTAAAGATCTGTTTTATGACGCATACACTATTTTTTTGTGAAAAATTGAAGCTTTAGAAACGATAAATGAACTTTATTTATTAGAATAAAAATTATTTTACTAACGACAATGAATATTCATAATTATGAACACCCCGAAAATAGTTATGATCTCAAAAACAATCACCCATATTTCTCCCCATTTTATTAACTTAGGAAAGAAATCTGCATTTTTGAAAATTTACATCAAATTCACGATCTCTTTAAAGATTTCAAAAACAAGTCGAGACTTTAAAAGTTTGTTTTTCCACATTAATTTTTGATAATATCTGGGGGATAGCACTAGCGGTCAATCATTTTTCTTTTTTTAACAAAGCATTTTAATATTGTTTCACTCAAAACTTTATAGAACTTTTTCATTTTTCGAAATAAATATAACTTTAATTTCGGAAAATCGGTATCATTGATATTGCATCAAGTTGTTCTTTAAGCATTATTTGCATAAATATATAAAAACCAATTTTATTCCTATTTTTATAATAATTCGTTTATAATCAAAAGAGCAATTAATATCAATGAAAAAGATAGAAGTCAGATATTTTGTCCAATTCAAATATTAAAATATTTTTTCAAAAAAATATTCATTTTTTCACGGGAAATTAATATTTTGAAGAATATGTGGTATTCAATTTTTAATGAATTAATACTGGTGCGAATAATAAGGAATCAGTATTATAGTGGAATTAAAAGATTTTTTTGAAAAGTTCATTTTGTTCAATTTCAAATTCAAATACACATTTCTTATTCTGATCAAATTACTGTTCCCACTCATTAAGCTTCACAAAAATATGAACCAAAGCATTATCAAGTGTTAACTTTCATTTTGGCGAAGCTTTTCACGTGGGAACATAAATTATATCATTGCAAAATTTTTTTATTTTATTTGATAGGAAATTAAAAGGAGTTATAAAAAGTTTTTTACCATATTGTGCAATCTTCCCAGGTGAACATCACTCAATATTATTTATTCAAATGTTATTTTTTTTATTTATTCAAATCCCAAAAACCTCAATAAAAACAATGAAATAGCTTTATTTTAGAATACGCCTTCATCCAGAAATTGCGCTTGTTCTTTTACTCTTTCAAACCCTTTAAAATTATCATTTGTGACTCACAAAAATGAAATGCTGTTAAAAGATACTCAACTTCGTTATAATTTTGATTGATTTTAACATGTTAAGAAGTTTAATAACATGTTATTATTTCATTACGATAAAATTTTTCATAAAAAATCAAAATAATAAAGGGTTACATCCACCAATTGGGATGGCACCTTAACTATAAATGCACACACAAAACATAAAGAGTATATCCTATATCATCAAATAAAGCGTCTTCACTCAATCTCCAATAAAACACAGCGATGCTATCTTCACATCCTTCTTGCTCCATTTCTTCATATATATCTCTTTTAAGCTTTTTGAGTTTTTTTTTCCCCGTTTCGTCAACCATCTCATCATTCAATCTTTCGTGCACCCTCCAAAAGAAGTCAATGCATATCTCCATAGAATCATCATTCAACGTTGATTGCTGAATTATCTTCAAAGCAATATCAAAGACCCCGTTTTGTTGAAGGTCTGAAATACTCACAGTGCTTTCTGAAATCATTGCATCAAAAAGACTAATGGATCTGAAACTTATTTCTTTGAAATAATCAAATGATTTTCTGCACAATGTCACAACGCAAGCAATCAATTCTGCATTTTCTTTGCAACCAAATTGGCTATATTTAAAGAAATAAGCAAGTGAATCAAGCCATCTATTGATCATAAGCAATTCTTTCGGTTCTGTTTCTTTGCTCATTTCATCTTCTTTCTTCTTCCAATCGACGTTCTTCGACAATTCTTCAATTTCTCCAATTGCTTCTCTCCCCAAACAGAGATCATTCACAATCACTCCTTCAAGAGTTATGTCGGAGTAAAATCTGTTTATCAGAAATCTCCAAACTGACCAATATACAAGCTGTATCAGGTTGCGATGCTCTTGATGATACTGGATGATCTCTTTGATCTCATTCAAATACAGTTCTTGTCTTAGATCCTAAAGAAATAATAAGAAACAATAACGCAAAAAAAGAAAAATAAATTTCCATGCTTCTAGTTCGCAAATGTTACTCAACGCGAGGAAAACCATTTCCACTTTTTTTTGATCTTTTTCACTTTCCTCCTTATTCAAGGCCACTTTGAGAAGGAAATGAATGCAAGCTGGTCGAAAGAAAAACACAGTGTGCTCGTCATGCAACAAAAGAAAGCTTCTACAAAGATCAATCAAAAGAATTTCATCTTCCCCCTCATTTTTCTTCTCCTCTTTAACAATCATCAAATCAAAATTTTTGTCAAACATAGAATTTGCAAAGCTGTTAATGTGAGTATCTTCCTGTGCTTTGCAATATCGCATGTGATTCAATAAAAGAATTGCATTCCCAATTGACAGTTTCTTTTCTTCAATCATTTTGAAAAATTTCTCAAATGTGTCAATTGTAAAAACAGTATTAAATTCTTTTTTGTTCATTTTGTCCATCACTTGGTTCATTTCATCAATTATCTGTTTCTGCTCAGCATCATTGCAATCTTTAAGCTTGGAAAACAATTCTTCAAAAAATTTAAATAAAGAAAGAAATCCAACCAAAAAGATTAAAATAAAACTACAACATCAAACCATAGAAACTATCCGCGACGTTCTTTGTACGCATTTGTTTCAAATAAATTGCAACAAAGAAAAAAAAGAAAAACCCGAGAGTTTGTCATACAAACAAAATTTAATCACAACATGAAATTGAAAAATGAATGGTTCAGCTATAATAATATCGGAGTTCACACCATCCTTCAGAAAATATAAATTGCAACAAGAAACAATACGAAAAATTGAAGTCGAATCTTCTCAGGTGTATTGTTATGGATGATATGATCAAGAATGGAATTATTGAATATTCGTTGTTTGAAATGAGGATGATATAATTTAATTTATCATTAAATAATATCAATTATCAACTTCAATGGCAAGAGATGGAAAGTGCAAGAAGATGGCATATTCAGTTTTGATTAAGCTAAATGATGCAGTTGTGGAGTCAGAAGATAAACAAACTGTGTTTTTCTGAAACACAATTCCGTTGCAGTCGGAAGAAGAAGTCCGAACAGGGTCAGAGAATAAATATCCATTTCATTCACAAACATAATTACCATGGTTTGTTTCTTCGTCTTCTGTATTTTTTTGTGAATCCCTCTTTTCTATTACCACTCGAGAATTGTAAATGAAAAAAAATATCCTTGGTAACCATTTGACAAGACATATTACAAGGCAGAACAGAATATAAAACAAAAAGAGAAAGAGAAAGAGAAAATCTTTAAAATGAAAAAGAATAGAAAAGAGGAAAATAAAGGAAAAATTTGTAAAAGAAAGTTTGTATTAACGAAGAGAAGAAACAATCGAACAGTAAATCACAAAAGGAAAGATTTGTAATTAAGTTATAAAAATCACAACAACAACAACAACAACAACAACAACAACAACAACAAAAAAAAAAAGACCTCTTTTTGTTCACTGAATTTTGATTTTTCCACTTGAGTTCAATGAAATCAGAAGGAATTTGGAGAAACAAAGGAAGAGCGGAGAAAAGCAAAGTTTTCAAAAAGATAAAAGAAAAAAAAATATGCAGATGAAAGAACAAACGTTCATTGATCTCTTTCTTGAAAATTCAAAGCAGATAGTCATTTATGGATGGTTGATGAAGAAAAGGCAAAGATTAAAAATGTGATTGGCAAAAATTTTGACATTAACTTATTTTTTTCGTTTCATAAAAATGAAGTTGAATGAAAGAATATAGTTATTGAAAAATATCTTTCATATTGTTGGTTGTTTTCTATTTTATAAAACGATGAAAAAAGAAAAATGGAAATGTTAAAGCTTCAAAATTCATTTCGTCTCATTTCTTCACATTAGCAAGTGATCAGAAATATTCAACGATAATCCATTACTATATTGCTCTTTCAATGAAGAAAGAGTCCTATTAAAGCTTGTGATGGTATCTTCGTATCCTTCTTCCTCCATCTTTTCAAATACTTTCTTTTTCAATTCTTTCTCTTTCGCTTCTTCCATTTCATCGTTCTTCTCTTCTTTCAATTTTTCTGAAACATTCATAAAGAACAACAAGCTTTCATTTACTATTTTGTCATCCAATGTTGGTTGCCTAATCTCCTCTAGAATGACATCAATTGCTCCTCCTTTCAACAAGTGCTCAACACTACAAGCTTTGTTTACAACTAAACATCTCAAGGAAAAAACACATTGAATTCGAATGTCTCTGAATCTGTTTTTCATGGATCGAAGCAGTTGAATAATGCTCCTTATAAGTCCAACAAGTTCTTCGTTCCATAATTTGCTTGATAATATGTTACAGATAATTAAATGGAGCCATCCCTTGATTATTAGAATATCTTTCGCTTCTTTTCCTCTGTCTTCCTTTCTCGTCCAATCCATGCATTTCATCAGCTCTTCCAATTCTCTTCTTGCCTCTCTCGCAAAATGCAGTTCTTTCGTAATCACTTCTTCCAAGCTTCTTTCATTGGAAAGTCGGAAAAACAAAAAGTCCCAAGCAGACAGATAGGCAAGCCGAGTGAGATTGTGATTCTCCTGATGACATTTGATGATTTCTTTGATTTCTTTGAGGAAAAGTTCTTGTCTAATTTCCTAATAAAAAACAAGATAGAAAATTCAAAAACGTTAAAAATTTCATAGAAAATTTCACACATAATACCCAGCTTTGCTCAAAGCCAATAACGCTATTTCCGCTTCTTTTTGTGCTTCTTCATCTCCCTCTTTCTTCAAAGCAACTTTCAGAAGACAAGTCACACATATATAAAGAAATTCAGGTGGGTAATCATAGCTCAAAGAAATATAACATTCGCAAAGATCAGCTAAAAACATTTCATTCTTTTCCTCTTTTTTCTTTTCTTCTTCAATAATCATCTCTTTAAATCTCTTGTACAACGAAGATCTCTCAAAGCATAGGACATATACATTTTCAAGCGCTTTGCAATATCCAATGTGTTTCAGCAGCAAAATTGCATTTTCCATTGACATTTTTTTATCCTCTATCATTTTGGATATTTTGTTGAATATTTCTTCGGTTAAAATAGATTTAAATTCTTCTTTATTCATTCCATCAATTGTTTCATTCATTTCTTTAATTTTACGTTTTTGTTCTTCGTCACAACCTTCAAGCTCCTCAAACAATTCTTCAATAAAAACAAAGAAAAATGCAATAAACAAGAATTCACTTGTAATAACAATCGCAAACTTTTGAACATTTTTGTGCAGTGTGTCTCATGATTTTTTTTTAAAATTGTTCAAGAAAGCAATAATAATTCAACCATTCACATTGAAAGTTCACATGTTTGGAAGGAAGAAATTGGCGCAAAATATTTCCTCAAAGCAACCATGAAAATATCAGCTTTCATACCATATATTTTTCCATTTGCATTTTGGCAAGAGATTATGAAGAGAAAATGTGAAATTTTATCTTTTTCTTTATTTGTTATGGATTCTTTGATCAAACAGTGCTGTTTGAATCAGACAATTATTTGAAAGATGAAAGATTACTGAGTGAATATTTTCTGCGGAATGGGTGATATGATATTGAGTGATGGCACGAGCTGGTGACAGAGAGGGAATGAAAACGGAAATGAGAGAGTTTATTTTTATGAAAAGCATCTTTGAAGGAAATTCATTTTCCAAAACAACATATGAAAATAATGGTGATTGCATTTATTATTATTCTTGTTCATTTTAAAGATGTTTCCATTTATGGCCTTCTAAAAGTCAAGGAATCTGATAAATTGTCAAAATTTCCATTCCTTTGCTTTTTTTGACCAGAGCATCAGAAGAGAGCTGGGCGCTGAGATTCAACAAGCATATGGGAATTGCATATTTTTTTTATTCAATTGGAACGTGATGAAAACAAATTCGATTTCAAAGCATTTGGATGAGAACGAAACGAAGTGAACCAACAATTGTACACAACTCGGAAAGAAAATATTTTTTCAGAAAAAAAAGTTGATGACAACATTGAATGCAGGATGTTAATGTGGGAAAAAAGGAAGATGGAGAAAGGTGCACTGGGAAAGAAAGGAAATGGAGATGTGAAGCATCAGTGATTGAACAGTCTTCTCCTTTGATGATTGGAGGAGCAAGTGAATTCTTTAAATTGAATATGCATTTTTTCAATATGAGACTTTTCATCATTTTTTAAATATCTTCTTTTTCCATGAATAATGAAGAAATATCTTTCGCAATTGCAAAAAGAAGCAAAAATCTATGAGATTCACTTCCTTCTTGGAAGTGTTGCGCATTGGACAGAGAAAGGACTCTGATATTTCATTCTTATCTGCTCAAAACACATCGAAATGGCTGAAAAATTGCTATTTTTTATTCATTCTTTTTTCATTCAGCAACAGTTTCTTCTCAGAAAACTCTTCAATTCCTTCATCAGTCAGATTAATACTATTAGACTTTGAAGCAATGAATTGAAAGAACAAATGTTGATCTATTATTCAGCATTCTAAATATACAGATATTTCTTTTTCAATTTCTCCTTTCAATAGAGAATACCCTCGATATCTTTTGAAAAATCTTTCTGTGATAAGTGCTCAAATAGATCAGAAAGAACAGAAACAGAAAAGAAAAACCAAAAGTGGAATGCTATTTCAAAGATGTTTGTTATTGCCACAGTTATTAACAAGAACATGAACGCTTGCTTTGTTGACTGTCTTGATGGAGATGGATGTGTTCACAAATTATGGAGAAGAGGGAGAATGGGAAAAATGAGAAATGAACTAAGACATAATGAAAAACGATCTTTCGAAGCTTTGAACGTCAAAATATTTCTATAATCGAAAGGCTTACTGATATGTTAATAATCTGTCAGGTTTCCTTTTAAAGAAGAATTGAGGAGGAAATGAACAGAACATGCTTAATACTTCAGAAGCTGAAAAATCATTCAATTCGATTGTGAGAGAATTAGTGGCTTTTCTTAAAACAATGTGAACCAATAAACAACTCTATTAACAATAAACATTTACTGCCCTTCTTTTCTTTTCAGAAAATAACAAATCAATTGATATAAGCAGTGATATTTTGTCGTTCATCAAAAAAAGTTTAATTATTTGTGAAAATCCTTCTTTTAAAAATAGTTAAAAAAAGAACAACAAGAATCATAAAATAATTTTACACAACATCAAGAAGTTGATTTGCGTGAATCATGCTTATTGATTAAACAAATGTTACCGAATGCTATTTTTTTAAATTTTATAATCCCATAAAAAAATGTTAAAAATATTATCTCATACTGTTTAAAAAATTAAGAATTGAATCAACATGTCAAAGAAACTTCAAAATAAAGTTACATATAAAGATAATCTCATTCTATTTTCATTTTTAATAAATCTTAATTACAGTTATCCTTGAACAGAAAGTAATGGCTTTGCAGCACATTCAATTTCTTCTTGAGAAATTACAATTGGATATGAAGTCAAAAGTGAAAATCGTGGACTGTTCTTAACTTTCTTTTTTTTATGACGAATTCCTCTAGCAATGAATGCAATCATTGTTATAACCATGACAACCAAAACAACAGAACTTACAATAATTAAAATAAGTGCGGTTCTAGATAATTTTGGGCTATCGCTCCTAGGCTCTGGATTACCGTGATTCTTCACTTCTAAAACTGCAGTGTCTGTACTGTAACCATTCCCAAATAAAATTCTTGAAACAGTTTCATCTTCATCCATAGCTATTGTGACGTCTTCTTCTTTTGCCATTGCAACGGCAAACGTTTCATTAATTACATCAAAAGATGATTGATGCCAAATGCATTGCTCGTCTTTTTTGTGATGACAAACTTCACATTTTAGGCTGCATGGAAATAAAGATTTTCCATATATAAAAAGCCCAATATCCAAATTCTTTTGTTTTCGATTATTATTAAGAATTTCAATTCCTTCACGTCCATTGTAATTTTGCAAATTTGAAGAGACACTTTTGGAAACATTGAGCAAATGAGGAACAAATAACTCAGACTTATGTTGAAGAAATTCTTTTCCAGAAAGAAAGCAGCTCTTCTGATTTGAACTTATCCATAAATTTTCTGAGTTTTCAGAATCTCCAACGTTCATCTTTTCAATAAATAACTCGCCAGATGAGCATAAGATATTATGGCGCAGATTTTCAAAATTAGTCACTTCCCTCTTCTTGTTATTTGCAAATGTAGCTGACTGAACAAACAACTTTCCATTATCCATTAATATTCCTCCGTACGAAGAATTCCTTATATCTGTATTAATTAGTGTAACTTCTGCTCTTTCATTTATCATAATTAGCGATTCATTTTGAGTCCATGAACACATTTCAGATCTTTCAGAATCTATCAATTGCAAATTGACGTTCTTTTGTTTCAAAAGGCCATACAAAGTGGAATTTTCTATATAAACAGTAGAATAATCTTTTGTTCTTAAAAAAACTGGCTGAATGAACACATCTCTATATTCTAATGGAGCAAAGCTCACATCTGATATCCTCACAACCCGTAAAGCACCTGCACATTCAATAAACGTGAAATACATAATGCCAGCAAAACCTGAATAAAGAATATTCAGTCGTGACATTGAAAAATTTGATCTCACACGGAAAGCAACGCTATCCAAAAATTTCGTATCTGAATTGATAAAGAACGAAACTCTTTCATTGCTTTCTGCTTCAAGCATTATGCCAGATTCAAATACAACTCCGTAATGAAAAGAAAACTTTGAAACAATGCTAATCTTTGATTTCGCATTTGATTGGGCATGCTCGATTGCTCTATTTATAGTTGAGCAAGGTGATGACTTTTCTCCGCATAATATTGAATCAGAAGAATGCTCATCGGAAATAAATATTGAGTCTGAACTATACGGCAACAGCATTATTGAACCTCTATCCATTAAATCTGATATTTTTCCATTTGCATCCTCAACTTCAAATAAATGACGAACTCCATAATAATTTTTCAAATCAAAATCGAAGCGGATCATTTCATTAAAACTTTCTAAACTGTTTTTGAAACGAATGAATATATTATTCCCAGCACAGCCAGAGTTGTCTGCAAACTCAACTGAAGAAAATTTCATTGGTACATAATTTTCTGCTTGTTGATCAATTATTGCACAAACACCAGCTCCCTTTCCTCCGCCATCTCCTTCCTTATTGCAACACTTAGTAAATTTTGTCTTTGAAATAGTAATAGATATTGAACTTTTTGCTTGACGGACAAATAATGCAGCACCCTCAATTGAATCTTTTGCTAGAATTCGAGAGAACTCGCTATTTCTTAAGTCAATTCTTGCTTTTGAATCTTCCGAACAATCAATTGACACGCAGCAAACGTTTCCATTTAATGTGATATCTTTGAACACAGTTGAATCCAGGGAGAGCATTTGGAAATTGTTGATTAGTGAAATAAGGTTATAATTTTTGAAGAATAAATTTGTAATTGTCGCATTTTTGAGTTTCAAACTTCCACCTTTAGCAATGAACAAATTCGCTTCCACAGGTCGACTAACTGAAGTTTCAATATAATCTGAAGTCAACGTGCAATTCTCCAATACGGTGGATCCAGTTCCTATGCCGTCTATTAAAAGAACAGGGCTAGTTCGAGTTCCTTCATACGATGGATCTAAAAGTATTTCTAAAATTTTCAACTTCAACGATCCGGAGCTAACAGTAAAAAAAGAATCAACTCTTTTTTTAAAGTTGGATACAAGAATTGTTTCTTTCTCACTTTCTCCTTTAATCTGTATTCTTTTGCTACCCACAACTATTGATTCCTTTTCGTTTTCATAAACGAGCCCATCTAACGCAACAGTACATTCAGCAATTTCTTTCGTCCTCTTCACAGCCGTTTCAATTGTATCACATTTTGTCTCATTAACATATCCACAGTATTCTTTATCAATACCTTTTGAAGCGTTAGATGCCACTTTTCTTTCAATTTCAGCATACTTTATCCATCCAAATTCTGTACGATTTAATAAACTTGAATTGTGAAACAGTGTACTTTCATTGATAGTTGAAGTACAACTCTCACGAAATGGATTATTCGATTCTGTAACGGGCTCTGCACGATGATCATCTAAATATACATCCATTCCTCTCGAATAAGCAACATTCTTTTCGAAGAAGCAGCAAATTGTCCCAGAATCATTCAAATTTTCTGTCAATATATAAATGGCCCCTCCATTTTGAGCTGAATTGCCGTAAAAATAATTGTTTTTGATATAACTTTTGCTGCCAATTCTTTCCAAATGCAATGCTCCTCCTGATCCAAATGTATTAATGTTATAAAACTGACAATTCTCAATCATTAATTCCCCAACGTCAACAATGAGTATAGCAGAAGCAATCTCCGAGTTATTAATCATTTGAATATGCTTGAAGGAACAGGATAAAAGCTTGATATTTGGACTGTTATTATCAATCCCATGAACACTTATCAAAATGCTTTCATTATTTCCAAAGCATGAGCATTCATTCATAATGGTATCTTCAATCACAAGTTCACCTTTTGAGAATGCGCCAAAGATACATGCCCCTTGAACTGAACAGTTATTAGCAAAAGTTTCTCGAAATCCAACTGACCCTGAAGAAGATGACGAAACGAGAGATCCCTTAGAAAAAGTTGAACGAAATGTACAAACAGAAATAGAAACTGAAGAAATAATCGTTTCATTTTCATCATAAAGATCTTCAATCTCAATAAAATTGCTTGTAAAACGTGCACATTCTTTGCCTGAATTATTGTAGCAGATAAATAAAGATTCGATACAAAGTATTCCTCCAATGACCTTTACGAATGGTAATTCAAAATGAAACAAGCTTTCCTTTTCTGGAATAGGAATATCACAGCAACTGATGGTCAAGCTCGAATATTTTCCTTCAACAACAATATACACTTTCGGAATAAAATTACAACAACCGACAGAAATGAATTTTTGAGGCAAATCAAATGACAAGTAACTAAGCTTTAGTTGATTTTCAACTTCAACAAAGCCAATATCTTCTATTTCCAAAGATGAAATTGCTGAAAAGCTAAATAAAGCCTTTTGACGAACTTTGCTCGCAGATAAAATGGAAAGTCTAAAAAAATCATCAAACTTTATGCTATTTATCTTTAAAGTTTCATCAATTAATAATGAGCAATCCCTTTCATTATTCAAACATCGAAGACAAAACTCCAGGGTTTTACACTTGCTTGATAAAGAAAATCCACAATTTTTATTATCAAATCCTGCATTACCCACATATAAATCATACACCATTTCACCAAACAAACAAATCAAATCAACAGGCTTATCAATGCTATCCGAATCGCATCCAACAACTGAATTTGGAATCCAAGAACATGTCTCTCTTAATATACCTGCAAACTGTACAAATATTGGCAAATTTTCCGCCTTTATAAAAAGATCTCTTCCAAATTCCGCTGAATTAGGATTCGTTACAGATGGCGCAGAAAAAGAAGTAAAGTGCAAATTGTACGACATATGAACAACACTCAAAAAGATAGCACCACCATAGCTTGAGTACAACCTTGAGCAGCATCCTTCGAAAGTGTTTGGCTTATATTCTCCACCAGCTTGCCTCATTGTTAAGTAATCTTCAAATGAATTCAATTCAAATGAAAGAGCGCCTCCTTTCGTTGAATCAAAAGCTCTGATTCCATTAAAAGAAACTTCTTGAATTTCTATTGCCTGAGAAATAGTACTACCACTTAGAGAATAAACAGCTCCTTTTTCCCCCTTTAATTTCTCAATATTGCTAAAATTACAGTTTTGCAATTTCAGAGTAATGTACTTAGAGTTAAAAACACCAATAAATGCGTGCTCTTCCAAAGTGAATGATGATATAGAGCTATCATAAATCACAATACTAGAATCACAACATTGTATGATTGGCTTTTGAAATGCTTCACTTTTAAATTGAATTTGCTTTGTAAAAATCTCACACATAACCATCAAAAGATTTCCTTCGTGCATATAAAATAATGGAGATTCTAAATTAGCCGAAACAGATGTATCATGTTCTAAGGCAAATGACTGCAAATGTAAGTTTCCATTAGTGTTAATATAAAATAGAGACTGCTTTTCTTTAAAAACAGTTACAATTGTGCTTTTCTCAACATCTTCCATAGGTTTAATTACAATTATTTTTTTATCAATGTTGATAGTGGTTGTTTCTGTGTCAAACAGCTTGTCTGCTGCGAATATCGAGCAATCAGTCCAATCCACACAAAGAGAAACAGCAATGCCTATTGTTTTGCAATAATTTTCTTTATCAACCCCACATTGCTTGTCGTCAGTACCTTTCTTTGGATGAACATTTCGTTTTATGCTTAAATCGCTTATAAAATCCTTCCTTCCAACTTGAATATCATCATGCTCATAAAAGAATCGCTCGTCACTTTTTGAATTAGACATACATTTGATAAATGGAGATTTATCTCTGGTAAGTTCATTGTGTCCTCTATCAATAAAAAAGATGTCGCATCCATGACCATTTTCAAATGCTTTATTGTTATCAAATAGACAGCTAAACAGATAAGCAGTTAATTCAGAACTGGAAGAATCGAGAAATAAAGCCCCTCCACAATATGCTGAGCAGCTCTGAAAAGAAACCTGGTTGAGAACTGGAGGTTGCTTCATCTGACCAATGAACAAGGCACCTCCCATCGAAAGAACATTTGAATGTGTATAGCAAGAAATAAAAGTTGAAGATTTTATACTAAGGCTTCCTGCTCCAGGCTCAACATAAATAGCTCCTCCTCTCCCAGCTTCACAACCAACAAAGCATTCAATAAACTTTGTGTCGCTAATTACACACAAATTCGAATTCTTTTTCACTTTTATAACCCCTCCAAAAGAAACAGAATTATCATTCAGATTATTTCCACATTCATGGAAAGTGCATTCTTCAATGATAGCGGTCTGGCTCTCTTCAACAACACAAATCGAAGATTGAATATCTGATGTGATGCGCGAAAAGGAGCATTGGAGGAGAGAATATTCATCCGCATAGATTTCAAATAATCCACTTTTGCAAGCAACAATTTTATTAGCCTTAAATTTTCTTGCTTCAAAAGCGAATTTTGAATTGGCAGATACAAAGATCAATGGAGAATAATGCAATTTTTGTGAGTTTTGAGTATCAATTTCAATATTATTTGTAAAGAATTTTCCTCCTCCAATATATACAACGTTGAACGCCCGAGATATAAGCGTACCTCCACTTCGAAAGCTGACTCCAGATAGCCTTAAATCAGCATTTTTTCCATTACTGAGAATGATTGAACGTAAAGTGCAACCACAAGATTCAGCATAATTCTCCGGAAAATCAATAACCACGTTGTTAATTTTTGTTAATCCAAAATTTTCAATAGCTGCTTCTGGAGAGTTGAGAATTGGGAGATTCATGGGAATATTTATCGTACAGTCTAAATATTTTGATATACTTAAATTTGTGCCCTCTTCACACATCAGGGATTCTTCCAAAAATAGAATTTTCGAAAGAGCTAAATTTCTATAGTATTGACTTTCAAAATGCGTCAATGCATGCGTAATGGTTAAACAAGGGTAATTTTTGCTACCACACGAAAAATCATCACAACCAATCGATGAATCAACGTAGATATTTGATGCGCGATACTTGGTGAAAAAATACAAAAGTTTTTGAAGACCTGAGAATTTGTCTTTTCCAAGAAAATTCGAACTACCATACGTTTCCATCAATTTCGGAGGGATCATTGATTCTGAAAGTGTCCTGAGGTCTGATGTACTCACAAACATATTTCTCCCACGATGTGCAGAATTATTTGAAAATTCACTTAAAGCGCTAATAACCAATTGAGGATAAAGTGCCGTGGACAAATAAATAGCACCTCCTTCTCCATTTATCGAGTTCGATTCACATTCGGAAAAGCTGCATCCTTTTTCAATAACAAGCTGAGATTCTTGAGATAGTAAAACTAATAATGCACCGCCAAAATAAGAAGCAGGAGACAAAATGTGATTAAAATGCGTTTCTGATAAGCCAATGCTTCCATTTTGGTGTTCTTTCGTAATAACAGCTGCTTTACTGTTTTTGCATGAAACAATATGACTGAAATAGGATAAATTCACATTTAAAAAAACAAAATTCGAAAATGATTTCATCTCAATAAGGGAATGTTCATTTAAATGGAAGTTCGATATATTGCATTCGCTGACAATCAAAGAAGATTTAGCGACAAACAAAGGAGCACACAGCAATTCATCAGTTTCCTCAAGTGTACTCCCTGAATCAAAAGTACACCGAGTTAAATGCAATTTTCCACCTTCATCAATAAAGATGAGTGAAATAAATAAGTTACGCTCATATTCGGCACTATGAACAAAGTGGAGAAAAGACATTTGCACAACTGATCCAATCATGAATGCCGTTTTTTCAGGTATTTCATCTTCAAAAGCTGACTTTACTAAAATATAATTCGTGGGATCCGAAGACATCGCAACATCCCCATTTAGAAAATTTTGTACCGAGTTCACCACATAACTGTTACCTTTTAAAGAAATTACGGTGTCAATCCAACCACTTGCTTCATTTGTAACATAATTGATCGTTTTGCAGGCCCTATTATTCCCAATGCCACAGTTTGGTTTATCTTCCCCAAAGTCTGTGCTCACAGAACGATTAGCCTTAGAGCCGCAAATAAATTCCTTTTGCGTTCCTTCTATCTCTTTTCCTTTATAATAAACTCTCCCTTCCTCCAAATTTGAAGTTATACTACGAGCAAAAGGTGATTGTTCTTTAGATATATCTTCGTTTCCAGTGTGCCTCATGAAAATATCATGTCCTTGTCCCCCACTAACAACAACACATTTATGAAAACTAATGATAAACGAACAATTGATAGAAGAAAAATCCATCATGATAAAAACTCCTCCTCCATATTTGGATTGACAGTCATTAATTTCTACGTACTCCAGTATCATAGTCTTGCTAATAGGTTTTTCTTCTTTTATTGAGATATAAAGAGCGCCCCCAGATTGTTTTGCTCTGCAATTGCTAAACACAACGTGACTGCTCTTTGAGCCAATGATCGAAAGTGCTTTGAAATCACTAAAAAAAAGTGCTCCGCCAGATCCTTCTTTTCCATAGGCTCGACAATTGGAGAATAAAGAAGCCGAAATTGTCATTTGGCATTCACCTACGCAGCTGACAAAGGTTCCTATTCCATTAAAATTGCTGTCCAAAGAGCAATTCAAAATAATGCTGTTAAATATGCTTATCGCCCTTTCGTTGCCAGTGTCTTCAACAGCAGCTTTTGGTACACATACAATTCCATCAGCCCCGCTCAAAATGAAATTGCTAAAGTAGCTGTTGGAAATAGTGAACGAACCTGACGTTATGTAAAATGGTGAAACATTAAATAAATAGGTTGATTCAACCATTGATATCGAAGATAACCTTGCTCGACCACCTTCCATTCTCAGCACACAAGTCGAAATATTTTTGCTAGTATAATTCACAAAACTTCCATGTAACTCTAATTTTCCAGTATTGGTTGTCTTGAACAATGCAACAGGATATTTTCCACCTCCATTCACAAGATTGCCTTTTGATAAGGAGAAATCAACAAACTGCAAAGAAAACGACTGAGAGTCCATATTGAAATATCCTTCATTTTCTTCAAATATCTGATTAAGTTCAATTGAAAAAAAAGGAGATTCAAATCCAGTAGTTTCATAAAAAATACTCAAAGATATGTCAAATGTCGTTGGCGATGCTGAAAGCATTTTTGGGCTTCTCAAAATTATCTTTGCGTCTGGCGGCGTAACATGCTTTAACGCCTCGTCAAATGTTTTACATGGATGAAACAGAATTCCGCAGTATCTTTTGTCCATTCCAAGAGGATCCAAAAACACTGTCTCCAGCTTGGTAGTTGCTAAAAGGGCAAACAGATCAATTCCAGTATCAATAAACTGATTTTCGTCCATTCCGATAACTTCTCCCGGGACTTTCGAAAAAAATCCCGGAGCAAACTGAGGTTGCTTAATTATCTCTTCCAAGTTCTTAGCGCGAATGAAAAGACTGTTACCATTCTGGGCTGTGTTTCCTGTAAGTTCAAGATTAGCGTCCTTCTGAGAATACTTTGGAATGTGCTTGCTGATATCCATATAGATAGCTCCTCCAAACGTGCCGCGGAAAGAACCTCTGCAGAACGATATACTTAACCTTCCTTCAAGAGATAGCTTCATTTCAGGGTTGTAGCAATAAATTGATATAGCCCCACCCTTTGTCGCAACTTCAGATGTGCATCTGCGGATCTTGCAGCGAGTTACAGAAAGATCCACATTTTTATCTTCCGTCGACACAATTTGCATTAATGAAGGCTCACCGCCAATTGTGCAGTCCAACAATATATCAGTAAACACACAATCAGAGAGAATAATAGCTGCGCCTGTACGATCTGAAGGGAAGTATATCAGCGGATAAACCTCCATGTTAATGTTTTCAACAGTTGTTGTTGACAATGCAAGTGTCCCTCCACTCACTCTGAACAGAGGCTCGCAGAATCGGTCGACAGTCGGTGAATTCAGCTGCCTTGTAACTGTGCAACTGGTCAGAAAGAGCTCGCCGCTGTCAGACACAGCAAATAAAGTAGTCTTTAGCATATGTAAAAAAGAAGTGTCAGAAATAACTCGAAAATTGTGCAGCAGAAAAGAGCTCGAAGAAGTCACAGAAATGTAAATCTGATTTTTAAGATCGTTCATCAAATGCAAATCACAAAATTCTTGCGATCCTTCTTCTCTTTCAATTGTGACTTTTTGTTGTTCAATCAGCTGAATTGGAATATCCTCCGAGTCATAAGTTCCCCCAACGCATTTGACCATTCCATTGCGGCTCAGAAGCATAAGCGCCTTTTGGATTGTCTTACAAGCCACAGTTTGATCATCTTCGCATCCTTTGACATCTCCATGGCTTTCATCTCTGCCATAAATTGGATCAACAGAAACCGTTTTCAGCAAAATGTCATTGAGAATGCGAACATTTGAATCCCTTAATGAAGCTCCAGACGAAAAAGATGATGTTTGCAGAATCTTCTTTGCTGATACATCATTTTCTCCATTCACAAAGAATTTACTAAATACATTTTCCGTTTCAGAACATTTGAACAAGCTTGTAGAAATCCAATTTTTGTGCTCACTTTCCTCATTTGTCTTCAAGAATAATCCAGACGTAACATCGGAAGTCGAAGAAGAACAAAAGAAAAACGATTCCTTCTGATAATGCAAACGCCTGTCAATGCAATAAACATCTGTTCCTTTGTCTTCGTCGGATATTGACGCTGAGCAATTTTCAAAATGCACATTAACAAATTGAATCAATTTCGTATCATCATCAATATTATAAGAATCATTGAGTATCTCTTTGCTTGAATAAATCTCAAATAATGAAAAATTGGCTTCTTTCAGTTTCACTAACAACGGATCCTGAATATCACTTGAATTCCCATGTGACAAAGGAATGCATTCATGAATTTCCACAAACATAGCACCGCCTTTCAATGCGCTTGCATCCACAAAAGAAAGCTGTGATGCAATCAGCGAAGCAATGCCAACCAAATGGAACACCCCGCCTTTTCCTTTCGACGCAGTGCACTTTTCAGTGGAGATGTTCCGAAGGCGAATGAAGGAAGGAGCAGACGTGATGACAGTAAATGCTCCATGCGAAGGAGAGAATGCAAAATATGGATGAGAAGGGCTATTTGAAGAGATAGAAGAAGACGAATCATCAATACCATACAGAGAAGAATTATGAAGTGGACTTGTTGAGCATGAAATGCAATTGTAAATGCCCAAAGAAGACACAAACAGAATAAGATGCGACTTTGTTGAAATGTTTACAGTTACGCATCCAGCTCCTGTTTTTGATGAAGTGTTGATGAAAGTGAAATTACATAATTCAAGGTGGATTGCGTGTGGCTCAAGAAAATCAGAAGAAAATGAGTGTTGTGTTAAAGAAGAAAGTACATATTTATTGCTTTGAGAAGATGAAGAATTGAAAGAATAAATAGATTGAGATGTTTGTAATTGCCAATTTGCAAGTTCTGTTTCTTTATTTGCGTAGAACTCAAATACTGATCTCTCAGCCACATCAACATTGCATACATAAACATCATGAAGTGATTCATCAATATTTACGTGGCTTAAATCAATTTCAAATAAAGAAAAGGCAAAATGGTAAGCAAAAGAGCCAACATTATTCACAGAAACATAATTCAATGAAATGGAACCTTCCTTCGCAACAATCAATTGAAATGCTATTGTCTTGTCAGAAGGCTGAAGAACAAATTCTACATACGAAAGAAGTAGAGAAAGAATTGAAGATGAAGATGAAGATGAGGAAGAAGTGGTAGTGGAAGAAGATTCTGCACTTTCTTTGGCATCATATGATTTTTTTCCTCCTTCACAAACATAAAAAATGCTGAAAGGTGAATGATTCCCAACAAATGAAGAAGGAAGATGAAGCGAAACACCACAGACGGCAAGTGAGTGCACTGACTGAAAAAGAGCATCACCTTCTTGCTCAATAACAGTTTCAGGTTTGTAAACAATTTCGCAGTAATCTTCAATTCCAATAAAGTTAGAATTGAAAACTCGATTATTTATAAGATTAAAAGCAGAAGTTATTGTTATATGAAAGCAAAAACGGCAGTTCTGATCCTCCAGCTTCAACTGACTTCCAACAGCCTTTTTTGATACAGCCAAAGTTGCGCTTTTCATGCACTTGCATTTCGAGATGGCATCGTCAAAGGATTTGTAAGTGTTTTGAGCCAAATTTTTGATTCCCGAAGAAAATTGACTCTCATAATCTAAATATACAACGTCACTCTCACTTCCAAGCAAAATAGTTAGTAGGTTTAAATCGACAGCAGCTGACAACTGTGTTTTATCGTAGATTGCAATTGATTCATCAATTTTACCATTATTTAGCTCTTTTGAGAACAAGATAGTTGAAAGATCCTTCGCATCCTTGACCAACAAGAACATGTCATTTCCCAATAAAGCCTGATTATCCCGGAACTTTAGCATGCGGGAGTTATTATTTTGGAATGAAAGACCAACAGAAAAAGGTGCCAGTACAGTTATTGCTCCGCCAGTAGTTGGTGAAACACAGTTAGAAAACTCAGTTGTTGCATTTTTCCCACTGAAATGTAATTTGGCTTCACTTCCTTTTGAAAGAAAAGCGATCGCACCCCGTCCGAACAACTTTGAATTTTCTGTTGATTGGATGTTTTTGAACGTACATCCTTCAATTTGAACAAAGGTTGAGCTATCTTCTGGCAAATTCACACATATAGCAGTATTATTACCTCTCAAATTGAAGTTCTGAAAAGTACAATTTCCAAAATAAACATTTGACGTAAATTCTTTTATGATGAATGCTGATGCATCCAGACTTACTGTCTGTCGAGTCTCGAAAAAAGTTGATATGACAAAAAGAGATCCATCTGAAACTGTCACAAATGAGTAAACCACTTGTTCTGAAATCAAAGATGCATCAAAAATAGATTCTTCAATTCTAAGTTCCTTTCCTTTAGATCCAATAAGTGAATATGGCTTATTTTCAAGCAATTCCGAAAAAGTATTTGGAAGAGAGAATCTAACATATACAAAATTTATAACCCCATTTTTTTCGTTATCAAATAGAGATTCATGCAACTTTGTCACAGAAAAAACTTGACTGAAGATTATACTTGCAGAGTCATTGATTGCACCAGATATTGTTAAGCCATTCGAAAAACTCCACTGAAGTTGCGAAATAGCATTTATATTCTTCAAAATGAAAATAAAGTTAGATTCGTTATGCTGTAGTTTTTCGTGCACAACGCGAAATGAAGAGCAGGGATCATTATATGTGCAATTTTTGCCATTCTTTGACTCTTCCAACCAAAACTCTTTTGCAAACGTAACTTTCGCTGAAAGGAACAAATAAAAAACAATTATAAATTTTCGCATTTCTGTATCTTCGAAAAATTCTTTTTGCGCTATTAATACGTGCGAAAGAAAAAACTGGGAAAAAATATAATAATATGGTATCATGGACAAAAGAAAATTTTTTGATTGATTATTAACAATTTTCGTAATTGGTATGAATCTGTGAAAATATGTTTGAAAACTTTTTATTTGTTAACCGTAATAATAAAAATTTTCTTTTTTCCTTTTGAATTTTTTCCACTTTTTTGGCTGAAATTCAAGAAAATTTGTTAAAGCGTCTTTCAAAATTAGAATAAAATAATTTTATCATTTTCTCATTACGCTTATGACACAATCTACTCGTTCTATTCTTCAATTTTTCAAGCCTTTATCAAAGAAGCTTCAGAAAGATGATCAAAAAGAAAATGATCAGCAACAAAACGCGGAAAATGAAAAGGCTAATGAAGATTCGGAACAAAAAGCAACACTTCACCAACCGAAAAGATCAAGTTCAAATCCTCAAAATACAGTTTCAATTTTATCATTTTTCAAATTGAATAAGGAAGTTGAATCCACCAAAGATCCTTTACCAAACGAGAATGAACAAAAATCGTTGGATGAAGCAATTAGTCAAGAATCTCAAAACGAAAAATCGTCCGTTGAACAAATTATCAAGAAACCGAAACAAAAACGAAAAAGAGTAACTCGTAAAATCAGTTTTGAAGACAATGACAGAGAGTTTAAAACCAATGCATTGATAAATTCAGAAACAGCTCAGAAACAACACACTGATGAATCAACCGAAGATTCTCTTTCCGAAAGGAGATATAATACAAGACGTCATACACAACTTCCTCTTCCAATGTACGATTCAGAAGATGATGACTCATTTTTCGATTCGTTTATCTATCCACACGGCAGATTCAGAACAGAAGAAAATGACCAAAATGAAGACGATTATAGAAATTCCTCAAAGAAAAAAACAACAAATGAAACAAAGCAACTTTCCTCAGAAGACAAAAGTTCTCCAAATGAAAAAGCAGAAAATAAAAGCGCGCAAGTAGAACAAAAAGAGAAATTTGACACTGCCGCAATTTTGAGGTCGATCTTTGCAAAAGAAAGGAGTTCCAACCACATTCAGAAAACACAATGGGAAAGACGCTTATTTGGAGAAGAAGACGATGAACAATGCTTTCATTATTATTATTCGCCTCCAATAGACGATGATCAAAGCGGAGTTAACATTGGGCACAGAGAAATGAAGAGAAGAGATGACAGTTATTTAAGTCCAACTTCTCATGTTCCAATTCTCCCTAACAATCAAGCTCTTACAAATTCACTGAATGATACTGAAACGGAACAAGTACGAATGCAAAGTACGAATTTCTCACTTCATCAGCTTCCGTTTCACCGGATGCTGAAAGAGAAGAAAGAGGGCGGATTGAATGAAATCACATTTAAGAACCAACAAAGCGTTCAACCACGTTTATCTCCAAACACTGTTGTTAATAAATGTGTAAAACATCTCATGTTCAACGCACCTTCATCATCGTCTGCTTCTCAGAATTCTTCGAGTAAAGAGGATGAAAACGAGTCTTTGTTTGTTTCCTTTCCGGTTGATCATCGGGCATATTGCTTCGATTCGAAGACCTTCCAAAAACACATCACGAATCCCAGGATAAAATGCAAAGAGCATTTGGAGATTGAAAATGCTACCACTTCATCATCATCGTCATCATCATCTGCAACAACAGAAGATAGTGACGATGATCTGTTTGATGAGAAGACCAACTTCAATGCTCTTTTTCAGACACCACTTCACACGTCACTGCCGGAGTCATTCAACGTCACTTCACATTCACAAGATTTTCTTCACAGCTCCCAAGAAACTGTTTCTTTGTGTTTGTCTCCGTTTTCTTTGACTCCTCCACCAATGTTAAGCTCATCTCAGACAAATTCAGATTCTTTCTTTCCTTCTCTTTCAGCATCTTCGGAATCTTCATCTGTTTCAATTTCCATATCACCTCAATCATCATCATCTTCTTCTTTTCCTTCTTCATCAGCATCTTCATCTGTTTCAGAGCCTTTTCCAAGCTTTTCAACTTCTTCGCCTTCTTCATCCTCAGCTTCTTCATCTTCATCTTTTCCTTCCTTATCGCCTCCCTCTTCATCAACAACTTTTTCAGAGCAAACTTCAACTTCATCTAAAATGCTCTTTGACAAAGCAGCTGACACTCTTATCAAAATGAGTCAGAATCCTTCTTCATTGAACGAATTGACCAACACACAAAGCAACTCATCAATAGAACAAGATAACAAAGAAGCATCATCTTCAATCAATTTAACTTTCAATCAGCCATCAGCAGAGTTATTCAAAATTGTCAGTATTGTTAAAGAAGATAACGATTCACCATCACAATCACCATCTCCCTCTTTCTCTCCGTTTTTCTCTCCATTTGACTCGCCAGCTTCTTCATCGATTGATTCAACACAGCCATCATATCCAACACAGCCAGCTAGTCAAACAAACCCTACTTCTGATTCGCAGACTCAAAAAACAGCAGTTTCCGACTTTTCTGAGTCATTCTACTCGACTTTGTTTGAAATGGAAGACGAAGCAGCGATTGAGCGACTGGCACAAGAAGACTATCCAAATGAAAGGGAACTTCGCGGAAGAAGAGTGAAAACTCATCCAAAACCGAAAGCGTCAGCAAAAAGACAGACAAGAAGAAGTTCAGCTTCATTGTCGCCATCGTCTTCTTCTATTGTTTCTTCCATCACTTTGAGATCTTCACGAAATGCATCGTCATCTTTTTCGCCTTTAACCTCAACTTCATCATCATCATCTTCTTCTTCCTCTTTTTCTCCTTCATTTTCTCCTTCTCGTCGCACTTCTCGCAGCACCAGTTCCACTCCCACTGCTTCCCAGGAGCCCACATACGACACAGCTTTTATGGACAAAAGGCAGAAAATCCTCGACATCTCCGATGGCTGCGAACTCACCTCGCTTTACTGCTTTGCGGGGTCTGAAGGAACAATCTCGTTCATCCCCATTTTGGCAGAAGAGAACAATTTTGATGCGTTTGACAGGGCGATGTCATTCCACGCACACGACAGATGGGTCTCTGGCGTGCGCATTGTCGACACACAGACACACAATGCAATGAAAAAGTTGTCAAATTCTTCGTTTTTGACTGACTTGTATTTGGAGGAGAGGAATCCTGTTCTCTCGCCTGTTTTGAATGCAAAAGCAGAGGCGATGGACGGAGCTGTGCTGAATTCGTCGATGTTTTCTTCGTCTTATGCACTTCAATCAAGTGTCTTTTCCTGTGAAGAAGCACATTCATCACAATCTTCCTATTTATCGCCTTCTTTGCATCAATCAGTTTCTTCTTTCCCTTCTTTCTCTTCTTCTTCTTCTTCTTCTTCCTTTTCTTCCTCAAAACACACAAATGCCTTCGATTCCAGCTCTTCCTTGTCTCCTTCCCCAGTCTTCATTGTTTCTTCTGCTGATTCTGGAGATGTTGCCCTGTGGGACGTGAGAGATATCATCAAAACAGCCAAAAACAAAGTTCGTTCTCGTGTTTCGCCTCCTCTTCGACCAAAAGCAAAGCCAAAGACAACTGACGATTTTGCCTATTATCTTGGAGATGTTACGCCTGCTTGCAGATCCTTTGAGCATTCGTATGAACATGTTCTTATTTATTTACTGTTTATTATTATTATTTTTTCTAAAAAAATAATATTTATTTTTATTCATTCATTCATTTATGTTTATTTATGAATTCAATTGATATTTTAATTTCATTCCACTTTTTATAAAAACATTTAAATGGCAACCATCAGAGCTGGTGTGTACACACTCGATTATCTGCCTCGTATGGGCATGTTGACAGGCAGCAAAGACTGCTCAGCCATCATTTGGGACATTAACTGTGCTGGAAGTGGGTCTTCTATGGCTGTTGTGCGAAGGTTTTCGACTCTGCACAAGGGAACTGTGAAAGTTTGAAGAAAAAAATTTTTTTTCCTTCTTTTAAATGACATTTCTTTCTGTTTGATGATTGTGAAAACAATTAAACCTTTTTTTCTCTCATTATTTATTTTATTCAGTCTGTATGTTTCCATCCAGAATCATCGCTTTTTGCTTCAAGCGGAAATGACAGGACGATCAGTTATGCCTCATTCTCAATTCTAATTATTCTGCTATTTTATTATTTTATCATATTTTTTCCAATTTCTTAATTCTTTGATAAATTTTTCAGAAATTGTTGACACCCGCTCGAAGGACTATTTGGCCAATGAAATCGAAGAAGCACACAAAAATGTGGTTAACTCTGTTGTTTGGTCTCCTCTGAACTCATCCTTTCTGATATCCTCTTCTTTTGGTTTGTACTCATCTTTGGATGGTTCCTTCTTTATCTATCTATCTCTCAATCTATCTCTATATTAAAATAATGTCTTTGTGATTTTCTGTTTTATTTATCATATTTATTTTTTTTTACGAAAAACAGATATGACCTTCAAATTGTGGGATACAAGAATGATTAACCCTGATTCTCCAATGTTTGCAGAGAAAAAATTAAAATTTCAAAATTTCAAATAAAAATTTCAATCTAATTCTCTCTCTTTTTTTAAATAGCTGCACTTTGGATCGTCACTATCCAGTCATCCCTGCAAACACAAGGCAGTTCACAAACCCAGTATTCATTTGTGACAATCTTGTTTTGGCAACTTTGGGAGACCGCTCTATTTGCTATTACGACCTCGAAGCTGCACAAAATGGCCAATGCAAACTTCTCAAACGAATGAGGCTTGAAAAGGAAGCAGTATGATGATTTTTTATTAATGCAATTTATTGATCATTTTTTCAATTTTCAGACAAACTTTTATTCTCTTGGATTTAACCTCACTTTTCAAGGTGAAGACAATGAAGCTCTTAAAGCTACAAAAGATTTAGATTTATTGGCATTTTCTTCAACTTCCATTTCATTGAGATTTACAAAATTTTAAATTCTGCAAAAAATAAAAAATCAAAATTATCATATGTTGGGCTCAGATGATCAATTTCACAAAAACAAATCTCCAGCTCTCTTCAGACATCCCTTTGTATTATGACGATGGGCACAGAGAGTTTATCACAATTTCTCAGACATTAAAATTTTATAATACAGAGGGAAAAGTTGCTGAATGTAAATCACCAATATTTCAGTTTGAAGAATTTATTTTTTTATTTGTAAGAATTTGCTTTGCGTTAGGGATCTCGAATCATCAAATATCCAACAAATAAAGTTTTCGCCCGATCGCAGATACGTTGCTTACTTGTATACAAGCAATGAAATCGTATGTATTTATTTATGTTATAAAAATTTTAATTTTGAAATAATTTAATGTTTATGAATGCATTATTATAACAGATAATTCATAATGTGGAATATAATAGTAAGTGTTTCATAACTCCACGAGAGATGGGAGCCCAAAATAATTCGAAGATTATTGGATTTAGTTGGCTTGGACATGGTGACACTTTGTCACTTAGATTTCCAGAATTTGTGAAAATCATAAATGAAAAACACGATGCGTTGAGTAAATCCCCTTCAGGGGTTCCTTTAACTCTTCCTTTTCTGGATTTGCCACAAACAATTAAACAACCTCCTTTTTCTGTTGCTCCGCAGACTATCGTGCAAAGCAACCTTTCTCAAGATTTTCATCAGCAATTCTATTCTTCATGCATCATGGTTGCTACAACCAGTTCTCTTCAAATGTTTTCGCTGCCTCATCGCCCACCAATAATTTCGAGAAAAACTCAAGAAATTCAAATAAGGAATATTCTCTGGTTCAAAATGCATTACAACCCAGACATAATAGTTGTCTGCTCCAGAAAGGAGACTCGACCTGCAATCAAAGACGGCCGAAACAGCGAATATTACAGAAGCGCAAATCCAATGGGATTTACCCAAAACGATTATTCGAAAGAAGATAATGAAGAAGAGGAGGAGGAAGAGGAAGAGGAAGAAGAGGAAGAGGATGAAGAAGGCGAAGAACCTGCTGTTCAAGAAAACAGAAACAAACAATCTCAACAGCCATCCTCTTCGTATCCGCACACTTCATCTTCACCTCTCCCCCATCCACCCACACAGCAGATGCCTTCCTTTGAGTCGCTTCCGAAGGATGTGCGCGAATGGGCTACGAGAGACGTCAGCAGCACACTCGATGAAGCAGGCCTGTCATACTCACCAGACAAAGTCCCAACACACCCCCACTCATTTCATCGCACTCGGCGCTCTTCGAGCCACTTGACACATTCTCCACATTCTTCCTATCGCTCTTCTCTTTCCTCTTCTCCCTCGATGTCTCCTTCTTCTGTCTCTGCCTCTTCATCTCCTCTTTCTCCTTCACCTTCTCCTTCTCCTCGTTTGTCTCCTGCGCCTTCTCCGCTTGACCCGACGATTCTGATGGAAGAGCCGAGCATGTTTGGCGATTGGGACACGGCAGACTTGTCGCAGATGGGCACAGACGTGTCTCAGCCTTCATTCTCTTTTCAGATGGTTTCTGAAAGCGAACAGAAGGAAAAACAACAAATGACAACTCAACAGACTGCTCAGTCACAACCTCCACCACCACCACCTCCTCCCCCTCCGCCTCCGCCGCCTCCTCCAAATAAGTCATCCACTCAACAATTGAACAACGCTCTTTCAACAAATGCGCAAAATACACCTCCTCCACCTCCTCCGCCACCTCCTCCTCCGCCACCTCCTCCTCCACCGCCTCCACAATCACATAATCAGAATTTATCATCATCATCATCATCTTCTTCTTCTTCCTCTTCTTCTTCTTCAAAGCCATCCAACACCAGTGCACAACGATCTTCATCGCCTTCACAGCGTCCCCAGCCTCCCCCTCCAACAACTCTTTCACTCCATTCAAATGAATTCGACACTCAAATAGAGGAAGATCGGAACACAGTTTATTCGCTCGCTAACTCTGCTGTTGACAACGATGAATACGAACTGTCTTCAGATTCATCAGACAACAATGTGTTTGCGTTCTCTTCCTCGTCTGAGCATTCCTCCTCGTCTCAACATGGAATGTCTGACAATGGAATGATCCCTTCTTTTGCTTCTTCTTCTTTTTCCTCTTCCTCTTCTTCCTCTTCTTCTGCTTGTAATTTCTCCTCTGGCTGTTTATGCCCTTTTCTCGTGTCCATCTTCTTTGCCCCCTCAGCGCTGATGCGCTGCATCCACAAAGACACGTTCACTGCCTTCTGCCAGACACAACAAGAACAACAAGAACAATTTGATCAGAAGAAGCAGAAGAATCTGACACTGAAAGAGAAATCTTCTTCTTCTTCTTCTTCTTCTTCTTCTTCCTTTTCATTTTATCCTCAACACTCTCAGTTTTCAATGAATTCGCAATCATCCAATGGAAAAGCATTCATTCAGAGCTATCCATTTGATGTTCTTCAGACACACAAGATGTCTTTGCCACCTCCGCCTTATCCACTCAGCTTATACACTTCATTCAATTCATTTTTATCATCTTCATCATCATCATCATCTTCTTCTTCTTCCTCTTCCTCCTCCTCTTCTTCCTCTTCTTTATCAAATGTTCTAACTTCACCATCTGAAACTCCAATAACACCCTTGGCTTTGGCTGAAAATGATTCTTCTCTTTCTTCTTCTCTTTCTTCTTCTCTTTCTTCTTCTCTTTCTTCTTCTCTTCCTTCTTCTTCTTCTTCTTTGCCACCCGATGCTTTTCCTCTCCTTCCCATCAGCTTCAAGTCAGCGCCTCTTTCAGAAGTGACATCTTATTCACTTTTTCCTCTCTTCCAACGGACAATTCTTTTGGAAAGCGAACTTCCACCAATCGAAGAAGCAGCCAAGGAATTGCTTCAAAACAGCAGCAGCGCAAACACAAGTGCGATGGGGAAGAATGTTGATTCGTCTTCTGGGCGTTCTGCTTCAAGAACTCACTCAACATCTTCTACTCATTCGAATTCATCATCATCGTCTTCTTCTTCTTCTTCCTCTTCCTCTTCCTCTTCTTCTTCTTCTTCTTCAAATTCCTCACAACATTCATCATCTTCCTTGTCTTCCTCTCTTCTCCATCCATCAACAGCCATTCCTCTCTTCTCCGACATGTCTCTAGTTGTTTTGTATGGCCTTCCTTTTCTGATTGTCTGCTATCCTTCTTTGTCTGCCCTCGGACTCATCCCAATCTCCTTCTTGTATTCTCACAATGTGAAGAGAAACTTCAGAGAAATGAAGGCGAGGCTGATAAGGGAAAATGGATATGCTTCTTCTTCTTCTTCTTCTTCTTCTTCTTCTTCTTCTTCTTCAAATTTCTCTTCTTCTTCTTCTTCATTCAACACACCCAAAAACATGATAGATAGAAATAAAACAAAAGAAAATGCAAACTTTTTCCAAATACAAAAAAAAGAAGGAAACATGCCACTTCAACAGAAAGTGCCACGCACTTATTCGCAATACAATTCGCACAATTCAAACAAAGAAGACAAAATTCGAGTTCAACACAGCAAAAACAACGAATCTTTCATGGCAAACAACAGACAACACGTACAATACAACCAACACCAAAACAGATGCATTTCTGGGAATAGCTTCTTCTCTTCTGCTCAGCTGACCAATTTCCTGTTTATTCCGCCGGCGATTCCGCCTCCACTTCCGCAGCTTGTGCTGCCTTCTCCAATCAACCCTTCTTATCCACCGCTTCTTTCTTCTCGGCTCCTTTCGTATTTGCCCAGAAAATATCGCAAACACAATGTGCATCCACAGAAGATGCTGAGGAAACCTTCGTTAACTTTGACTTTTCTGTCGAAACAGTTCAACATCCCCAATAAATTAGCAAAGAACAACGAAAGAGAAGAGATGAAGGCAGTTTATGCAGCAAATGATTCATCGACATCAGTCAAAACGATGGACAAGAATAACAAGGCAATTCAAGAGAAAGAAGAGGTTGATATCAAAATGAATGAATTAACAGCCAATAAAATTGGATCTGACCGAAAAGAAAACAAAGAAGAATCAAAAGAAACTGCAACAAACAACAAACACAAACAAACAGAAGACAAAATTTCTTTCATTCAAAAGGATTTTTATGGAGAAAACGACAAACAACCAAAAAGTGTTGAAGAAGCCGATGAAAAAGAACAAGATGAATTGGAACGCACATTTGCGTATTACACAGCGAGGCCGTCTTATCCACTTCCATTCACTCCGCTTGCTCTTGTCCACCCAGCCCATCCGCATCAGATTGTTTCCTCTGGTTTAATACCTTCTTTTGAGTCTTCATCATCATCATCTTCATCATCATCATCTTCTTTTTCTTCTTCATTATCTTCTTCTTCTTCCTCTTCTTCTTCTCTTCTTTCTCAACAACGTCACAACTGCACCCGCATCACTCCAAATGCTCCTCTTTCTTCTCTTCTCTTTCTTCATTCTGTTGTCTCTAACCTCTCCTCTTCTGCTTCTGCTGCTTCTCCTTTCTCAAACAGACTCCCAACAAAGCCTGTGATAATATCGTTGAATAAAAAAGAGATAAAGTCAATAAGAATTTCAGTGTCTGACAACTTGATTTTGGCTGTGTTGGATGGAAAAGTGTGCAAATTCCTAAGAAATAATATGAAAATGAGAAATGAATGTTTATTTTATTGGAAAGCTTCTTTTTTTTTAATTTTTTGATTTATTTTTATTCCTTATTTACTCAAATATATTTTT
This sequence comes from Monocercomonoides exilis, assembly GCF_001643675.1. Classification (NCBI taxonomy): domain Eukaryota; phylum Preaxostyla; order Oxymonadida; family Polymastigidae; genus Monocercomonoides; species Monocercomonoides exilis. Next base: position 364,781 of record NW_027150586.1, on the reverse strand, counting down.
TCATAATCAAAACCATCATTTTCATCTCTTCTTCTTCTTTCTTCTTTTTCTTCTACACATGTTTAGGAAGTCCAAATAATCGACATACTCTTCTTAGAAACACAGTTTCTATTTCCTCTTTTCTCCTTGTCTGAATACGAGCAAAGCCTCTTTTTGTCGCCTCAACGGCATTTTTCCACGTTTTCTTCTGTTTCTTCGTATTTTATGAACTCTCTCCAATCTTCGTATCCCTTTCAACATCCTCTTGACGATCCGTTCTTCATCGACGATGTGTTGGTCACTTGTTCTCATGTTTCTTCTTCTTCTTCTTCTGATTCTTCTTCAAATTCTCCAACATTTTTATCGTCGTCGTCGTCGTTATCATCATCATCTTCTTCTTCTTCTTCAAATTCTTCTTCTTTCTCTTTCTCTCCTTCTCAAACCTCTCCCTTCACAATATGCTCTTTCAAATTGTCTCTCAATCGATATTTGCTAACTCTTCTTTCTTTCTTTTCTCGCTCTTCTTTTGCTTTCCCCAATCACCCACAGTTTCCTCTGCCCTTTTTTGTAAACGATAAGAACAAATTTGACAACACTTTTTCATTAATACCTTCTTCATTTTCTTCCTCTTCCACTTCCTCCTCTCAAGAAGAAAAAGAAGAAAAAGACGAAAAAGGCGAAAAGCTCAATGCCACTCAATCAACCGTCTTTTCTGCTTCTTCTTCACTTCTCATTCGACATGGCTGTTTTCCTCTTTCATTCATTTTGCACCGCTCTAACAGCAAACAGATTGTGGCATTGCTTTTGGAGCTGCTTTTGACTCAGTCGCCGATTCAATGTGAGAAGGAGGAGGGGAAAGAAGAAGTGAAAGAAGAAGGAGAAAAGGACCAGAAAAAAGAAAACAATAAAGATGAAGATGAAAAGGAAAAAGAAGTCAAAAAAGAAGAAGGAAAAGATGAAGAATTCACCAAAGAATCTCTTCCAGAAGGCTGCGTCAGCTGGCTTCCATACACAAAATACTCTCAACCACAAGACAGCAACAGAAGTGTCAACAACACCAAAACTGACATTTCTTTTTACAATCCAAACACATTCAATGAGATTCAGATTGGCAAATGCAATGCTTCTTCTTTATCACAAGTTACCTCTTCTTTCAAAGCCGTTTTCTCTTCTCTTGTTCCTCCGTCTGTTTTATTCCAATGGCTCATCGTGTTTCTCTCTCGTTTTGCATCTTTTGTGTCGATGGCGGGGACAAAAGCACACTTCAGAAGCATTCGAGAAGAAGCAACAGAAGCAATGCAAGCGATGCAAACGATGGAAGAGATGAGAGAGAAAGGAGAAAAGAGAGAGAAAGCGAATAATGGCGCATCTGCTTCTGGAAGAAATAGCAGTAATAACAGAAACGACAGCAATTTCAATAGAAACATTCAATTGAATGGGCAAAAAGGAAGGCTGACAGCGTATCAGCCAGCCACACAGCCATCGCTGTTTCTGTCAGAATACAAAGCGAATCAGCTCAGCGGAGAAATTGGGCGTCCCTCAGCCATTCAAGCACCTCTGCCTCAGCAACAGCTGCTGCAGTTGAGTGAACCAGGAGGAAATGAGATGTCCCCACCTTATCATCGTCAACAACAACAGTTTGTGGATGCATTAATCAATAACAATAATAATAATATTGTTTCTTCTTCCTCTTCTTCCTCTTCCTTTTCGTTGAGCTGCTTCAATTATCTTCCCAATCGATTCGGCAGACTCGCCCTCAGAACACCCCCAGTCATCACTGCATATGACATCTCCACTCCTTTTGCCCTCAGAAGCACTCAGCTCATTCACAATGCTGCTGACTTCTCTTCGTTGGCTTCTCAACAGCTCATCACAAACTGTTCTTCTTCTCCATTTATCCCTTCTTCTTTTTCTCCTTCTTCCTCATTCTCTTCCTCTCTCTTTTCTGACATGCGTTTCCTCACCATCGCTAACACTCCAATTGCCCAGCACTTCATCTGCGTACTCGAAAGAGCCATTCTCAGCGGCACTTCAGCCAATTCTCTTCTTCCTTCCTTGTTTGAGCTGCAAAACATGGCACAGACACAAAAATTGCTGGGGAAAGAGCATCCGATTGAGATTGTGCACGAAAAGGGGACAGGATTTGTTGATGAAGAAGACGAAAGGAGGATGAAAGAGCAGACAATTCATCAGCTGCACAATGCAAGTGGCGATCTTGTTCCGCTTCCTGCTGCTTCTCCCACTTTTCATTCTTCTCTTTCTTCTCTTTCAAATTCTTCTTCTTCTTCTCTCTCTTCTTCCCCAACAGCCCAATCACCAAAACAGAACAATCATTTGAGATCTTCATCTCTGGATGAATCTAATCCTTCATCATCATCTTCTTCTTCTTCTTCTGCCAATCTGTCTAATTCTCTTTCTGAACATCTTCCAACACGTTCTTCTCCTTCTCTTTCAGTTGGCAGCCACAAACACTCTTCTTCTGTCTCTCCGTTTCCTTCTTCTCTTTTGGCTTCCCAATCTGCTGCTTATGCTTCTTCATCTCATTCGCCATCCTCTTCTTCCTCTTCCTCTTCCTCTTCCAACTTCTTCCTCCGCTCCTCTTTATCTCCCTGTGACATCTCTCCTGGTTTGTCACCTCCTCCAATTGTTCCTCTTCAACCACACTTTCCCTCTGTCAACACAACAACCTCCTCTTCTCGTCTCCAAAGCGCTGCGCCTTCGCTCTCCATGCTGTACCCTTCAAACTCCTCAAACACTTCATTCTCTCCAGACTCTTCTCCTTCTTCATCCTCAACTGACCCTCTTGCTCCTTCTCCTTCTCATTCACCCTCTCATTCACCCTCTCATTCTCCTTCTTCCTCTCCCTCTCTTTCTCTTTCTCCCTCCCACCCTCACTCGCATTCCCTCTCTCACTCTTTCTCCCCAGCCACTGCTCCTTCTCCTTGTTCTTCTCCTCCTTCCCTCTCTTCCAACCTCCCTTCTCTTTCTGTCTCTCTCGCCGACGCCATCGCAACTCCCATCGAAAACAACCTGCTTTCTCTTTCTTCTCCGTTTGCTTCTGCTTCCTCTGCAATTGATAACATCCCACCTTCTTCGACTTCTGATCTAACCTCTTCTTCATTTTCCTCTTCCTCTTCCTCTTCTTCTTCCTCTTCCTCTTCTTCTGCTGCTCCAGTTGCTGTAGCAATCTCTTCCCCTTTCCTTCCTCCTTATCCACACACAGATTTTGCAACTGCTTCTGTTCCTTCTTCTTCGTCGTTGTCTTCATCACCATCATCATCATCATCATCTTCTTCTTCTTCTTCTCCTTCCTCTCCTTCTCATTCTGGTTCATATTCATCTGAGATGCAACAATCTCCTTCTTCTGATGGCGGATCACTTATTCTTTCTTCTCTTCCTCTTTCTGCTGTATCTTCGCTCTCTTCCTCTTTCTCTTCCTCTCCTTCCCCTTCTCCACTTTCTTCTCCTTCTCCTTCGTTCTCTTCCTCTCCTTCTCCTTCTCCTGCTCCTGACCTTTCTTTGGATCCTGAACCTAATTCTGGAATTACTTCTTCTTCTCCTCCTTCTTTGCCTCTTCCAATTTCTCTTCCTCTACCTCCTCCTCAACCATTATCATCATCATCTTCTTCTTCCTCTCCTTCTTCTCCTTCTTCTTCCTCATCACCTTCTTCTTCCTCTTTCATTCAGCATCAATCACCAAACATTCAATCTTTGTCATCTGATGAACTCTCAAAGGAAACATCTTCCATTTCAAATCAAAAAGAAAACGAAAATTTGACAGAAACACAAACTTCTCTTTCTTCTGCTTCTTTGCCAGAATTAGACTCATCATCATCAACATCATTTTCTTCCTCTTCTTCTTCTTCTTCTCAATTGTCAGAACAACCATCAAATGATGATACATCTTCAGATAATAATCTAAATTCCAACAATAATTCTCCCCTTCCTTTATCTGCTAATAACAACACATCATCATCATCTTCTTCTTCATCTTCGTCTCTTTCTCCTTCATCCAGTTTCTCCTCTCCCACACCTCCTCCTCCATATCAGCACATCCAATTCACTGCCCATCCTCGTTCTGCCTCTGATCCTTCTCTTGCTCCTTCTCCACCTCTTTCTCTTCCTCTCTCTCTCTCTTCAGCAAACCTTAGCACTTCACAAAACAAGCATAATATTTCTGTTAATAATGAACAAAATAACAGTAATAAAAGTTATATTAATAATGTTGATATAAATTCATCGTCTTCTCCTCTTTCTCTCTCATCTTCGCTTTCTTCATCATCTGCTCCTTTGAAAGGCGAAACATCACTCAAAAACATTTCATCTGACCCAACAATTTCATCCTCGTTGTCTTCTTCATCTTCTTCTCTTCCTCTTTCCCAACCAGATGCAATCTCACATAACAGATCTCTTTCACAGCCAAACACTCTTCTCAATTCACATACTCCTTCTCCTTCTTCTTCTCCGCTTTCTGCCCCTTCTTCTTCTTCCACAGCATCAACTTCTTCTTCTTCCTCCTCTTCCTCACCATCTTCCTCCCCATCTTTTTCCTCCTCCTCCTTTTCCTCCTCTTCTCTCTCCCCCCCAGATCCCCCGGTCCCGCGAGTCGACGAAGCCACGCAGCGGATGAACCGCATCGTCTCGTTCATCCCAGCTGCTCCTTCTTCTCTCCAGCCACTCAGACACGAAATGGTCTCAAACACAGCTCTTCCTCCATCTTTCGCTCATTCCCCGTTTTATTCGCCTGCATCCTGGAGCGCAACAACTTCTGTGTTTGCAAAGGGAAACAGATCAGAATCGCTGAATGTGAACAAGACTCCTTCACTTTTATCGTTCGGAAGAGCAAAAGACGTCTGCTTTACCGATCATTCATCATCTTTGTCTTCTTCTTCTTCCTCTTCCTCTCATATTACAGCTAACAGCCACACTTACATGTCCTTCAGCACTCCCACCTTCACCACCACTCCTTCTCGCTCTCTTTTCGATTGTCTGCTGTTCCGCAAGCGAAACAAGCCGTTCGCTTTTCCTCGGTCAGGTCTGTTTGAGTTGGTGCTTGAAGAGCTGAAGAGCGAAAGGAAGCAGATGAAAGCACGAAAGAGGCAGCTGGAGAAGAAAGAGAAGCGGAGGGTGAATGAAGACGAGGCAGAGTATTCTGGTTTTGATGGACGAGGAAGCAGAAGGAAAGGACAGGTGAATTCGAGGGAGAAAGGGAAAGAGAAGGAGAAGGGGAAATATGGGAATGGAGGAGAGAATAAGAAGAAAGAGATGTTTGGAGAGGGAGAAGGAAAAGGAAGCAAAAGAAGTGTACTGAATTCGTCTCAGATGGAGTGTGAGTTCACTGATAGCGAAGAACAGACTTGCTCTTCTGTTTCTTCTGAATGCTCTTTGCTGTCTGAGTCTTCCTCTTTCTCTTCCTCTTCTTCACATTCTTCTTCTTCGAATTCATCTTGTTTATCTTCTTCTTTAATTGATGATGAATATGATGATGAATTGCAGGGTCGTAAACAGAGAACGGTAGCAAACTCACAAGAATCATCATCGTCTTCTTCTTCTTCTTCTTCTTCTTCTTCTTCTTCTCATTTCTTCCGTTCATTGGTCAATCAGTCTCTTTCACCAAACACTTTTCTGTCGCATGCTCTTCAGTCTGTTTTGACGCCAAATGATATGTTCGATGTGTTGTGCCGTATTTGGAGAAGAGCAGAAAGAGAAAACATTCAAAAAGAGACAGAGAAGAACGAAAAGAATGAGAAAACTGCATTTTCCGCATTTCCATTTTCGACAGATTCGAAGATTCATTCCATTGAAGATTTTGCAAATATTTCAACATCTCCTTCATCTGATTCGAATAACGATGAAAAAATGGGCAAAGATGAGGAAAAGTGTTTCAAAGCGCTTTTGCATTCTGCAGAGAAAGATGGGAAACTGCCCCCTGTGCAAGTCCTTCTGCAGTCCACTCTTTGCTTCCTGCGCACTTTCCTTGTGGCTGTGTTCCACTTCCCGATCCTTCTTTCTGCCTCTTCCAATTTCATAAGTTCGTCTTTTCTGCTTCTGGAGCTGTTTTACGTGGGGTTGCTGGCTCGGTTTGGAAGATACAACGAAATCAACTTCATCTTCAGCCATCGTCTGCTCCCTGATCATCCAGAAATTGTTCACCAGTTCCTGTTTCTCATTGCTCCATTTGCAAATCCACACACACAAATCGAAAGCGACAATTCTACACCGTTTTTCTCTTTCCCTTCTCTTCTTTCATCCTCTTCTTCTTTGTCTTCACAGCCGTCATCGTATTGTCCATTTCTGTATGACACCACATTGCACATGGCGACTCGCCTTCATATGTTCGGGATGGTTTCTCTTCTCCATCTTGTCAGAGGAGATGTCCTCCAATCTGCGATGGTGTGCCACCGACAAGCGCCCAATCGGCATCAAACAGCAAGCGAATACTTGGAGAGGATGAGAAGGAGGCAGAAGAATGGAGAAGGAAGCACAGGGACAGCGAAATATAACATTGGTGGTTTGAAAAAGAAGCAGAGCAGTATTTTGGATTGCGGCCAATGGAAGAACAGCAGCATGACACATGATTTGGCAGAGCTGATAAAGATGGAGAATGAGATTGCATTTGCAGCATTACCGGGAGAGATAGGAAAAGAAGAGAGGAAGATGATGGGGCTGTATGGAATACAACGGTCTCCGTTATGTTTAATTGTGAAAAGAGAAAAGATGGGAGGAGGGAGAAAGAACAAGAGAAGGAAGAGAGGAAGGAAAGGGACATATGGAACGAGGAATGGAGAAGAAGAGAGAACACAAGTACAAAGGATGGTGAGTGAAGAAAAAATGAGAAACATGAGGGGTGTGATGAAAGAAGCTGCTTTAATTGAAGAAGATGGAGGAAATGAAGGGAAAAGAGAAAGAGAAAGAAAAGAACAAAATAAAATCACTGGAGGTGGGGAGTTTGTTGAAGGAGGAGAAAAAACAAGTAGCAATGAAATAAATGAGATTGAGGGTGAAGAAGAAGAAGAAACTGAGGAGGAAGAAGAGGAGGAATGCTTCGAGAGTGATTCAGATACAATTGAAGATTGGGTGTTGGGGGATGCAAATGAGATTGTTGATGACGACTTAATTGTGCGATACGAGTTGGTTGGGAGAGGAGAAAAGAAGGAAGGTGGCAGGGGAGCAGACAGTATGTTTGATTCGTATGTGAGCATCACAGAGAAGCAGACAAAGGATTTTCTTTTGTCTTCGTCGCCAGCAGCGCTGGCCGCCTCGCCATCCTTTTTCCTCAGCGGCTCTGCTTCCTCTTCCATCAACGACAGCAGCAGAGGCAAAGCATCACCAAGCCAGAGAAATTTCAGACTGTACAGATGGCATGGCCAGGAACAAGGTGGTTCAGATGGATTGTCGATGCAGCGGTATGAGATAAATTCGGGACTTCGTTCGAAGAGACCTGTGCTTGGTGCTTCTTCCAATGGACCGCTTCCAATTATTCCTCATGGAGCGGCAACAGATGTGAGTCCACTGCCATCTGCTACAAATATTCGGTTGCTACTGATGAAAAAAGAAAAAAGAAGGCTGAAAAGGAAAGGAAAGCTTTTCTCAGAGGGGAGATATTTGATGAGTGAAATGTTTACCAAAAAGAGTGTGTCAAATGATTATGCCAGCGAAGAGGTGGATCAAAAATCAATAACGAAAGAAAGTGAAACCGATGAAAAAGGGAGGAGCAAAGAGACCTCAAAAATTGTTCGAATTAAGAGCGAATTTGGCACATTGATTGAATATCTGCCGAGCGTTGTTCCAGCAGCCAGTGACATTGCATCGCAAGGATCTGCTGTTGTGAACAAGGAGCTGAATGAAAAGGATCCATTTGGATATTCTTGGGTGGGGTTGTCTCCTTCTCCTACTACTGAACCACGAACAGAAAACAACAGGAGTCGCACCACAAACAGTTCTTTATCAGCACAGCGTTCGTTTGGGACTCAGCAAACTGCAATGCTTATTGGCATTTCAGATTCCAAACATTCTACAAATCGTCAATCGGAATCTTCGCAGCAGAGAACTGTTCCCACTCCTCCTCCTTCTCTTGCACCTCATTTGTACACAGGCATTGACACAACAATTAGTTCTTCTGGCACCGCGGCTTCCGTTGAAGGTTATGTTTTTGATTCGTTTTCATCGTTATATCATTTCCCTGGAGCTGTCTTTGATCAACTGTTTGATCTTTTCACTCCTTCGTTCTTTATTCACGTTGTGAACGCGATGAATGACGTGGGGATGTTTCGTTCTTTGTGTTCTTTGTTATTCCCGTTTTTCCCGTTTTGGCACAGAATAGATCTGAGCTTTGGATCAACGATGGTTGAAAAGTGCAGACATCGATATCCTTTGCTATATGCAGAAGGCAAATATGCCGAAGAGCAAAAAGTGGCAAGGCTGAGAAAAGAATTGGATGAGAGCAAGAAATACACGAATTCAGATTTCCATTTGAGACTTGCTTATGGGCAGTATCACCATTTGCTGATGTGAAATGAGTGTTTTTTTGCCATATTCTTTTTTTATGAGATCATCGAATTTGTTTTGAATTATATTGTATGATAGAATTTTTTATTTGAGTCTTTTAATAAAGTTAAAATGCTTCACTTTGTATTTTTTTTTTTTTATTGGATATTTTTCTGTTTTATTTTTTTAAATTTTTCTTGTGTTGTATCAATTCAGCTAAAAAAATTGGAAAAATCATGCGATTTTAATGAGATCAATTCGAAAGTCAACAATATTTCTATTTAAGAAACTTTTTTTTAAATGAGTTTATGCTTCTTTGTTTTCACTTTGTTATCCAACAAGACAATCTGAATGTTTCGATTCGTTCAAAATTTTATGTAACTATGCTGAATCTTAGGCTAATGCATATTTTAGAAAACATGTAAAACTAATGAATTTTTTTGTAAATAAGTATTATATTATTCTTGAAACAAATATTTGTTATTTATAATTTGAGATTACTTATTATTTGAATTTCATTTTTGATCGCAAATTCTTTTTGCGATATTATGATTTATGAATTCATAAAGTTCTGATTCGATCTTTTTTTCTGTTTATATGTTAATTTTATTGTTTTTTCTATTTCTCTTTTTTGAAGTGAAAAAATTAAATTTGGACTTGTTAACCATTTTAAAGGAACTTCAAATTCAACTGTCTTTATACGTTCTGGATACTTAGGGTTTTCTGTATCATCAGAAACATATAGACATTTAGCTTAGATTTCTTGTTTGAATGGGAACAATCAAGTTGTCCTGAATGCGTTCTCCTTGTTCAGTAATGATGTTTCAGTTTTTTCTGTATCAATTGAACACTCAACGATCGTTTTTCATTCATCAGCAGCTTTCATTTTTTAACCATCAACGTGCTCTTCCACCCACAAAAACTTCTTTCTCCTCAGCAGCTTTGTGAATGGGTTTCGAAGAGGACATGCAATACCAACATGAAAAGGTTGCATTATGTGAGTCAAATTACCAGGCAGAGTGAAAACGAAAATAAAATATTCTGCAAATAATGCCAACGCTAAAGAACAAAGACGAGATGGATGATAATCAAGAATTTTAAAAAAAAGGAGAATTGTGAGGGATTATTCAAAGGAACCTGCATCTTGTTATTCATGAGCAGAAATGAACTGCATAACAGAAGAAAGCATTTCTGTCCATCCATCCAGATGCATTGACGTGGATTTCACATGATCCTGTTATTTTGAACTCCAAAAGTTCAGGAGGAACCGTTTTCAAGGCAGAAATGATGATGAATGGTGAAGGTGTTCGGCAAGATGATCCAATGGTGGTCATTATTGATATACGATTATATGAGTAATCTTCAGTTGAAGCAGGTTTTCTTTTGGCTTCGGCTGGCACGATTAATTTTTGGGAAGAACAAAAATCAGCATTCCATTCGTCTAAGTGAAATATATTAAGCTTGTTGACAGATGGCTTGATATCTTTGTTGAACATAAAATTGAACCATGCTCTGAAATTTCACATGAATGCTGAATTCAATTTGGCTGGAGTAATACAAGAAAGAGAGAGTACTTTCAGCCTGTTCTTCGAAATGAATCTGGGCACAAACGCTGGAGAAGGTGGCACAAGTTGTTTATCAAAATGCTTGATAACAGGATTAAGTCCAAAGTTAAGAGACATCCTTAATGATTTCAAATTTTGTCTTTGCATTTCCGAATAAATGATTTCACTTAATTCTTGTGTTGTTATTCCATAATGTTGTTGATATTTTTCATGAACAATATTCAGCACCTTTTCTTCACCCTCGAAGTTAAGCAAACAAGGCCTTGTGTGAACTTCCTTTTCGTTCCAAGTTTGTCCGGCGCAATAACATCTTACAGCGCTATAAATTTTTTGGTCGTAATGTTCAACGCTTCTGTAATTATACAAACCTTCTGTGAAAATGCATAAAAAGCAGTAATAACTTTTTCGTTTGAAGAATAAGCGTTTCCAACTTCAAACGTAAGTTTAACGACTGAAAGTTTAAGTTCTCGTGTTATTTTAATAATCGTTGAATTTTATTAACAATTAAATAATGAAGGGTTTAAAGCGATTTTCATTTGAAATAGATCATTGAGGATTTATTAATCGTTTTGAAGAAAATAAATCTTTTAAAAATATTTTTTTCAAAAGACCAGAATTTCCCATTTTTATGATGAAGGGTTTTTATTCAAAAATACTCTTTGTCAAGAGGATTTTGATAAAAGAAAAAATAAAGAATAAAATTCAATCGTTTTGGGATTTGCTCCTTCTCTTCCATTTGAAAGAAAAGACTCATTAAAACAAGTTCATTTTTTATTATAATATTCTTTCATATTTTTTTAAAAAAAATCGGGCATAAGTGTGACAAAATACCTCCTCCAATTTAATGATTTCATTTTTGATAATAAGTGGGAATGAATAACATAAAAAAACAACACTTTTTGGTGGAGCAGTTTTTTGTGATATGGGTGATTATTTTTGAAATCATAACTTTTTTCGATGTGTTGTTTTTTCAAAGATAGTTTATCATTGGGAAGAGATTTTGAATTCAAATGCAAAAACTATCATAACTGTTTAAAAAACAAAGTTCTTAAGTTTATACAAAGACGAAGATATCTTTTATAAGTGTTTTAACTTTTCAATGTTCTTTTGTTTGAATTCAAGTTAAAATTTTGAACCGAAATTTTAAAATGACAAAATATGATTTCAAAAATAATCACCCATATCAACAAAAATTTCATAAATAAATTTTGTGTGATCTGTCCCATAATTAAATTTTTATTCAAATCTTTTTTGCTTAATACTTTCATGCCTGTGAATTGAAAGTTTATCTTTTGATATGATAACATAATACTAAAATACTTCAAAAATGAGGTTTGAAATTTGAACTTTATCTCTGTTATTTAGTATTATTCGATTTTATTTTTTGATTCACCTAAATGGCAACTTCCTTTTATTCATAAAAATTATTTTTGTATATTTTAATTTTTTGTATACTTTAGAAGTTGATGTATAACATATTAAAATTGTCTTTCTATTTTAAAAAAGTGAAAAACCATGTTTATTTGGAGTCTATTTTTTTTGTAGGAAAGACTATTTAAGAAATAAAATCAATCATTTCTGTTCCATTTGATTAAACATTTATATACAAATATTGTTAATAAGATTATCAGCTCATTTTTTTCTTATATGATCGTAACATTAAGTGATTAATAATTAAGGAATTTTCATAAGAAAGTTAGGTCAAGATGATTCTTTTTTATATTGTATAAAGTTAAATGTTTAAAATGAAAAACTTATGAAAATTAGAATATATTTCATATTCACAAACAAAAAAAATATGATGATATTTTTATTTTTTGTTGTGATGATAAAACATTTTCTTTTTTCAACCTCAAGAGAATGACTAAAAATTAGAAGTTTCAATCACACATTGACACATTTCCATAAATGAAAATATAAAAACAAACCACATCATTAATTACTTCATTTCGTTCATCTTTTTCATTTTTTCATCTTTTCTGACAGAATACTTATTATTTCCTTTCTTTTGCTTCAACTTTTTTGTCTCCTTATTAATCTCTTTTTCTGAAAGAACAGATGATATTGTAAAATTAAACTATTTTTGTTTAATGAAATGTGGTGAACATAAACATGAAGCGAACTTGAATATGTTTGTCTGAATGAAATAGTTGTTCAGAAGAGACAATGCTGAAAGTGCGAGTTAGGAAGGAGCATCAAGTCGTTAACGTAGCATTACGAATGCTCTGTCGATTTCATTGTTGCGAGGAAGTTTGGAAGTGACGAGGCAAGCGCGGACAAGTCTTGAAGAGTCGTGAAAGTATAAGATTCTGTAAAGGACACTCCTATCGTTGACTCACCTTGCAAAGTCGGAACTTCACAAGGAGCTTCTGAAGTGCGCTTGAAGAGTTGATTGGGTGGGAGGAATTTCTTTCTTATGTTGAAGTCAATGACTTACAGGCACATGGCTTTGTCAAGCAGGCAGAACCTGTGCGAAGGACGAATTTCGCTCTGAAGGAATGATCTTCGATGGAGATGACAGATTCAGTACTCAGGGGAGTGGGTATTGGAGGAGAGGAGAGAAATTATAGGAAGAAACAGAAGATCACGAAAAAGTCGAAGAAGGAGTATTGAAGATCTGAATGAGAGAGTAGGAGAGGAGGAAGAGGAGAAGGAAGAGGAAGAGAAAGAGGAAGAGGAAGAGGAAGAGGAAAAGGAAGAGGAAAAGGAAGATGAAGAAGAAAGAAGAAAAAGAAGAAGAAAAAGAAGAAGAAGAAGAAGAAGAAGGAGGAGGAGGAGGAGGAGGAGAAGGAAGAAGGTGAAGGTGAAGGTGAAGAAGATAAATGAGCAGTAAATTGGATGGAAGCAGGAGAAAGAGAAGGATCAGGTGAGTGAGAATTCATGACTGTTGGGATTGTGCGGAATCTGGATGATGTGGAAGAGGAAGAAGGAGAGGAAGAAGGAGGAGGAGAAGAAGAAGGAGGAGGAGAAGAAGTAGAAGAAGAAGATGGAGAAGAGGAAGGATGTGGAAGAGGTGTCTGTCTTTGTGCAGAAGGAGTGAATGGAAGAGGAGAAGAAGAAATCAATTGAGAAGAACGCAATGAATGCTGGGGAGAGGAGGAGGAGGAGGAAGAAGAAGAAGAAGAGTTGGAAGAGTCAAAGTTTGAGAATAAAAAATGATGATGTGAATGAATTATGTTTATGAACATCATATGAAGATTCAAACGATGGAGCAATTATTCCATTTCCAGAGATTTTTACAGCAGTCGCGCTGAAAGAGAGCGTTTGAGTGGGAACAAATGTTGAGGTGAGGAGGGTGAGAGAGGCGTCTTGGAGGAGGGAAATGAAGCCAGTGAGGGCATATTCGATGGTGGCACATGGGGTCTGTTGCGGTCTGCCACAGGTATCAGCATCAGTTCTATTGCTGGCAACGATTTTGTTCTGGGCAATGAGGGGGAGCCAGCCATTGTACACATCATTAACAGCTGTTCCATTATTATACACTCTTTTTGTTGGGGTTGTTGATCCACAATTCTCGAATGGAGATTGAGTGATGCTGCTGCCATTGAAGAACACATCATTCCCTCTGCCATTTGTTGCGGAGTTTCCATCGAAGAAGCAGAATGTGATGAATTTTATTCCATTCATCCAAGAATACGTTGGATAAAAGAAAATAGCAGCACCTCCATAATTGATAGAGGCAGTCAATTTGTTGTAAGTGAATTGACAATCATTTACCAAAAACTGAGTTGGTTTATTTTGTTGGGGCCAATTGAATGTAAGAGAACAAGCCACATTTCCTCCAGTACTAGCTATACACTATCATTTGGTAAATAGAAATTTTCCGTTTGATGGAAAATCACCAAACGGTAAACACCAACCAGTTCAACACATATCTGTAATTGAACTATTTTCCACTCTGTTATCTGATAATAACTGAACAGAATTCGTTCGTGGATTTGTAAATTTTGATACTGCTCCTCCATGCAAAGCAGAGCAACTTGAAAAATTGGGTTTTGTGATTTTAATTTTCAAAAAACTTTTGTAATATAACGCTCCGGAATGATCTTTTACTGAACATTTGTTGAATGAACAAGAAAATTCCACGAAAATTACATTTTTAAAACAAAAAAATAACGTTTAAAACAACGATAAAGTTCAAATTTCAAACCTCATTTTTGAAGTATTTTAGTATTATGTTATCGTATCAAAAGATAAACTTTCAATTCACAGGCATGAAAGTATTAAGCAAAAAAGATTTGAATAAAAATTTAATTATGGGACAGATCACATAAAATTTATTTATGAAATTTTTGTTGATATCACAAAAACTGCTCCACCAAAAAGTGTTGTTTTTTTATGTTATTCATTCCCACTTATTATCAAAAATGAAATCATTAAATTGGAGGAGGTATTTTGTCACACTTATGCGAAAAATCGTTTCTGTATTGTTTTATAATAATTCGCAAAAATGAAAAAAAAATATTCAAATATTCGAATATTTTTTAAAAATTGTTAGGCTTATATTCAGAGGAGCTAACTTCATCTCCTGCTTAATAATTTGCACAAGATTCTTCATCAATATCTTTTTTATAAATATTTCCAAGTTTTGAATTCTTTCAATTTCATCTAAAACTTCTTTTTCTTCTTCCATCTATTTCAGAAGCCTTTTCCTTTTCAAAAAACAATATTTGATTCACTGTGTAAATGTTGTGTCAAATGTTGATTTAACTTTCAACAGTGAAAAATAATCAAACGTTAATCTGATCCTTGTTTCGAATCTTTAAAATGAGAAATATTAATGCTGCTGTGATCCTTAGATTGAGTTTTCAATCCGACCAGTCTCACGTTCCAGAAATGTTCTTTTTGAAACATTGTTTATTGTTATATCCAAGTGCTCCAAGCGAAGAATAAGTGTGTCATTCAAACAATATTATTAATGTTCCAATTTTTGTGCATTTCTGGATTATTTGCATAAAGTTTTCCTTCCTTCTTTTTGAATGACAACAACCATGAACTGTTTTCACGCTCCACCTCCCTCTGAACTTTCCTGACCTCTTATAATCCACGTTGAGTTTTTTTTCTTCCTCTTCGGAATTTCCGATTTCGAAATATTGCTTCATCTATTTCCACCATAATTCCTTCGTTTCCAATAACTAATTGCCTTTCGTTACACATTTGTGAACAAACTCACTTTTTTATTCTTCCGCAGTGAACCTCTGTGACATGATAAAAGTAAATGGAAACAATGACAAAATGATTAACAAGATTTTTATGATTTATCAAAAATTGTAATTAATAACGATTTCACTATTTTTTTGTCTGTAATAATTAATTTGTTAATAGAATTACAACAATTCTTATTATTTTGAAATAATCAAGATTTTAATAAAGATGATCAAGTTCCCAACATGCATTTTTTTCGCAGAAAATATCAGCTGAGGAATTTTTTTGTCACAATTTTTCGTTGACCGTCTGTGAAAAAAAGAAAAAGACGGATATTTCTAATTCATTCCACAAATTATTTCCAAAGCTCTCAATGAAGTTATTTGAAGTTTTCGCAATCATTCGTATTAATTTATTTAAATTTGATAAAATACATAAATCAATTAAAGTGTATTTTTAAACAGACGAATGATTTTTTACTTGTAATGTCAAAGAGAAATATTTCCAGCGTCCAATTGTGGCCTATTTGAAAGCAAAAAAAAAAGTCATCTTATCATTTTTCCATTTGAAGCTTTCAAAAAAAAAAATAATATCAATTCTTCAAAAATGTGTTTCATAAGGAATGTTCCTCTTATTTCACATTTGGGGAAAGCAATGAAACATTATTTTATTCTCAAAAAATATGTATTAAAGATCAACAAATATTGCACATAGTAAAGAGAATTGTTTTCGTTTTTTTTGTATCATTCTTTTGAATAACATTCAAAAGGGGTAACTATTATTCTCAAAGAGAAAAAATACACCAACTTGCAGTTCGAATTCACACATCTTGACACCTGTTATTGGTTTAATGTGAAAATGAATTTTTTTATTTCATCCAAATTTTTGTTATTAAAGACACTTTTCATATTTGAATAAATAATTGTCATTGAAAATTCAACTTCGATTACTCTTTATTCATAATAATAAAGACTTGAAGAATTTTTTTGAAAGAATAATATGGTTGTTTGGATTCAATAGGATTAAGTTCAAACAATTTTGGTTAATTTTCTGATGTTATACATCAATTTAATGCTTAATAATGGTTATTGATTCGCAATTGAGCGAATCAACAAGCGCAAGTTGCAGGTTTTCTCCTCGATAATGAGTATTGATAAAAAAGTTTGGGTGGTTTTAGATCAAACTTCGCAAACAATTTAACTTCTTTCACATTCCATTGTCCGCAGGAAGAATGGAACAAGAGCGTGTTGGAGTGACAAATAGCGATCGGCGAGGACAGAGGATTTGATCTTATTCACAGGCTTTCAAGGGTAGAAAACATGATCGAAGAAATCACCAGAAGCCAAACATGGCCAATGCAGTCCGGAGCTACGGAGTTGCTACCAACGAGGAAAGTTAAGAGAGAACGACAAAGGAAGAGATCTCTGTCGAGATCAAGCGAGTCAAAGTCGGATGCAAATTTTAGTGATCTGATCGCGAAGCGGAACCAAGGAAAGCGTGAGAGAGGATGTCGAACATATAGCCGAACGAAGAGACGGGAAGACGAAGAGGAAAGCAACTGGGATTCTGAAGAGCAAGAAGTGCAGGAAGAAAAGGAGAGAAAACAAAAATTTGCCAGAATTTTTCCCAGGGAGTGGTTGACACACCTGAGACAAGCGAGCGAGTTGAGGAACTTTATTGAATTTTGCAAAGCTTGTTCGATCAGGACAAACGATGATATTTTGAATACGTTTATTCCGGAGAGTGAGAAGGAAATTTTCACGGGACACACGGACACAAGCTGGAATGCGCTCGCCAGAACAGAAATCACAACAAAGGGGAGAAGAGACTCACCAGAAGTGAGCCGAGTAATCGAACTCCTCCAGCCTGTTCTAGAATCGGGCTTTGAAGTGGCGAAGGCAATCGCAGCCCTCACGGTGAAGGAACTAGAGAAGGCGCACCTCATGGAAGAGGAGAAAGAACGACTGAAAGGACTGTTTTGTTCTTATGCGCTTATTGCCAACTGTATCAGCAGAATAAACTTACTGAAAGTTATTCTTCAATCGGATTGGGAAAGCGCGAAAGGCTTTTTAGAAGGAGGAATGTCTTAGGAAGTGCCGGAGAACCTGAGAAAACTGGTGGAGAGCACTAGCTTTTTTCAAGCAGAGGGAGATGCAGCAGGATACGATGCATCTCCCGACTCCACAACAGGTTTCGGGTCCACAACAGCCAGAAGTGGGCTCCCGAGAAGATACAGTTCTGGAAGGAGCACACAGGGTTTTGAATACAGACAGCTCCAGAAGCATGGCTTCGATGGGAGCTTCACGAATTTCAAGGAAAGAAGGATGTCAACACAAGTACTACCACAGCATGCCCCTGCACCAGCTGGGAGAGTGGCCTCGATCACAGTTCCCCTCACCCCAGCTCCCCCGAGGATACAGGGAGGATCAGCAACAGGAACAGCTATTGGAACGAGCCAATGGACCTATAAGAAGTGAGGGGGAGTATAGCCCCACTGTGTTGCGAGACAGAGAGAGGAGAGAGAGAAGCAAATTACAGCGAAATGAATATACAACGAGAAACCGTCGCTTCGGGCGAGAAGCGATCAGAGACGGAAATGCAGAAACAACAGGTGAACGTCAGAGAGACTCTGAACCTGTCAGACCAAAGAAAGGAGAGAGAACGAGAAATCACGGGGGATTCGGCAATAGAGAAATCGATAGAAGATGTGCGACACCCGACAGCGAGAACAGAAGGAGACTCCGAATATTCCCGAGTGACGGGACAGAGGAGCGAGAGGGAGAACGGGAAGAGAGTCTTGAGAGCTTCTGGGATTGTTATCGAGCCCCCAATTGGGAGCGCCCGGAAGTGGAGCTTGAAAACAGCTATTGTACATATTCTCGAAGGAGAAGGAAATACACAGATGCAGTCTGGCCACAAGACGCCAGGAGTGAGGGAGAGTATAGTGATTGGATCACCAAAGGAGCCACTTCCGGGGAGACTGGTGAACAGGCTGAACGAGTGGATGAAGATTGGGGGAGACAAACTAGTGAGCCGTGGTGTAAGAGCTCGATGGAAAAGTCCCCAATATTTAATCTCACTTTTGAAGAGAAAACACAGACAAGAGTTTCGAGGGACGACAGAGATGACGAACAATTATTTATCCCTCTTGGAAAAGGAATTGAAGGAAGGAGTGGTGAATCCCATACAGGAGTCGGAGGTGAAGTGGTTCAACCCGACATTCTTGGTGACAAAGAAGAACGGAAAGTGGAGGAAGATCTTGGATTGCAGAAAGCTTAACGAGGAAGTGCAGGGAAAACACTTCATGATGGATTCCCAGGAGACAGTGGTGGAACTCCTGGAAGAGAACGACTGGATGACAACTTTGGACATATCGAGTGCATACCAACATGTCAAAGTGGATGAACAATTCAGTCCCTTTCTGTGCTTCAGCTTTCAAAAGCAATGCTACACTTACGTGGGGATGCCATTTGGAGCAAAGGACGCGCCCAGAGTATTCACGAAGATAATGAGAAGGGCGGCGTCATATATCAGAGAAAAGTGGAAAGTGAAGCTAGTGATATACCTGGACGACATTTTCCTCATGCACACAGACAGGGATGCATTGAGATCGATCTCACAGGAGATAGCTCAGTTCCTGAGAAATCTGGGCTGGATACTGTTGGAAGAGAAGCTGAAGTTGGAACGCACAAGGAGTGTGGAGTTTCTGGGATTGCTTTGGAACTCGGAAAGGATGGAAGTGACACTCCAAGAAAGGAAGAGAGTGCTGCTGCTAGAGTATGTGCGAACCTGTACAGCATATGCTAAGTGAAGGAAGAGATAAAAGACGAGAGACTTAGCAGCACTCCTCAGGAGGCTGAATTTTGTGAGACTGCAACACCCACCAGCGAGCTTGTGGATGAAGCGCATGCAATACATGCTGATGCAGGCGATAGCCCGCGGAGGCTGGAACTGAACTGTTACAGTCAACCCAATGATACTGGTAGAATTAACACACTGGAGAAAGATACTACAAGAAAACAGACCAAGGAGTCTGAAGAGAAGGAACAGACCAGCGGAACTAATAACAGATGTGTTAGAGCTTGGATGGGGTGAGGTGTTAACAACACCGAAAAAGAACAGAAAGGAGAAGATATATGTCCACGGAAGTTGGACACCCCGGGAGATTGCACTGGCGATCAACGAGAAGGATTCAAGAGCAGTGTTGAGAACACAAGAGAGAAAGGGAGCATGGATGCAACAACAGAAGATAGATCATATTCGTCTGAGGGCAGACAATATGTCCACAAGGTGGACAATACAGAAGAAGAGGGAAGCGCCATTGCTCATTCCAACACTGAGTGTATTGGAAAAGAAACTGAACAGCCTCGACATTACAATACAGACGGAACATCTCCCGGGAGAACAGAACACGGATGCAGATGCACTCAGCCGGATGGCGAAAAAGCCGGACTATGCACTGAGCGGGGAGAAAGTCGCAGAGATATTACAAACAATCGCACTGAGAACACTGGACACAATCTCAAAACCAATTGTGCTGGTGCCCTGTGGAAGTACTTGGAGACAATCCTCCGTGAGAAGGAAGAGAGAGAAAAACATGCCAGGAGACGAGATATTGCTAGTCCATCCGTTCTTGAGAAATATTGGACGTGTGCTGAAAGAGAAAATGAAGGAAGCGCAGAGGGATCTTACGATTCTGATTCTGCCAGCCTGGCGGGGGCAAATCTGGACCCCGCAACTGCAGCCTGGGCATTTGACAAAGACCCTGGGGACCTTTCAGGAGTGCGTGATACGGGGAGCAAAGATGAGAAGGGAAGGCTGGAGATTACCCCCAGGAGAAGTGATATCAGTCACACTGGAGAAGAGAGTATTCAAGGAATGGACCTCTTCAAAGCATGTGGAGAATATGTGAGAGCGAATGACATAGCAGCAGCAATACTGAAAAATCAGAAGAGTGAAAGGGATACGTGGAGAGTGCTGCGAAGATTTAGACAATTCATAGATAGAGAGAGCATGGATGACACCTACCCCCTCACATCCAGAGATGCCAAATGGATTATGGAAGAATTTTTTGAAACTCAATTTAATACAAATGTTTCAAGTGGAGTGATTCATCAGACAGAACGGAAAGTACTGGAGTCCATCAACCTTTTTAGAGAAACCAAGATTGATCGAAAGGACATTGAAATATTTCTAAAGACTTATGTGGGGGATAAGCCAAGAAGGGGAAAACGATGCAAAACGATATGGGATCTCACAATAATCACCAAATGGGAAAAAGCCACCCATGATATGACGGACCAACGAACACTTCAGAGGAGAGCCCTCATCCTCACTATGGTTTTTGGAGCTTTAAGGCCATCAGAGCTGGAAAGAATGAGAAGTGATACTACGATATTTAAGGACGAGTTCGTCCAGACACAAGTACAAACAAAAACATCAGGGGGAGAGACGGTCAAGGTTATTATAAACAAACATCCAAATCCACGTATCTATGCAGTTATCGCGCTGCAACGTTGGATGGAATTTTCAAAGACAACGTTAAAGGATGAACATGTGTGGTTCAATATCAGTGAGAGGCAATCTGCAAACTTGCAGAAGATAAAAGAAGAATTAGTGGCTGTCCTGAGAGAAAATGGAATAACTGAAACATTTACCGCGTTCTCAAAAAGACACGCCGTGATAACACACTTAGCAAGACAACAAGATGCAGATTGGAAAACAATCAATGCGGACGCGAGATGGGTTCCAAGTTCTAGAGTGGCCCAGGAGTATTACACCGTGCTTCCAGTTCAAGACACGAGATGGTTCCTGGAGACAATCGGCGGATCAGGATCCCTTTGTGGAGAAGCGGAAAAGTCAGAGAAGGATAGAGAAAGGAAGGATAAAAGAATTGAGAAGACAGTACCAGGAATTATGGAATATACAGGAGAAAGTTGACAATCTGGAGGAGAAGTGGATAGGAGAAAGAGAAGGAGATCAAAGAGACGAAGGCCAATTCGAGAGAAGAGTACACAGCAGGAGAGTGATATAGCTCAACTTCCCAAAGGTGATGAGACAGCCCCCATAATTCCCCGCAGCATTATGGAGCTGACGGAGGGCAGACAAACTGCCTTGCAAAAGGAGCTGGAACCTGATCGGAGGAAACGCGGAGAGAGAAGCATAGGACAAATTGTCAGGCTTGCTCAAGTGTCGAAGACCCGATCAAGAACACCCAGAAAGCATTCAAAGAGAGGCAGGGAGTAGAGATAAGGGCCGCACCTTCATCCGCAGTCCCTCTGTTCATCCATCGCACGATATCGTGCTAGGAAAGGGGTTTTAGATCACACATACGGAAAGAAAAGGGATTTCAGAACTCATTATTGAGGAGCAAACCTGCTCCTTGCGTTTGTAGATTCGCTTCATTGCGAATTGATAAAAACGCAGTGAGACAGGTTTGCTCAGAGATAATAGGAATGCGGATGGAGAGAAGATACGCGGCTGGGTGCGATGTAGAGCGACATGCAAGTGTGTAGATTACGAGAAAAGGGGAGAGATAACAGAAGAGAGAGGAAAATAGCAACCGCCCGAAATCACAAGAGTGCACCTAGAACCTGTTCAGAGAAATGTGGAATGAATAAAAAGTTTGAAGAAGGAGCCTGCTCCTTTTAATGGAATCGAACAAATGCAAAGAGAACAGTCAGACGGGACCACACAGTGTGTGGTGGGTGGATTTGCTCTGCTGATGCAGCAGAAGAGAGGGAGGCAGAGCACATTACATGCAGTTTTCTTTTTCACTCCTCGCGGAAGCGAATGTGGTTTTTCTTTCTGCTTCGTTTTGAGTTTTCGCCTCACTGAATCCCTGCACTGACTGCAGGAGGGAGCTCCGAGGGGCAACGTCCCCTGCCCTCTGGTCTTCGTAACCAAGGCGAAAAGGCGAAGTATGTGGTGAAGTGAAGCGGACAATTCATAATAAACTTTTTTATTGTTTAAATGTTTTTGTCTATATTTTCATCTCGCCCTTTTTCCAACGTCATTTTGGGAGGGCGAAGTTCTCACAAAACCAGCCCATAAATTGTGATCAATACTCATTATCTCGGAGTGAACCTGTCTCTCTGTTTTTTTTTAACATTAATCAAACAGAACAAATAACTAGAAAATTTTTTCGATTGAACCACAATTTTGTTTTCTTTATGGAATCAAACATTTTAAGTTCGTGTAATTATTTTTGAAATCATAAAATTTTTCGAAATGTTGATTTATCAAAGGTTGTTCATTATTGAATGGAGATTATGCATTAATGTGATAATTTTCTTTCTTTTGTTTTCAAAACGAATGATTCTGCACAAATAATGATGAAGATGTCTTTTGCTAGCCTTTTCATTTTTCAATAATCTTTTTTTAATATTTAAGTGAAATTTTCTGACCGAAATTTTTGAATGTTGAAATATGATTTCAAAAATAATCGCACAGGTATTTATTAATATATAGAAAATGTGGCTTTCTTTTTTTTCCTCTTTTGAATTAACTTTCATATTTTTTCAAAAATTTTTTAATGAATTTTTCGAATGATAAAAATCAAATGCACTCTGGTAACAACTGAAGTCACTGCATTTAGTTGAAATAATCAGAATAATTTTTGCTGAAAATTTATTGATGATAAAACAAATAATACGAATGAATAGTGTGCCTTCATTTCCACAATAATCTCTTTTTGTCTAATTTCAATGTATACCCATTGAAACATTTAAAGATAAATCATATGTGTTGAATTAGTCGACTCAAACTTTATTGACTGAAAAGAAGCTATTATGAACAAAATATGGTGGAAAATCCGGACTTTCAAGCTTTTAATGCACAAAGCATGAAAAAATTGTTTCACCTATTGCATTTTGAAACTTAACCAGATTTCAAAATAAATTTGATTTTCATTTTTGAAAGCAAACGCCATTGATATAATAACATTAAGTTCAGTAACTTCATATGTATTACAAAAAACAAACACATTTGTTACAAAATTTTTTAATCACAAAAAGCTTTCAAAAGTGCATAATTTTTCTATGAAAATGCCTGAAGTCAAATATTTTGTCCCATATACACTTTTTTTCTTTTTCTATTGTTTTTGATTTTGAACAAAATATTAAAATATGTTTTGACAAATCACAACTATAAGAAACATTCAGAAACTCATATTTTTCGGATTTTTTTTGTAAAAGTTTGATTAAATATAATATTATAAAACAAGCCAGGGGTGAATTTATCATTATTGCTATATTTTTTTCATTAAAAAAAATCAAAATTTCGAAAATATAATGGTTATGATCAAACTTATTTCAAAAATTTTTGTTTGAAAATTGAACGATTTTTTGTAATTTCTTGGTGTAGTTAAATTTGACTTGTAATAAAAACCTAACAATTCAAATCAAGTGAATTAAAGATATTTGAAGCACTCATTTGTTTGCGTTTTTTATTTTTAAAGAATAAATAAAGTTTTAAAATGAACTTGAGTGTTTTCGTTCTTCTTTACGATTTTCTCTCAAATCAATATGTTAAATTTTGGGTAAACTTTTTTAATTTTGTTCATTTTTTTATAAATACGGCTTGAGTTTTTATCAAAAAAAAAAATCACTTTTTCACACAAAAAAGACGTGTGTTTCAATGATTGTGCAAAATGAAAAGAAAAAATACTAAACATTTGTATGAATTGCTAACTTTTTTTATTCTTCTCTATAAAATAGAACAAGAAAGGAAAGAATATCATAAAAAAAATTTTTTTTTTTAAATCTTCTTATACATCGATTTCAACTTTTCCTTTTAGAAATTGATTTGAACATAACCATAATATTATCGAAATTTTAATTTTTTTTCAATGAAAAAAATATAGCAATAATGATAAATTCACCCCTAGCATGTTTTATTTTTGATGTTAAATCATTCTATCACAAAAAATCCGAAAAAAAAATGAGTTTCTGAATGTTACTTAAAGATGTGATAAACCGATGTTATTTCATTGATAATCGTTTTATTGTGCTCCATATTTCATCAATTTGTAATGAATATTTTCATTGTTTCTTTTCTCTTCATGAAATATTGTTTGTGATATTTCGAAAATCATGAGCTCAGTTTCATTTTGTTTTGATTTTTTGCTTTTGTTTCTTATCTTTTGCACATTTTGATCATTTTGTTTTCTTTTTTCAAATCTTTTCAAAACAATGATGCAAAACAGTGGCAATAAATAATATACTATGGGCGTTAACAATTTTTGTTTTCAAAATCAGTTGATCTTCCTATATGAGTGTTTCATTCGGAATGGAAACTGTCCAATGATTAAACTCACTTTTCAAACACTCATCAATTGGATTCAAGCCATTGATTGCATCAATTTGTATATGAATTAAGGATGTATTGATCTGTTGCAATATCGATCAAGAAACATCAAAACTCATGCTCTTTATTTTTCTGATTATCACTTTTGCAATTTCACAAGAATTGGATGAAGGAAAACCTTATACAGTTTATGTGAAGCAAAGTGGAAGTGACACAAACACTGGCACAGAGATCGATCAGGAAAAGAAATCATTGAAAAGTGCATATGATCTGCTTGGTGAAGAAGAAGCATGCAAGATCTATATTGTCAATGACGCAACTGCATTCACAGCAGAAGCAATAACTTTCAGCAAAAGTGAAGGAATAATGATTGAAGGAGCTGATGGCAAGGGAACGAAAAATGAAATTGTTTCAATTGACTGCGATGTTCATCCAAGTGGAAGTCTTTTAATATGTAGAGAAGATACTGAATTCAAATATTTGGCATTCCACTTTCCCGTTATTATAAGCAGTTATGGAACATATCCATTGATTCATGGGGTTGGAAGGGAACTCACCATAAAAAACTGTCAATTTATTCATCCCCCAACAAATAACAAAATTGGGGAATATGCCGTTGTGCATGTGGAAGGCAGTAATGTTCAAATGAATTCAGTTGAGTGTATTGATGAAAATCAAACTATTTCAATTTCTCGCGCAATTTTTTTTTTTTGCGCCTAAAGCATTATCATTAACGAATGTGACTTTGAAGAAAATTTCCAGTGATAGTTCACTCGTTTCCATAGAAGAATATAAAGATATTGAAATGGATGCGACGCTGAATAATTGCACATTCACAGAATGTCAAGCTGGAAGTTATGGTATAATATCTGTTTTTAGCGAAATCAGTAAAAGTTCATTCACAATTGGAGATGGAGGCTTAACATCTTTCACCTCTTGTAGCAGTGGTGGATCTTATGCCAAATCTGGTGGAATCTATTTGTATATGCCAAATATTGCATCAGCATCACAACTGAAATGGCCAACAGATGGAAAGAATCTGGTATTTCAGAATTGTTCAGCATATGATAGTGGCAAAAAGAGAAACACTGGACTGTATTTAGAAATAAAAGGAAGTTCTTTATTCACAGATATTGCAGATGCAATGATGAACAGTTTTGCAGCTGATTACACAAGAAGAGACAACAGATGGTGTGTTGTTGTCAATGGATATGATTTCACAAGTTTGTATTTTGATCCTGCTCCCAAAAAACCAGACAATATGACAAGGGCATTCGTGAAGAAAGGAGGGAAGGGAAATGGAATCGATGTTAATTCAGCAATCAACAGCTTGAAGGAAGCTTATGATTTCTTGGAAAAGAGCGGGAAATGTTTCATTGACATTATCAAAACATCTGATCCAATCAAAGCAGAAGCCATAAGTTTCATCATTAACAGTGGAATAACAATTGAAGGAGTGAATGACAATGGAGAGGGAAATACAGAAGCTTCCATCAATTGTGATGTTTCTGTTTCATCAATTCTCTTTTCTTGCCAGAAAACTGTGGAATTCAAGTGTTTGGCATTCCAATTCTCTTCAACAGAAAAGAATTGGGACTCATTGATCAGTGCTGGATTAGGTTCAATATCACTGAAAATATCAACATGTCGATTTGCCAGAATTGGATCACAAGCACAAGAAGGAATGATGGCAAATACGGATGGAAACAGCCCCTTGGAAAGCAGTCTTGTGAGTGTGACATCTGGAAGTGTGGAAATGGACACAGTGAAATGCACAGATGAGACCTCATTTGTGGCATTCTCTTCATCACCATTTTCATTTTCTGGAGCCCGTGAAGTATCATTGAGCACTGTGGAGATCAGCAAAGTGAATGTTCAAAATGGAGCAGCAATCAGTATCAGAGATAAGAGTGATTTATCTTCGAAGGTGTCAATCGAAGGATTGAATGTTCGAGAAGTGAAATCGGAGAAAGGAGCAGCAGCAGGGTTGGATATCACCCTCAGTTCAAAAGAATCAAGAGTGGCGATTGGAAGGTCAAGCAAATGTTCATTCAAATCGTGTTCAGCACCAGAAGGGAAATCAGGAGCAATATTCATTGAGATGCCCAAGGCCACATCGAATCTGCAACTCCCTTCAGAACACAACCTGGAGATCGACAGCTCAAACACAGCTGGCTCAAAAACAACTTCTCTGTTCATCATTGCCCCAGACTTCGAAAAGTTCTGCAAACAAGAAGATGCCTTTGCGTTTGCGAATGACTTTGATGAATCAACATCTGGGTGGATCGAGGGAGCAAAAGATGCAGAATCAGAGCCTGAGGATGTGTATGAGAAGTTTGTGAAAGTGAGACAAGAGAAACTGAAAGATCAAAACAAAAAGAGGAAGGCAGGGATCGTTGTTGCTATTGTTGTGCCAATAGTGGTTGTTGTGGCAGTTGTGGTGATTGTGATTGTGATTGTTGTTGTGAGGAAAAGGAAATCAAGAAATGAAGAGAATGACAATAAGGAACAAGAAATGAAGGATTAGGATAAAATTGATTTTTCTTTATTCTTTTCAATTGATATTTGTTCTTGTCTTTCCTTGTGTATTCATCACTTTTGTTTCTTTTTTCATCAATTTCTCATGTGATTTTATATTTCATAATTCATACCTTTTTTTTCACTTATTCTGTCAAATGCAGAATACACAATATATTTATTTCCCAGGAATTCCCAAGAAAAAATGCATCAAACTTTCTGATGAACAGAACATTCTGAATCTTTCAATAATTTTTTGCAAATCTTTAAAAATAAAAAATCACATGTTATTCAGTTTGAATAGATGGAATGGAGATAATATCGTTTCATGGTTTTCAAAATAATGAAATAAAAAAGATATTTGTTTGATTTTCAATTAAGCAGAAAATTTTCGTTATCCAGAATCCATTAACAGTTGAATAAAACAGATGTGGTTTCATAAGAAAAAAATTCAAAGCAGAAATGGGACAGACATTGTTAATCTCCACACCCTTCAAATTGTTTTCAGAGGAACGAAAAAATAAATTTCCTATGAATAAATGTTTCACTTTTGCATATGGCTCAATTAAAAAGTGACTTTGGAAGAATGTATTTTGAAGAATGAGCCCATGAGCAATTTGCAATGCAAATGAAAATGAAGAAATGTTGAAAGGAGAAGAACAACTTTGAGAGGAAATTAAGTGAAATTAGGCAAAGAAACAGAATAACGATTTAATATGATTGCTGAACGAAGAAATATTCATTTCTGTGACAACAAAGCGGCTGAAGAGGAAAAAAGAGTGAAAAGCAGAAAAGAAAAATAATTGGAGCATAACTTTTGGTTGATTTGCAAAAAAAAGAATGAGAGTGAGACATCTTCTCGTACTCCGTCAACAGGAAAATGCAGATAAAAACAGAAAAAGACAGAAGAAAGAAGACAAAAGAAAAATGAAAAGAATCGAGAGAAAAGCAAAGAATGAAAACAAAAAAGAGGAAGAAAAGAATGAAAAGATGAGAGCATACATCCCTGAATGAAAGTTGAAACAAAATTGAGAAAATGAGATAGGGCTCGTTATTTCAATTTTCTAATTAAGTTGTTCACATTTTGAATCTTATTAACGTCCTTGTTGGCTTTTTGCAGCATTTTCAGTTGTTTTCAACTTTATCATTCTGACCTCCAAAAGAAAGACACTTCAATTACACTGAAGAAAAAAAAAATTGAAAAAATTGCAACAACGAAAGCGATTTTAGTTCAAGATGTGAAAAGGTTATAATTGGAGTGAGAAAGAATGAGGAGTTGTTGAGTGAAAGGGAAGTGTTTTAAAAAAGGGAAATGAAGTCGATGGAGGCATATTCGATAGTGGCTCATGGGTTCTGTTCGTGCCCGTCACAGGAATCATCATCACTTCCATTGTTAGCATCGATTATGTTCTAACCGATTAGAGAGAGAGCCATAACACACATCACTTTCTTTTTGTAAATAATTCCATTCAATTTTCGTCGGGGTTGTTTATCCTCATCGGTTGAATGGAGACTGTGTAACACAACTTCCATTGGAAAATGCACGTTTTTCTCTGACGTTTGCTCCAAACACCATGGACGAAGCAGAAAGTGTATCCATTTTTTCATTTTCATTCGGAACAAATCACATAAGTTATAAATTGATTATCACAAAACATTTTTTTGAAAAAAAAAGGAAACCTTAACATAAAGTGAAAGGTTTTGATCTAATGTGTTTGATTTTATAATTGCTGCCACGAAAAAACATTGAAAGAATGAAACGATTTGCTTCAATTAAGTGAAGCACATTTGAAAATAAAAAGCTGGAAAATAACTCATTGACAATTTCAAAACAACGACTAACATCAAACAAAAAGTATCACGTCCTCATTTCATGAAATTTGGGACAAAACCTGTTTCATGAAAACTCTATATTTTTTGTGCCTGAAACCTTTTTGGGGCCAGTTGGCTTCTTAATTTTGTCTAATCTGAGCACTTTCACAAGCAATCTTGCAGAATGGAATATCATCTGCAATAAAAAGTTTAATCAAAATAAATGTGAAAATCAAATTGTGATGAAAAGAAATAAAATGCAAAGATAATGTTTTTTTTAAAAAAATAATTATTATAGAAAGAAAAAAACAATTATATAAAGAAAGAAAGAAAGAAAGAAAATATAACATAATATAATAAAACTATACATGAATATGAAACAAATAAGTCATAAAATTGTAGTAATTAGTAAACAAAACAGCCTTCAAAAACAATAACTTTTACTTTTCATACTTGAAATTGTACACACTTTGGCAGCTTTGTAAACACAATGGCTTGCTTTTTCCGATCAACAAAAAATGACGCAGTTTTCTTCTTTGTGTTAACTTCGCAAGCGACTTGTGAACCTCTTGATCTCCAGGGATCAATAAAAGGCAATGAAGCACCCAAATGTCCTTGATCCTTTATAATCATCCCTTCTGTATTAACTCCTTTCCATTTCCCTTGACCAAAAGGACTAAATCGATGGCTTAGACCAGAAGAACCAAAAGCAGAAGATGACCCTAAACCGAAAGGAGGTGCAAATGGATTTTCCGCTTGATGGCTTGTCGATCAACTTTTTGATTTCTTTGGCTTCAGCAAAGAATTGCGCTTCTTGATGGCATTCTTCATGTTACTCTCGCACACTTGTAGTATTGCAAAACCGCGGGACGACGGATTGGCCTCTTCCACAAGCAAATCCACCCGCTAAATGCCTTTGTTGAATGGATTGCCCAAACAAACAGGAACAGGAAATAGTCTATTCACACAAATTAGGCGCTCCTTCTGCAACAACTGAATATCTGCATCAAACTTCTGATTAAACCCAGATCTCTCTTCAGTGAGAAAATGAAGAGGTCCTCTCATTTCTAACAAATAAAGAAAGAAAGATGAAATATTTCAAAAAAAAAAAAAATCAATTAATCAATAAGTTAATAACAAAACACAAAATACGTAAAATATCTGAAATTCAATAATTATAAATAAAGAATGCAAACTTCCCTTCACTGGCTTTTTGTTTTCTTTATATCCTTCTTTTCCTTTTCCTCCCTCTGACGACGACGATGATGATGAATCAGAGCCGCTTTCATCGTTGCCACTTTCATCAGAATCACTTTCATCTTCAGACTCCTCTGAGTCATCTGATTCCTCATCGCTGTCAGAATCGCTATCAGAGTCGCTGCCACTCTCACTTTTCTTTTTCCCTTTTTCATCTCCTTCTTTTTGCGATTTCTCTCCATCTTCAATCAGTCTAGCTGGCGTTCCGATAAAAGGGCTCGATTCATCAGAGGGATTAAATGGAGGCATCAATAAAGGATCCCCAAATGAAGAAGACGGAAATCCTGGTGCAGGAAATCCTGGTGGAGCCATGCTTGACACAGAAAGTGAAGGCTCCTCAGAAAAGGGCCCAGCTAAAGAAATTCCAGGCGAAAAGGACCAGCTGTGGAAAGTCCAGTTGGCAGCATTGGCCCAGGCCCTTGCATCGCACTTCCAAATGAAGGCGGGAACTTCGCAGGGCCACCAAAAATCCCCGAACTCTCCATCGGTGCTAATGAAGATATGAATGGCTTCGAAGCAGCTTTTCCAGCGCCTAAAGAGCTTGATGCTTTCGAAGAAAACGCTGATGGAACAGAAAATTTCCAATCTGCTTGACTCGAAGTTCTTGCCTTCCCAAAAGCAAAAGCTGGCTCACCTTTTTTCTTTGGCAAACCGCTTGAAGCTAAAAAATAACAACAACAACGAATCAATGAAAGATTTTGACATTTTATTTAAAAATTGTTTTTGAAAATTTGATAACAAGCCATATTCAGCGATAACTTCTTCAGCAATTTTGGACGCAGCTCCTTTGCTCATTCCATATTCTTCCTCAGAATACCCTCGATTTCTTCTTTCATCGTTCCACGCACAATTCCACAGAGAAGATTTGCTGTTTCTTTCATTAAATCAAACAGCTCCTCTTTCTTTTCTCGCTTACTCCACGTGCATGCATGCCTAATTCACTTTATGTTTCATCCCTCGATAACTTACGTTTTTTCCCCAAACTTAAATTGCTCATCAATTTATTATTTTCTTCAGTCACTCACCGTTCATGTTAATTGTTAAATGTTGCCAACGATAATTCTTTAATTATTATGGTTGTTTCAGTTATACAGTCTGTCCCAAAAAAATGTTGATCTGTCCGTTTTTAATGTCGATCATACCATGCTTTTTAAATAAATAATGAACCATATTTTTCATCAATTTAATGGATTGCATGTTAGAAAATATGACTTAACGTGGAAAATGGAGTTATTGCTATTTTTTTTAACCAAGACATAATCAATGATGTTTGTTGTTTGTTACACAATAGTTCATTTACAAATGTTGCTATTATTTGGTTTCATATTCTTTCATTATCATTCTCACTCGAATAAGGTCTTATAAGAGAATATTCTAGTTGAAATCTTTGTGCACCAATTTTCTAATTCATTATTACTTATTGGATCATATTTATTAAATGTATTGTCCATTTTGAACAAATTGAACTTGTTTCTTTTAAATATATGTTTATTTTATGCTCTGAACGGTTATTAAACTGTTTTATTTGTGCTTTTCACTTCAAAATTTCAATATAAAATTGAATATTGATTAATGACTGTTGAACTTATTTCATTATTCTTTATTTTCATTAAATTTTCATGGAGAAAATGAGCAAATATCTCATTGATCATGCTTTGGAATCAAGAAAATATGTATTTTCATTTTTCGTAAATCGAAAGTGTCAACACAAATGTTTTTATTTTTTTTATTTAGTCTCTAAACAAATCAAAATTAACAAAAAATTAAAAAACTTTCATTGTGATGTAAAATCAAAGTTTTGAAAGCAAAATTATAAGTACATAATCTTTCTTTAAACATATAAATCATCTCTTTCAATAATAAATCCAATACTTAAGGAAAATCAAAAGGAGAAGTTATAATGTTGTTTTCAACACATGGAAAGCATACAAAGGATATATTCTGCAATAAAATGATAGAACAAACTAGCTAATTTGAAGAATGCATAAAATTGAAGTTTATTTAAAAACACGTATCTTGCTAAAACATGGAGAATTTGAGAACAACAAACCGACTGTTCCTGTGGAATTAACTTTCCGTTTCGCATGAGATAGTTTTTTGACTTAAAACCAATCATGAGGTGATCTTCAATATGTTTCATTATTTAATCTTAACGAAATATGAAAGATGCAAAACAAAAAAGGGAATTCATTAAAAGTGTAAATTGAAATTGAATGATTATTACGTGCATACCATTTCTATTTTGTTTATTTTCGAGTCATTTACTCAAAGAGCTCTTAAACAAAGCATGACATTAACAAAACATATCAATCATACTCATATCATTCAATTTTGGGAGTCCTTTTTTGATATTGTTGATGGTATGATCGACATTAAAAACGGACAGATCAACATTTTTTTGGGACAGACTGTACAAATTTGACTATCTTTTTATTGGAAATGCCTTTCGTATTTCAGCTTTCAGTACATCTTCGTTTGAAACAGTTTTAACAGGATTAATTCCAAAATTGGACCTGCACTTCATTTCATCATTCTTGTCGCGAAACACTTCAAAAACGAAAGTTTCATTAATTCGTTCCTTCTTCAACGCTTGCAAAATGAGAAAAGCAAAAATACCTTCAAACGTGCGAATTGCAAAGGCACTCAACTGCACACCGAACCTTGTCTGCCAGGTTAGAACCGGATATATATGTTAAAAGGTTATTGAGAAAAAAAACATGTTGATGACTCGAAAGCAAGAAAAACGAGTCATGGAAATACTGAAAAATTTGAGAGATAAAAGAAAGCAAATCACACCGAAAACGCTAAGAGCCGTTGTTGCAAAAGTTTGTCATAAAACGCCTTCTCACAATTTTCATTCTTCATTCATAAAAAGGCATAGCGAGGAATTGATGATTGTTCCATCAAGCGTGAGAGACGAAAAAAGAATGAAAATTTCGGAACAAAGTATTATAACCTGGAAAAATTACAAGACTCAATATGTGAATGGAAAATATTCATCAATGATCTTTTGTGCTGATGAATCAGGTTATCATGCGCATGAAGATACAAGAAAGATGAATCTTATAGTCTAAACAAATGAAAATCGTGTTATTGATCACACGCCTGTTGACAGAGAAGAAAAAAGGATTTCATTGCTCCACTGCATTTCACTTGATGGTACTTTTGTCCCTCCTTGTTTTCTGGTGCAAAAACCGTTCAACACAAGATCCCTTCGGTCTCTAGGCTATTGAATATGAATTCATGGTTGTGTGGAAATCGGAAATTCGTCTTATTTCACAAAGGAGTGGTTTGAAAACTGGATTGAGAAAGTTTTCATTCCTCATGTCAACATTAAAAGAATGATTTTACCAGATAAGCACGCACAGGCAGTGTTGATTCTTGATGGTTGCAGAATCCACCTGTCAGATAATATATTGACTCGACTTGTTAATAAAAATATTTTGCTTTTGGTTTCACCTCCGAATACAACACATTTGCTTCGGTCATTGGATTCATTTATTTTCTCGCTTTGGAAGCTTCAAATTTAACAGGTCAGATCGGGTTCAATGCACGATAGTATGGAACATCTTTTGTGGGTAGGAATGAACGCAATATTGCAAGTTTCTTCATCGATAAACATTTTTTCTGCTTTTAAAGAAAATGGACTTGTGAATGATTTTCACAAGACTCCTTCAACAGCTCAGATCTTTGAAGAAAGCTTCAAAAAAGTGATCGAAATTGTCAAATTGGACAACAAGTCATTGCCACTGTCATGCACAAGACAAACAAGACAAACAAAAGGAGGAGAGTGGGGAATAATGAACATCGACAGAATGCCAGTTTATTTTGGACTTCCGCAAAAAACAATACTTGGTGAAAAACAGAAATGTTTAAGAGTTTTTTTCATTCATATTTCATGGAGCATTTCAATAATAACATGATTAAATAAACAAAATATTCATCAAATTTTTCTTTTTCTTTTTTTTCAATGATACAAAAAGAATTAACAATTAACAAGAACAGTGAATATCTGTTTTTTTTTTGAAAAGATCAGAACCTTATTATTGTTTTTTCATTATTTACTTTTTTCTCAAAAAACTAATATTTCTCTTTCTTGCATGAGTGATTGTTTGAATGCATTTTTAAACAATGTGAAAGATAAAGATGAAGTTGATTATCAAATTGATTCTTTGTTTTCACACCTGAAATTGTGAAGAGATATTTCATCTAACGACAAAAGAGAAGCTTGGAAAAATTTTCTTCTTCAAACTTATGCATCTTTTTAAACTGAAACGAATCATTGGATCATTCACTTTAACACAACCCTCCCAATCTCACATACAAAGAGTTAAATATGCATCGCAATCCAACCCAATTTTTTCTGTTTTCTTCATTTCATAATTAACTTCTAATGCATTCCAATTTTTTCTCTCTCAAACTATCTATCTTCAAAAAAATGTACTTCGCAGGAGCCTCAAACCAAGCATCTTCGCAATTTCTCGTTTTCTTCAATCATCTCATTCATCTTTCCATCTTTCAATTTCTTTCTCAATTATTTCCCACATTTCCTCATCTCTCCCACAATGGATTGTTTCTTCTTTTTCAAAGCCACTTATTCATTGCTGTTTCGTTCAGCCAACCTGTTGAAAACAGTTCAAAAATATCGTAAAAAATTATTCAGATTTATAGAACAAATTATTTAGCCAGGTTTGATGCCTTATTTGATTGGCAAAAGATGCTTTCTCTGATGAAATTCCACAAATCCTAAAAATTTCCCGTTCCTTCCATTTTCAAAGTT
This sequence comes from Monocercomonoides exilis, assembly GCF_001643675.1. NCBI lineage: Eukaryota > Preaxostyla > Oxymonadida > Polymastigidae > Monocercomonoides > Monocercomonoides exilis. The sequence goes on along the minus strand of NW_027150586.1, from coordinate 329,933 downwards.
GTTAGCAGCTGATTCGCCAATCATTCCTTCCTATATTCTTTTTTAATCAAAAAATGCAACAGTTTCCAATCCTTCTGAAAAAGTGAGATTCAAATTTTCTCTTCAAGTTCATCAACTTTGGTTCGTTTCAGAATTCAATTTCATTGTTTTGCTCAAAGACTTCACTAACTTTATTTAACTTCTTCGAAGCGATTTTTACCCCTAATTCATCAAAATTACTTGTTTGACTTGGGTATAAGTGAAAATGAATAAGTGGGTGAAAAGATAGAGAAAATTACTAATTATTTGCAATAATATTAACTTAAGATAACAAATTTTTAATTAATAAATAGTTCAATAATTATTATTGGTTTTTGACTGAATATTTTTTGAGGATTTGGGTGATCATTTTTGAAATAATATTTTTTCTTTCAAAAATTTCGGTTTGAAAATATCTTTTGAATGTCAACAAATGAACACTGAAAAGTTAACAGACATATTCAAGACCTCTTAATTATTATTTCAGATTATGCATTAGATTTTGAAATAGTTGTGATTATTCTAACATTTGAATACAAAATCTCTTCCCAAAGGCAAACAACCTTTGAAAAAATCTATATTCCGGAAAAAGTTATGATTTCAATAATAATCACCCATTTGTTTTTTCCGAACTGACAATTTTTGTCACATTAGTCAGTTAATAAAATTTTCAAATTTAAATGAGAGTGTAACAAGGGTTTCGACTGATGATGCTACAATATGTTTTGATTTTTCACATTGATTTGACAAAAGAAAGTAGCCCTGGGTGACGTGGTGACTTCTGACGTGATTTTTTCGATTTTTGACGGACGTGACAGATTATTCCAAGTCACAAAAAAAAAAATAAAAAATAAAAAATAAAAAATAAAAAATAAAAAATAAAAAATAAAAAATAAAAAAATAAATAAAAATTTCCATTATTCAATTTTGACTGACGTGAAAGCGGCAATCGGAATTTTGATACGTTACTGACGTCACAAGTCAGTGACGTCATTCTGAGTTAGATATTTGAATTAGTTAGAAGAAGTTTACAACTTTCATATTAGCTAACTGAAACAGAAATTAAATAAATCACTGAATTGTGTGCCTTTTACCCATTATTAATCAACAGTTTTTAGTAATTACTCTGTTTTCTGAATACGCGTTTTAGAAAACAAAATTGGTGTTGCTTGAAATTTAATAATGTTTGAGCTGAAACATAATTCAATATGAAACAGAAAGAGAAACATATTTTTTTTATTTTCATTCATTTTTTAAATATTTCTATATTTTAATTATTTAGCATTTTAAAGAGTTAAATTATCATAAAAAGATGGTTGCATAATCAAGCTATCATATTTATATATTTTATGTGAAACTTTGTGATATTTCATTCTGCTTATGATGAAAATCAAAAACCAATAAATTATGATACAAATCCATTCAATAGCCAATTGATAATGGAATATTCACAATTATTTTACTAGACGGAAGCATAGACTGGAACGGAAAAATTGGTTCATTTTTTCCGAATGGTAAAGAATTTCTTGTGCAAACCATCACCAAGTTATCGTTTTTTTTATTTGTATGTTAAATGAGATTTTTTTTTTAATTTCGTATGAACTGAAAAGTATTGTAAACGTCTGCTTTGAACAATCAGTAATGTTTATTTCATTTATGGTTATTCATTAATTCACAGTTTTAAAAGCAATAAGTCATCTTTTCTGCATCCTGCGCTTTGATATGTTGATATGAAAACATGTCTTCTTTTTCCCGTTGTGATTTCACTTCTTGATCCAATCTTATGCTCTGTTTTGTTTCATCCTTTCATTCTTTAAAAATTCAAATATTGGAAAAATGAGGAAAAAACTGAAAGCAAAACTGTGATAAGAATTGAGAATAAACACAGGAAAAGATGAAAAAAAGGAATAAATTCAGGACGAATTTCTTTGAAGAAGATAAATGCTGAAATAAGTTTGAGGAGAATAAAAAAAGAAGATAAAATGTCAAGTCATGAATTAATAATATTTGTTTATTTTTGTTTTTTTGCTGAAGTTTAACTTCATTTTAAAGAAATTATTAAAAATATAATATCATTATCAAAGCCTAAAGCGAATGCATTCTATTTTTGTGAAATGAGTGAAATAAAAAAAAAGAATTATTTCGTTGTAAAATAAAAAGCATTTCATTTTTTGAAAATCTCACAAAATAATCAAAAACACTCAAAGATAAGTGAAGGCAATACTTCACGTTGAAATAATCCAATATAAAAAGATATATAATGATGATACATTCGCAGACTTCTTCAAAATTTGTAAATAATATCAATTTTGTTATTTTTATTTTTTCTTCATTTATTTAATATTTCAACTCCTCATTTGATCACCTTGAATTATGCATAAAAAATATCAAGCTTTCAAATACAATTTCATAATCCATTGTTGGTTGTTTGCTCTCCTTCATAGCATCTTTAACAGCTCCCTCCATTAACAAGTAATCATCCATCACAATATTTTTTCTGCTGCATTTCTCAAGGCGTCAATGCATTTGTAACGAATTTCTCTGTAATTTTCCTTCACTACTCGATATACCTGAACAATGCTGCTGGATAGACCAACACATTCTTAATTCCTCGACCGACAACAGCGAAAAGATATCTCAAGTGTTTCAATCCTTCTCCAAATTACAAGCACTTCATTCGCTTCTTCTTTGCTAATTTCATCTTCTTTCTTCTTCCAATTCTCATTTCTTGTCAGCTATTCTAATTCTCTTGCCGCCTCTCTTCTGAAATGCAGCTCATTCACATTCATTCCTCCCAAGCTTTTGCCATTGCGCAATATGTTATCAAAATAACCAAGCATATCAATAACCAAGTTGCGTTGGATTGTGATTCTGTTGATGATGCTGATTTATTTCTGTCATCTTCTTTGAGAAACGTTTTGGCTTCGCTCTCTTTTTTTAATAAAGAAAGATATCAGAAAAATGTGGAAACAACAATTTAAAAATATTAAACAATGAAAAAACCACACCTTTTTCATCCCAATTGTGCTCATTGATTGCAAAAACATTTTCACTTCTTAATGCATTCTTTCTTTTCTCTTCTTGATAGACACAGCTTTCAAAAGGCAGCGAATACAAATAAAAAGGATATTCCACATAAGTTACTTGTTGGACAAGAGTAAGCATTCGCAAATATCAATCAAACGATGTGTATTCTTTTCTTCTTCTTTAATCATCTTCTCAAATCTTTTGTTCGACAAAGATTTTTCAAAAGGAATATAAGTAATATTCTTCAACTCTTTGCAATATCCAATATTCTTCAATATCAAAATGTTTTTTTCAATATTCAACTCTTGCTTTAAATAATTCTATCATTTTTGTAAAACTGTTCTTTTGAGAAAACAGATCTTTGTTCATCTTCATTCGTACAATCCATAATTCCTCAATTCTCTTCGATTTTCTGTTTCTGATTTTACTCACCGCAATGCTTCAGCTTAGAAGACAATTCTTCAAAAAATAAAAAATGAAGAAAAAAATCCTCTCATCATATGTTCAAGCTCAACAACGTTGCACACCTATGAATTTTTCGGAAATGCTATTAATCTGATTATTAATTATGCAATTGTGTTCAGAAAGCTGTGTTGTTTTCTTTCAAAAATTAAATTACAAAATGCTTATGTTCAACTATTCCAGGTGAAAGAATAATTATAAAAAAGCAATGAAAAGTCAGTTCTCACACCATCATTTTAGACACATGCATTTCTCATATGTTTTTTGAAATAAGTGTGCTTTATTTCTAAATCATTTAATAATGGGATATTTGATTTCAAATATTCTAAATACATATTATAAATTTGCTGAATTTTTCAAAAAATGTATAAATAAAATATTTTCATCTTTTTTTTTTTTTTTTTTTTTTTAAATTTGAAGTGGAAAATTGGTGACGGACGTGACAAATTTTTTTCTTCACGTCACCCAGGGCTAAAAGAAAGAGAAAATAAGTGAGGAACTTGATTAGAAAATCAATCCAAAAATTATGACAAGATAACATTTGATCTTTGTAGCATAATACATTTAATACACATATTGTTTAAATATCATCATTTCAGAATGTGGACGCCTTTGGCTCCGCATCGGGGATTGTATTCATTAGCTCATCTACGAACGATTTGTGGATTTTCTGAACCCCCTACACTTTTCCAAAAAAGAAAAACCAACAGAAAACAAGTTAAAAGAAGTGGTAATTCAGAAGCAGGAACACCTTTCAAATGCCAGTGCTCATCTACTTCTACGTATTTTCAAAACAAGTTCCCTTTCACTTTTGATTCTTCAACATTAAACCCAGAAATGAAAATTGATCAAAATTTTATAAAATCTGAACAGCACAGACAAACAATGGATCTCTTAAAGCAGATGACACTAAAATCTCAAAATGAGAATCAAAATTATCTTGAATTGAAAACAATTTCTCATCCAGATCTTGTTCCTTCTTCAATTTATTCTTTTAGTTTATTCTGCACTTCTCCAATTGACAATGATCAGAAACTCAGCTCATCCATTTCTTACAAGCCACGAACGACAATAACATCAAGAACGGAATCCACCCCGAAAACCACCCTTTCAATTGTGCATTTATTAAATTCCAACAATAAAGTGGTTTTGAACGAGAAGTCATTTGTTGACAAGAATATGGAAATAAAACGAGTACAATTACCAGAAGAACAAACAAAACCCCAATGCGTCAAAAATCAACAAAAATTTCCTTCATATTCCACGCTTCCAGCTAAAGTTGAAAATATAGCTGAAAAAATATTTCCAGAAAACGCATCGTCTAAGGGAGTGGCTTCTTCAATTTTACTTCATTCAACACAATTCGATGGGAATCGCAATGAAAGTCGCGAATCGCCTCCAGCAGAGCATCTATGTCCAACGACTCCGGAAATAACTCTTTCAGACTTTTCACTTCCTCCTTTTGTTGGCTCTCCTCTCGAACGTTCGCCTCCAACGGAGCCGCGCACTGATCCATTGAAGTCTCTCCATCCGCAGTCGCGTCCGTCGTATCGTCATCATGGCCCATCGTCATCTCTATCATCATTTGCTTCGTTCTCCTCTTTCACATCTCTTCCTCCTTCCTCACCGCTGCGGTCTTCTCCTCCTTCTTCGCCTTCTCCTCCAACTCTAATCTTATCTCCTGCCTCGTCACTGTGTTTTTCTCCTTCGAGTGTGCACACGAAATCTTCAAGTGTTGAACATTCTCCTATTCTTTCCCCGTTGTTGAAACAGAGAATGGCTGCGACATCTCCGCTGGCCCAAACATCAACGCTTAACGAAATGTCTGGAAAATCGAAGGAAATATCAAAAGGGAAGCTCCCCACCGAGCAAAATGATGAAAACCGCTCCAAATGTACTTTTGAGAGTGGATTGATCCATCCACAAAAAAGCATTCTTTCAACCAACACGACAGCAAAGAAAGCAGAAAGTGCGATCAACTCAAAAGAGAAACAACAAAATACAGATGATTCTGCACCTTTCGAAGAGGAAAAATGTGCACCTCGTATTTTTCAATGGCCGACGTTTGACGACGACGAAGAAGAAGAGGATGATATCGAAGAGAATGCAGTTACTGCAAAGAAGGAAAAAAACGAAGGAAACTTATTAAACAGACAGCTTATTGGAGAAGCATCTATTGGAATAGAAACAAAAGATGAATCTGTAGATCAAAACACAAATGCTGCTGGAGCAGAAGAATTCCCAGCGATTGAATTAGATGGTAGCAAAATTTCGCTTGCAGATGATTGTTTTTGCCATCCGTTTTCATCATTTATCAAAGCTGATGCAACACTTAGTGATTTACTTGCTGCGCTTGAGGAGCTTAAAGCGATAGACAACGAAAAAGAAGAGGTGGAAAATGAGAAGTTGTTCTGGAGTGGCATTGCGAACGAAATCAGAGTGACTAAAGATAAAATATCCGGAGATGTGTTTGGAGCGCCGATCGACCAGCTTGTCTGGAAGCCTTCTTCAGAGTTTGGCCGCGTTATGACTGAAACTCCTGTGGGTGAAGGAAAAACCAGCGTTTCTTCAGATGAAAGGGGAGGAATGGAGCAAAATGTTGAGGAGCAAAAATCTAATATTCCTTCTCTTTCTTCGAAATTTGGATCAACAAAAAGGGATTCAAAAATTTCTGAAAGGAAAGCGTCTCAACTTCGATGTAAATCTGATGAAAAATCTCAACTTATAAACGGCAAAAAAATAAAACGGAGTGAATCTCCAGATCTCAGACAAGAAGAGAATATTTTCAAAGCAAAAGAGGGAAATGAGAAGTTTATAAAAGGAGTAATGAAATCCAACGACAAAAAAGAGGAAAAGGAAGGGGGAAATGAAAATGGAGAAAATGTAGAGATTAATCAATCAATTAACAGTTCAAAAGGAAAAGATTCAACAAAGCAAACAGAAAAGGAGTCACTTCAACTACATCAAGTTGAGGTTCTTGGAGAAGGAATAATTCGCCGAGCAGTCACGCCTCCACCGCCATCTGATTCGTATTTCTTGCCAACGCTATTTGAGCCAACTGCTTACACATCTTCGACAGATCTCACAGGAGTAACAGCGCTGTCTGAAGCTCCTTCTGCTTGTTCCTCGTTTCCAAAGTATTCGAGTGTTATTCCTCAAAAGTCGGAGTTTCGGAGGGTGAAAGGATTTGCTTCCATTTTTGGAGGAGAAGAAGAAAACGACAATGTTTTTCGTGAAGATGATGGAGACAACAAAGAACACAGCGGAGCGAATAGAAAAGACAATGCTCGTTTATATGCAGTGGATACATTCGGAAGAGTGGGCTTTGATTCTGTTTTTCCGACAAACCCAAAATATTCAACCTATCAACACAAAGATAATGCGCCTATTATGACTTTTCAGTCATCGTTCCATGAAATACCTGAAAAACTATTGCAGAGTCGATCCGATAATTATCATCAAAATCCAGCAGAAACGATCACCAAGCGAAAGAAGGCGAAGTTTGCTCCATTTCTTAAAAAGTACATCTTCAAGACAGATCGGCCAGTGTTCAATGAAACCGCATATCCTCTTCCTTCTCTGATAAATGAGTGGCTCACTCTCAGAGCGGAAGAAGTGTGCGACGAGGAGTGGCTGAAGAATGAAACAGATGAGAGCGAAAATGACTCGGATGAGGAAAATCAATGTGCGAAGGAGGATGAAATAGAGCCATCAACGAGCGAATGAAAAGCGTTTTTATATTGCATCATGTTGTATCTTTCTTTCTTTTTTCAATTTTTTTTCCCATTTATATAAGTGTTTCGGATTTTTTAAATGAACTTTTTTCTTTTTAATAATTGAAAACTTTTACATAAATTGCATGATTCAATGAAATTTTCAAAAATCAATCTGCAATGATATGTTGGCTTTTAAATGTTCATATTGAAAAACTTTATCATTGATGAAAAGATTTAAGCTCTATTTTCAAATTTAGCTTGTTAAACTGAAAGCTACAAGTTGCAGCTATAAATCAACAATAAATTTATTAAACAAGTTATAAGAATATAAATCTGTAAATGTTTAATATTCTGCAAATATTATTGTTTTACAACTTGAAATTAGCTAACTCTGAATAAAGACTTCTCCAATGAGCCAAAATCATTCTCGCAAAATTAAATATATATACATATATATATATAAGGCATCGAACGAGTTGCAAAATAATTCCAATCGAGTAACAGTCTACCGCAAACGACCAATAAATTATTTGAGTTAAATTTTGTTAAATAACTATGAATTATTGTGTAAATAAATATTCAAAAAGTGTCTTTTGATCTTCTTCTCGCTTTAGGTTAAGGTTGCCATTCATTTGACAATTGAACAAATTAATGGTATTCAAATAAAGTTTGAGTGATCATAAGAAAATATCCAAATAATTATCTTTCAGCTGATAAGCCATTGAACGAATTGTGATGAAAGATTGCTGAAAAGCGCGCAAAATATCATAAAATCCAGCTTGCTCTAAAATATTGGAACAAATATTGAACATTTCATTCTTTTTGTTTGAACTATTACAAAAAATAAATTTTTTATAAAATTATCACAACTTGCAAACTTTGAGCTGGCACAGCATTGAAAGAAATTGTAGAAAAATAATAATATTTCTGTTATCGAAACCTCATTACTGATGCATGCGCATAATTCAACAGAAGAATTCAGAAAGTTTGTTGAAATCAATAAAGAAAAAATTCTTTCTTCATTTTTAACATGACGCATCACACGGCCTAAAATGGAATAGAGATCAAATAGATTTCCATAAGAAAATGGATCTGAAATCATGTAAAGCAAAAAGTTTACTAAATCTGCATTAATATGCGCGTGCTCAATCCAATTGGATGTTTTTAACATTTGTAAAAGTTTCTTTCCAACTTTTTGTTTTTCGAATATATTTTCACTCAAAAGAACAAAACCCAACAAATCGTCAAACATGTGATCAAGTTCAAAGTCATCTTCAATTGGAGATTTGAGGAATTTCTTTTGCGACAATTGAGAAAGTTTGTCTGAAGGTTTTCATGAGGAAATAGAAAAATGTTACAGAAAATGAGTAATACATTCACAATTATACAACAACAGTGTCAATTTGTCATTTTCAATGTTTGACTCCATTGATAAAAATGTTGATAAAAAGGGAATTCATTTTATAATATTTCAGATCATTCATATTCTTTAATTTTTTCTTTTAGTTGTTTTTTTCGAAAAAGTTATTTTATAAATCGTTAAACATAAAGGAGCCAACTTGCATGTCTCATAAATAAAGATATGTGAATTAAAAATCAATTAAAGCTGAAAAAATTGGAACTTTCACTTCTTTTCAAGAGTGTTCTAATCCCATTTAAATATCCAGTGAAATGATAATTTAAAAAATAATATTTTTAAATAATAAACTTTAGAAGAATCCGAATCTACTGAAAGGTGAATACTTCATTGCAGCAACAGGAGGATGAGGGACTTGATCGAATTGTACAATGGTGAGGCCTTGAACGTTGCAAGGGATCACTTTTGCCCCCATCTTGTCAAACGCTGCTGCCTCATCCAGAAGCGCCTGCCGCTCTGCCTTCATCTCTTCCTCTGTCATCCAGAAGCACCCTCCCTCCTGTTTGCCTTGCTTGTCCTGCTTGTCCTTCTTCCCTTTCAAGTCCTCCTTCAGCTCCTCTGCCAGCCAGCGGGGGCGTACCTTCATGATCGATCCCTTGTTTGTTTGGAAGTCGCAGTAGTGTGGCGCAGAGAAGACGGTGATGCATTTGCCGCCGTGGTTGAGCTCAAAGCCTTCGTCTACCACTTGGTGCGAGCGGATGATGTACGACAGATCGTTGTCCGCAAGAAACTGCTCAGTGACATCAGGGCCTGTTGAGATGGAAGAAGAAAAAGAGAAAGAATATAAAGCAAAAAAAATAAATCATAAAATAAATAAATAAATAGATAGATAGATAGATAAATAAATAAAAGCAGAATATATAAGTGATTGAAATAAAAAATGAAATAAAATGATCAATATCAAATGTTAAAAAAAACGTGTAAAATGTTTCACAAAACAGATCATTCAATCAAATAAAATATAAATTTTAAGTAAAAAGAAGAAAGAATTAAAGAATTAAAGAAAGAAAGAACAAGTTATTTTTCTTTCCTTCAGACAACATACCAAACATGTATCTAACTCCACGTGGCGAGGGGCTTCTGCCTGGCTGCTGCTGTGGGTCAGTCCAGACAAGGTCGGCAAAGATGGACTCTGGATCATCTGGTGGCTGCTGCTTGCGGTCGAAGGCCTGAATTTGGCTCAGCTTCACTCCGTCTGTTGTTGGGATACCACCATGGACACAGAGCACTCGTGTTGGTGTCTTCTTCTTCTTATTCTTCTTATTCTCCTCCTCCTCTTCTTCTTCTTCTTTTCCTTCTTCTTTTCCTTCTTCTTTTTCCTCATCTTCTTTTTTCAGCTCCTCTTCATCAGTAAGCAGTGCACAAATTGGAAGGTGATTAAAGACATGAGAGAAAATCGGAAATAGCTGCTTGTTGTATTTGGCATCGCATTCGCCTTTAAACCCATACATCTCGTTCATGTTGTCTGTTTCGTGGTTCCCTCGGAGAAGAATAAGGTGCTTTGGATAGCGCGCCTTCAGCAAGAACAAAAACAGAATGACCTCCATCGAAAATGAACCTCGATCCACATAATCACCATTAAACACATAGATGTTATCTTCAGAAGGAAATCCATTCAGACGGAATATGTTGAGAAGATCATAAAATTGTCCGTGAGTATCACCCACAACAGTTACTCCTCGCCTTGTTAGAGGAACTGTCACCAAATTTGGTTCTGAAGAAAAAACAGTAATCATTTGTTCCAAAAGTGGTATGACGTATCCATATGGGATGAGTTTTTGGGATCTCATCCAAGTTGCAGTTTCTTCCGTAATTAAGGTTGATGGACAATTGGATGATGTGATGGGAAATGAAAATCGTGGCCCTGCATAGCTTTCAGGAATTGTGAGATGAGATTTTTCGCTTGTGATCAATGCACTTGCTTGTGATGAAGGGAGTGAAATAGCCTTGCTAAAAAGAGAAGATAGTTTTGTTCTCGCTTCATTCAGTTTTGTTCGCACCTCCAAATTATTAGGTGTTAATTCAGCTTGTTTTTTTAAATCTGCAATAGCCTCATTAAACTGCTTGAGTTGCAAGTAAGCACACCCACGTCTATAATATCCCTTTTGAAATGTTGGATCTGTTTTTATTGCCAAAGTTGCATCTTGCACGGCATATCCATAATTCTCTAATCGAATATTACACAGTGAACGATTTGAATAAAGTGGTGCACTTGGGGAAATTTCAATAGCTTTATCATAACATTCGATTGCCTCATTATATTTCCCTTCATTAAAGTGCTTGTTCCCTCGTGCCTTCCATTCATCAGCAGATAAACCTTCTGATGATATTTCTTGTATAAGAGGACAAGGCGGAACCGCCTGATAACAAGAAATATCTTAAAATAACAAAATACAAATAAAGTTTAGCACAAACATCGGAAACTGAAGCCTTTGCAGTTGACATGTGCTGAAATATGAGTAGAGAATAAATAAAAAATAACCACAATATGATTATTAATACCCTTTATTTTCTGTTTTGAGTTTACATTTAATAAACTATCAAACAAACAAATAACAATATCAATAGAAAAAGAAGAAAGAAGAAAGAAAATATAATAAACAATTAGAACAAAGAAAAAAAGTTTGTGAAAAAATGAATGGATTGTAATCAATGGTATTGGATGAAATGTGAATAAAAAGTTATTATTCGAATTATCTGATTTCATTCGAATAAACTCTCTTATAATTGGATGAGAGGCAGTGAATTTAAATAAACGACTGCTTTCTCGAATTTACCATGAAAGATTCAATGAAAAATAAGGAGATATAATAATGGAAATGTTGCACATGCTTTTGATGTTTTTTGTTTAATAATCATATTAACCACTTTGATCACAACATAAGTAAGCCTCTGCGTTACCCCGAAAAACAAAATTATTCTTCAGTCACTTTGTCACCTTTTTTTTTTCCGGTTATTAAATTGATTGATTGAGTGGTATAATAACATAAAAGTGATTCGTGTTTTTATTCTCAAAGTTTTCAAAGAAATTATCTCTTGCATGACCCATATTAAATTTATCAAATTTCATCGTTTGACTTTCGAAAGAATAACACAATAAATTCTTTAAAATTTCGAAAGAGATTTATTGAAATGATAATTACATCAAATATAGATTCATGCAATATATGTATATATTCCGGATTCCAAATAGAACAATAACTGCTTTTGGAAGATTAACTTTGTTGAAAAGCATGGCGAAATCATTCGTTATTGTCAAAAGGATATATTGCAATCAACACAAGTTATGGGATTGGAATTCTTCATAACTATCCATTTACTAACACGTCATCATTCAGTAATTACAGATTGATTTTATCATTTTCTTCTTTCAAGCCAGTTCCTGCAAGTTGCATAACAGAATAATTGCCTTTTTGTTCTGCTTTTTTTCATAGGATATTTGAGAAAATATGTGGAAGAAGAGTTTAAATCAACAAAACCGTGATTGTTTGAGAAATTGGAGAAGAAGAAAAGAGAAGAATGGAAAGAAGAGAATAAAAGTGAAAAGCTATCTTAAACATATACGTGAGCAGCCTGAGCATCATTGAAGCTCTGAAAATATTTCTCCGAACCGATGAGTGGAGATACTTCGAGAAGAAATGTGGAGCAACTGGATCAATGGAAAGCGAGAGAGCTGGTGGGGGAGAATAAGCTGCAACAAATGAAAGAGGTCGGATGTGATAATTGGACGAATTTTTTGAGGAAAGTAGAAATGGATCAGTTCATTGCTCTGTGTACAAGTTTTGCGTGATTGTTGATCTGTCGGTGATGTGGCTGCAGTCGAAGAATATTGCAAAAGAAGAGAACGCACAGAGAATCTCAGCAAAGAAAAACTCCGATACAAAAGAGACACTGATGAAGCTGAAGGCTATACTGTGCGAGCTGAATAGTTCTTTGGCAATCGAATTGGAGCAGATTTTGTCACTAGAGGGGAAGCACAGGAGAGCAAGAACGTCCAGTGATGGTGAGCGTTCAGCCAGCAGCAGTCAGGTGAATCTGTTGCACAATCAGTTATGGTGATAAGACAGGGAAGGAAAATTGCTGCAGATGTTGTGTTGCTGTCAAGGGGAATCTAGAGAGGAGGGATCAACAGAGAAAGAGATATAGCTTGGCGGAGAGAGAGAGGGAGAGGCTGAAGGAGAGCTTTCATGTGGAAGATGGTAGAGGATATACAAATGGCGAATGCTTAATGATGAATCGGTAACAACAGCAGCAGCCAAAGCGGTAATGGCAGCGCTCACGGAAGAAGTTAATGAATTTGAGTGGTTTGCAACGATGGGAAGGAGGAGAAAGATGAAAAGGAGAACGAGGAACAAACGGAGGATATGGAGGAGCATGCGAAGAGCATGTGGAGAGGGATGCAATGTGGATGTTACGATGGTGGAAGAGAGCCAATGCAAGGGACGATTGTTGGTTACTCACTGATCATTGCAAATATACAAAGGAATGCTGAGTTTGTATATCAGCCAATATGAAACATGGGGAATATGTGGATAGCAGGCTCCACACACCGCAAGCAACATCAGCAGCAACATTATCCTTTCTTTTCTCAAAAACAAGCACAAGCACAAGCACCAACGTGAATGCAGCAGTCACCAAGGCTACCCCATGCATATTAGGGAGCATTGATAAACCGTGGGTTCTTCACACACAAAAATGGAATTGACAACCATCACTTAATTTCATCATCATCCTCTTCTATTTTTTCTTCCTCTTCCTCTTCTTCTTTTGCCTTCTTTCTCTTATCTTCTTCTTCTCCGTCTTCATATTCACCTTCATATTCATGTTCATATTCTTCATAATCTGTTGCACTTTCTTTTTTTGTCTCATAATCAATATTTTTCTCCTCAGTTTTTTCTTCCTCTTCCGCTTCCTCATCATCATCTTCTTCTTCCTCTTCTTCTTCCTCTTCTTCTTCCTCTTCTTCTTCCTCTTCTTCTTCTTCTTCAAATTCTTCTTCTGTTAATTCTTCTTCTTCTTCTTCTTCTTCTTCCTTCTCCTCCTCCTCCTCTTCTTCTTCTTCAAACGAAAATAATGCTCTTAAAATACTCCATTTTCATCTCCTTGTCATAATAGAATTATCAATCAACAAAAAGTACTTTAACACTAATTTGCTTTTTCAACACACGCATTGCAATTTTACCTTCTCTCTGCATTTTTCTCTATGGAAACACCACCGCCCCCTGCTTCGCATCCATCGCTCTCTTCCACTTCTTATACCTCTCTTCCTCAAACACCCCACACACGCTCCAATCTGGCCTTTCCTTCTTCTCTCTTTCGTCCACACCGTCTGAAAAAGCTTCTCGTACATCCGAAAGCAGATTTCAGCCATCTTTCAGCTGAGTTCTGAGAATATGGAAGCATTGATAATCATTTTTCATTGTATTGTGCTTCTAAAGAAAATACCACATCTAGCGCTTGTCGAAATAGAGAAGAGAGCAATGCGCATGCTTTTGGAAGCAGCACCAGCTCGTTTGATAACCTCATCTTGTTGAATTCTACAGGAACGGCGTACGCAATTTTGGAGATTGCGCTGCTTGAATGCGAAAAAAGGCAAGATGCCCTTCTGGAGAGAAATGGTTAGAACAGAAGAAGAGATAGGTGGAATTATGATTTTTGACTGAAGAAAGGAAAATCATTTTCATTTTGAAAAAATATGAGATGTTTATTAAAAATTCGCATGTTTATTTCTAATAAGAAATGAAACTGTCTGAAAAAAGATTCTTTCACAATTTCAGAATTATAACAAACAGTTCTTTATCTCAATTGATAAGCTCTGACGTTTTTCTCCAACCACTTTGCAATCCCTTGAAAATAATCGATTTCAAAAAAAAATATGTGTTACAGAACTTGGATTGGACCATTTAAAAATGTTGAGAATATATTGAAGATATCACTTTCTCTGAAAATATTGAGTGAGGATTATTTGAAACGTCATCAATCATTCATCTATCCATTTCATTTTTTCTAAAGTTGATAAATACGACAACAAACAAAGTTTAATAAGCTCTTTTTTTCTTGACAGAACAAGTTTAATCAAGTTTCTCTGATGCTGTAAATCAGTCGAAAATATCAATAGTTGAACATTGTATTGAATATTCTGCGAAATGCGTTATTTTCAATACTTAAACATTAAAATAGACTTCGTTCACTGGCTGAAAAGAACTCGTGCAATTCACATCATCATCATCAGCATGTCCCTCCTTCGCTTCACAAATATTATTATTTGCGAACTGCACAATTATTATCTCTCTTCAATGAATTCCTTCGTATTTGATGTTCATTTTTTCATGATAATGAATATCTTCTTTAAAACAAAAAACTTAATAAAAATTTGTGCTTTCTTGTTAGTCAAATACTTTTCACACTTGCTTACAGCTTTTATCACTTCATTCAATTTTCAGAGCATGAATGAATTTGAAATTTCCGCGATTATCTAATTAATGCTCAAAATATCTCCATTTATCGAATCCGTGAAACCAATATTTTGTTTTGCAATAAGAATTGACAAGTGACTTGACAGTTACGAAAGTGACAAAAGATCTGAAAAAGTGACGATCAAAAAAATCATTAACTGACTTGATCAAAATTCTTATCCAAAATTAAAAATTGATGTCCAAGTTTGTAAAAAAAACTATTTTTTTCAAATACAAAATTTATATTGTTTTAAAAGGACAACAAAATTTAATTATCCGTATGGACAAGCCAGCAGAAAAAAAGGACTTTCGATTAAATCAAACAGTGACAAAGTAATTATCAGTTCGTCAGTCACTAAAGAAAAAAAGACTCCTCACTGGCAGGGTGACGAGGAGGTTTAAACATAAGTTGGAAATTAAAATCCAAATCATTGATTTTTCCTTTTATTTTCTTTCAATTACATTCATTTCTTCCTTTTCATTTTCATGATCATCTTCTTTCACTTCAAATTTTCTCTTTATTTTTTCATTTCAACCAAAAATTCTAACTTATTATCTTCTTTTTGTTCTGTTTTTTTCATTTGTTCAGAAGAATTCTTTTCATCATCAATTGTTTCTTCTTTTTCTTATTTTTCAACTTTTTCATCTTCTTTTATACACAAATGGGTGATTCTTTTTGAAAAGTCACAAATGTTTAACTTTCAAATATATCAAAATTTTCATAATTTGCTCAAATTTCTGTTTCAGCTCACAAATCTCCTCAAGAATGTTTGAAATAGCATTTTCAAGGAATATATTCTATAAAAGTTAGGTTTGATATTTGTTAACAAAATATTTAGCAAAATATGAAATTTTTGTCATATTTGAAAATTAAATATTTGTGACTTTTCAAAAAGAATCACCCAAATGTTCACTCCAATCATTCAGAAGCTTCTCATCAGTAATTATCTTGCCATAGAAGTCGAATCTATTTGAATGTGATGAACGTTGATATTCTGATTATACCTCTGTGACCTGACAAATTGCTTGAAGCCTCGTCTGTCACAAAAAAAAAAATAAAATAAAATAAAAAATAAAAATTTAATTTAGTATTAATATACAATAAACTATTGCTAAAACTTCCAAAGACTTTTCAAAGCACTATGGAAAAGATTTGTTGATGACATCTGTAATATGTTGTCATTTTTTCTCTGATGTCAGTGACCGTCAGTGACCGTCAGTGACTGTCAATGACAAATTGTGACAAAAATATTCCTCAACTGTCATTTCGTGTCATAAAAATATATGTTGGGAACTTGATCATTTTATTTTAATTTTTGTTTTTTCAAAATAATAAGAATTATTAACAAAGATTATCAAATTCATTATTATAGTAATAAAGAATTTTGAAATCGTTATAAATAACCCTTTTTGACAAGTCATAAATATCTTGTCAGTCATTTTGTCATTTTTTCAATTTTCTCTTGTCATGTCACAGAGGTTTAATTCTGATGTTTCTGGAAGCTTCATGAGAATCGGTCCAGATTCAAAATGAAAAACTCCACTTGTTGCGAAGGATTTTTTTTTCACAGCAGGTGAGAGGGCGGTAAGAATTGCTTGAGGGAGAACATCCACAAGAGCTGTTATTTTTAATGAAGATGTTGAAGAAGATGGAAGTTCATATTTTGTTTGCAGTTCTGTTTTGAGAACAACAAAGACTCCTCTGTCATAAGGCTGGGCGATATGTGTGCTGTGAGGAATGAAGGTGACGAAGTCGGTATTTTCATTTTGAAATTCTCTTCAGATTGTCGGATCTGCGCGAGAAGTGTGTGAATCGATGAGAAGCAAGCAGTGAGAGTTTTCCAGTGATATGCTCTTTCTGCCATTGATAATTCCTTGAAGGAGTGTTGTATGTGCGCACTTTTTGAATTGATTGCAACTCATACAACCTCTTCTGTTCTTTCAGATATCCAGAGTCTGTGACAGCAGTGGTTTTATTTCATCAGGAAGACTTTTACTAGGCCATAGAATCACAGAAGGAAGTGCAAATCCATCAGCAGCCACAGCAGCAACAAGAGTTGTATTTGTTGTTTTTGGTGGTTCTTTACGAAATACTGGATTTTCATTTTCAGGATGAACCACGCTCAGCTTTAAATTTGTTGGGACTCTTTGTGATAACTCATCCATGTAGAATATTTGTTCTTTGCAGTGCTCATTTTTTTCATGTAATCCGTCCAGTAATGAATACCAGGGCTGCGGAACACTTTGGCACGACACCGCAAGGCGATTAACATCAACATTTTTCGGAGAACTTCTCTTCAGCTCTGAATGGTGCTTCACAAATTGGTAAGCGGTTCCGATTGAAACGATAATGCAGGGGCATCCTTGTCATCTATATCAATAATTTCTATTTCCATTTGATGATTCTTCAAGAATTATTAATTTATAAACAACAAAAAACCAATTCGCGAACTTTCCGTTTAAGCAAACAGCTTCCAGATCTTGATTCAATGATGATCTCTTCCTGCACAATTTGTTCTTTGCCTCCACCAACAAATCGCGATCTTCCAACTTTTGAAACCAGCTTTTGGCTTCTCAGAATTTGTTCAGTATTTTTTATCCTTTTGTGTGAGAATTTTATGGAGTTTATGGAGTCCGTAATCCTGACAACTCCATCAACCACAATGCGCTTAATGCGTTCCAGCCGATTGTCGATCCTTCTGTAATCGAAAGATTTCATTGCAGCACGTAATTTCCTTTGTCCAGCAATTCTCATTTGTACCACAGTAATATTAATTTTTTTATTATGGTTATGATCTTAAGTCCAGTTTATAAATTTATTAATTTTTATTTTTATTTAAATTTTCAATTTTCATTTAAGTCATATTTTTATTTTCATGAAAAACGAATTTAAATGGTTTTTCACCCCTTATTCCAGACCTATTTATTTGTTTTTTTTGATGGAAGGGATTAACCACCACACTCCCCCCCTCCCCCCATTTCTCCCTCATTGGAAATAAGCTTCGTATTCAAATGAAATTATCCTAATTTTCAGGGTTTGCTTATATACTGATAACGTTAATAAATATTTAAAAAGTGGGAATTTTAATTTTCTATTGAAAAATTTAGGCACTGTTTACAAAAAAAATCCAGATAAATTACTGACACTATGTTTTTGAATTATTTCAAATTTTTATCATCATTGATCATTTTGAAAAACATGTAATATTGAATAAAAAATTAACAATAAGAAGATAAAAGTATTAGAAACATTCATGGTTATTATAAATTTAAAACAGGCTTGTGCAATGCAGTGGACAGGGGAAAAAAAAGGTCAAGATATAATAATAACCAATAATAATAAAATGATTATAACATTTCAACCTTTTTTTAACAACAATGTGAAATTTTGCAACATTTTAATGAAATTGTTTTTGGATTAGAATAAAAATTTCTTTTATCAATCCGAGAAGAATTCTTTCTGTTGTATTTGAATAGATTGTTTATTTAAAATGAGCAAACATAAACCGAGTTTGAAAAAAAGAATTTGAATTCGTTGAAAGAAAACACAATGAAAGATTGAATAAGTGTTCTTTTATATTTTGCAATTGTTTGAATACAATTTAGTTTTTTTTTTTTTTTTTTTTTTTTTATGATATTCGACCAATAGTTACAAACAATTTTAGAATTAATACAATAAAGCTTTCTATCAAAAGAATTCCACTTCAACAATATTCATGAGAAAGATGCGTTGTGGCAACAATTTATTCGCAAAAAGTTTGTTTTGAGATAAAGATTCAAGCACTTTGAATTGTTTCTCAAATTAATAACTTATTGATGGAAATGAACTATCACTGGAAAAAGAAACGAAACGAAGAAAATGAAACATTATTAGGTATGGAGTTAGAGATAAAGAACAAATCCAAAGGAAGGGTGGAGCAATCAAAAGCGAAGGCAAGAAAAATGTGTTGGCAAGGAGCAGGAACAGATGGTGAGTTATTGAATGAGTGTGCCGTTCTTTCTGCTTGAGGAGATGTTTGAGAGCTTGATTGAGGAAGACAAAACAGAGTTGAGCAGAAAAAAGAGAAGTGAGGAGTGTGAGGAGTGTGAGGAGTGTGAGGAGTGTGAGGAGTGTGAGGAATGCGAAGACTATGGGGAGCTGGTAGAGGTGTTTGAGATGCTATTTTTCTAGTATATGGTGAGCCGAACAGATCTGGTGAAGAAAATGCTGCTGAGCACGCTGTGCCGGCTGCGACCGTTTGTAATTCTTGCAGTTGCGATGACTGAAAGGGGGCTTCAGATGGCAGGGGTGGAAGACAGCACGGCAATGGAGAAAGCACCAGAATGAGCATGACGGGATTGTCGGGTGTGTGTGTGTGTGTAAGTGAAGGAGAAGGATTCAAAGTTGTTCATTTGAAAATGGATTGTTGGTTTTGTTGCTTTGTTTGATGTGTGTGTATCTTGAGATATATTTTCATTTTTTTCATTTTTTTCATTTTTTTGTTGAATCAATTCGTTTGTTATTTTCATATCAACACAAAAAAGCAGATGCAAACATCTTTTTTCTCATTGTCTCTCAGCAGAAGAGTGATTTCACATTGCAGATTAAAAGGAGCGAGAATTCATGGTATTTGTCTGATTCAAAATGTGTTTCGATAACGTTATTGCAATTGAAATAGGAAAAGTGAAAAAATCAGAGATACTCTTTCCTCATCAAAAGCTATCAATAAATGAAAGTGCTACCGATGAAAATTGGTTTTCATTTTGTGACTCTCCATTTATAAGGGAAGTTGTGGAAATGTTATTCAAAAGAGAGGATTGTGAGAAAAGCTAACATGATTATACGGCAATGTCAGAATATCATTTTTCTCCCATTTTTCTCTCTTTGTTTCTTGAACAGTCGAACTCGAAATTGTTTTTTTCAATGATTAAAATTTTGCTATTATTTTCTGTTTAAACAATTGTTTTTTCATTTATTTCAATTCTTTTGAAGTTCGCAAAAATGGATGAATTATTTTCTGATTGAAAAAGATTAAGAGTTTTTCTTAAAAAAACAAACACATGCGCTGTATCATGAATCCATATTAAAACTCTTTTCACCACTATTCCATTCATCATAAAACAAAATAGAGAGAGGTGGTGATTTTGTGAATCTCTCGCTCATCACAGAAACATTCGAAGAAGAAGAAATGCTCAATGATTCGACGAAAGAAAATCAAGATACATTTCAATGCAAATCACCATGTGATTTGAGAATTATGCATTGCTTCAATATGAAATAACATCCATTGTAGATGTTTGTCCTTGTTTTTTGAAATTCAGACTATGAATTATTCAAAATAATTTCTATTAAAAGATGAATCCAAACTGTTTGTTCGTTGACATCAAACAGCAAACCTCTTTTGATGTTGAAACAGTCATTATTATTAAATTTATAAATCGTCACTTGAAACATTTTTTTCTTGAAGAGAATTTTCATTTTTGAAATAAATAAGTTTTTGTTTTGAACGTCATGAATCTTCTAGCATTTTGAGATGTTATTTCAGTCCAATTTCAATTATTTTCTCATGTTACTCATTTTGACTTTTTTATTTTTTTCTAATCCTTCATTTAATGCATGGGTTTACAAAATATTTTTTTGGGCGTTTACTTTTTTTCTGTTATTAAATGGGCTGATCTTCAAATATGAGCTTTTATTTGTTGAGGCATTTTTCTAACGATAAAAATTCACTTTTCAAATGATCTTGGATGATGAGGAAACCATCAATTGCATCCGGTTTATGTTTGAATTAAGGATGTGTTGATCTGTTGTGATATTGATCAAGAAACATCAAAACACATGTTCTTTGTTTTTCTGATTTTCACATTTGCAATTTCTCAAGAATTGGATGAAGGAAAACCTTATACAGTTTATGTGAAGCAAAGTGGAAGTGACACAAACACTGGCACAGAGATCGATCAGGAAAAGAAATCATTGAAAAGTGCATATGATCTGCTGGGAGATGATGAAGCATGCAAGATCTTTATTGTTAATGATGCAACTGCACTAACAGCGCAGCAAATATCTTTCAGCAAGAGTTCAGGAATCACCATTGAAGGAGTTGACTGCAAAGGAATAAAAAATGAAATTGTTGCAATAGATTGTGATATGCATCCAAACGGACATCTGTTCACATGTGAAAATGAAGTGGAATTCAAATATTTGGCATTCCATTTTCCAATAAGTTTAAGTGAATCTGGCTATGGTTGTTTGATTTATGGATATCTTTTGGAATTCAAAATAAATCACTGTCAATTCATTCGACCACCATCAAATGGGAGAACTGTTAATTATACACTTATGGAATTGAATGTTGATAATTTATATGTGGACAATGTTGAATGTGTTGATGAAAGTCGTGTTGCCTCATTTTCATCTGCTGTTTTTGGTATTAATGCTATTTATAAGGTTTCATTTACAAATGTGACTTTAAAGAAAATATCAAGTGACTCTTCAATAGTTTCCATCAGAGGACTTGAAAAATTCAAATTGGATGTTATCCTGAATTGTTGCACATTCTCCGAATGTCAAACAATTTCTTCTGCTGTATTATATGTTTCAAGCAGCAACAGCGAAAGCACATTCACTGTTGGAGACGGAGGAGTAACATCTTTCACTTCTTGCAGTGGTGGTAAAATTCATAGCACTTCATCAGGAGGAATATATTTACATATGACAAATATCACATCTGCATCTCAGCTGAAATGGCCAACAGATGGAAAGAATCTGATATTTCAAAATTGTGCAGCTTATGAAGGTAGTGCAAAAGTTAACACTGGATTGTTTTTAGAAATGAAAAATGATTCATTATTCAAAGACATTGCAGATGCAATGAAGGCAAGTTTTGCAGTCAATTACACACGAAAAGAAAATTTATGGTATGTAGTCGGATTCAACAACAAAAGTTATAGTCCTTGTGATTTTACAAGTCTGTATTTTGATCCACCTCCCACTAAACCAGACAACATGACAAGAGCATTTGTGAAGAATGGAGGGAGGGGAAATGGAATTGATATTAATTCTGCAATCAACAGCATATATGATGCATATGATTTCTTGGAAAAGAATGGAAAATGTTTCATTGATGTTGTCAAAACATCTGATCCAATCAAAGCAGAAGCCATTAGTTTCAACATTAACAGTGGAATAACAATTGAAGGAGTGAATGACAAGGGAGAGGGAAATGCAGAAGTGGCAATTGATTGTAATGTTTCTGTTTCATCTTTTCTCTTTTCTTGTCAGAGAATTGTGGAATTCAAGTATTTGGCATTCCAATTCTTTTCAACAGAAAAGAATTGGGACTCATTGATCAGTGCAGGATCAGGTTCAATATCACTGAAAATATCAACATGTCGATTTGTCAGAATTGGATCACAAACACAAGAAGGAATGAATTCAAATGCTGATGGAGACAGCCCCTTGGAGAGCAGTCTTGTGAGTGTGACATCTGGAACTGTGGAAATGGACACAGTGAAATGCACAGATGAAACCTCATTTGTGACATTCTCGTCATCACCATTTTCATTTTCTGGAGCCAGCGAGGTGTCACTAAGTAATGTTGACATCAGCAAAGTGAATGTGGAAAGTGGAGCAGCAATCAGCATCGATGATGGGAGCAATTCATTTTCAAAGGTTTCAATCGAAGGATTGAACATGAGTGAAGTGAAATCGGAGAAAGGAGCAGCAGCAGGGTTGGATATCACCCTCAGTTCAGAAGAATCAAGAGTGGCCATTGGAAGGTCAAGCAAATGCTCATTCAAGTCATGTTCAGCACCAGAAGGGAAATCAGGAGCAATATTCATTGACATGCCCAAGGCCACATCGAACCTGCAACTCCCATCAGAACACAACCTGGAGATTGACAGCTCAAACACAGCTGGCTCGAAAACAACTTCTCTGTTCATCATTGCCCCAGACTTCGAAGAGTTCTGCAAACAAGAAGATGCTTTTGAGTTTGCGAATGATTACGATGAATCAACATTTGGGTGGATTGAGGGAGCAAAAGATGCAGAATCAGAGCCTGAGGATGTGTATGAGAAGAATATCAAGGGAAAGAAAAAGAAACCAATTGACAATCCTGAAGATCAAACAAAAGATGAAAAGAAAACAAACACAGGAGTGATTGTTGTTGCCATTGTTGTGCCGATTGTCGTTGTTGTGGGAGTTGTGGTGATTGTGATAGTTGTTGTTATTGTGAGGAAAAAGAGATCAAGAAATGAAGAGAACGATGAGAAGGAATTAGAAATGAATGATTGATTTTCAAGGGATCTATCATTAATTTTCAAAAACAACATTTGTTCTTGATTTTCTGTGTATTTTCATTTGTATATTTTTATCATTCTTTTTTTTCTATTTGTTCAACTGTTTTTTTTTTCAATGATATTCTCATTTGATTCAAAACATGTCACTCGATAAATACAATGAAAAAAACAAAAAATTGTCAAAATCATCATTTTATTGATAAATGTTAATGCAATTTTATATTTGTATTTTTATTGGATGTGAAGAATTTACAATTTCTTTTGAGAAATCAAGAAAATAACACAGGGTTACACTTTTACTCTGACCTATATTTTAACCCCCACCCTTTTTTTTGTGGAGCTGGCTACGGCTTGATGCAAGCTTGTAGCCAACAAAAAATAACTAGAAATGTTTATTTTAATATATTTTGCTTATACAGAAAAAATTTTTTAATGAAAATTATTTAACTTTGAGATCTCGGTATTTTTAAAATTTATTTTTTGATCATAAAATTGATGGTCTTTCCATGAATATAACATTCTGGAAGTTTTAAGCTACACTGTCATTACACATCTTATCCTTTTTATTGTTTTTATAACTTTTCACATTTCACAAGTTTCTTTTTCACTCGTTTTCTCATTTCATCCACTTTTCGAAAAAATGAAAATTTTTACAGAATGATGAATTTTTGTAAAAATTTATAAGATTATCCTAAATTTATGTTAGAATGTTAATTATGTTGATATTCAAATAAATTTTTGATGAAAAGATGTTACTGGTTGGAAAAATCAAAACTACCGAAAATGATGTTTTTCATTTTTCTATTTAAAATAAATTTTGTAAAACTTTTTTGAATATCAACATAATTAACATTCTAACATAAATTTAGGATAATCTTATAAATTTTTACAAAAATTCATCATTCTTTAAAAATTTTCATTTTTTCGAAAAGTGGATGAAATGAGAAAACGAGTGAAAAAGAAACTTGTGAAATGTGAAAAGTTATAAAAACAATAAAAAGGATAAGATGTGTAATGACAGTGTAGCTTAAAACTTCCAGAATGTTATATTCATGGAAAGACCATCAATTTTATGATCAAAAAATAAATTTTAAAAATACCGAGATCTCAAAGTTAAATAATTTTCATTAAAAAATTTTTTCTGTATAAGCAAAATATATTAAAATAAACATTTCTAGTTATTTTTTGTTGGCTACAAGCTTGCATCAAGCCGTAGCCAGCTCCACAAAAAAAAGGGTGGGGGTTAAAATATAGGTCAGAGTAAAAGTGTAACCCTATCAAACAAAAAAATTAGGTCTCATGTGAATTATTAGGAAACATGAAATACTTGTGAACATTATTGAAAATGAACATGAGACAAAATGTGAAACATTCTGTATGTAGTAATATTTTGAGATCTGTTATCATTAAAATTTTTTTTACAAGATGTTTTCCAAATCTATCCACCAAGGATTATTTATCTTATTTTGATCAAAATGAAATAAAAATTTTTTCTTGTTGAATATTTTTTCAAGAGAATGCAACACTTTCATTCAAAGATTACAGAAACATGTTTCGACTAAGCCTGTCTGACCTGACAAGTTTTTTTTGGGTCAGTGACAAATTGACTGACGAGTCATTTTGACTTGTCATTTCCCATATTTTTTTAAGAACATTTTTTTTTCATTTTTTTTAATTGGCATTAAATGTTTCATGAATAATATGGAATGAATTTATGCACTTTTTTAATTTTGGACAAATTTGGATCATATTTGTCACAAAGTGTTTATTGCGGAAATATGGTTGATTTCATTCTTTTATTAAACTTTTTTGAAACATTTGTTGGTGATAATTGTTCGTTATTCACATATTAGCTATATTTTGGTATTCGATTTTTATTTCGATAAATTGTTTTTGTTTGAATCAATTGATCGCTGCAAATTCAAGAAAGATATTCATCCAAAGAGTTTTGAACTATCTGAGGCAGAAGTGCAATACGAATGCGAAAAAAAAGAAAAAGAGAAAGCTTCTTGCTTTTTTGAAACCAGATCTTCTTTTTCTTTTTCTCAGGAAACACTCAGAAGCGAACAGGATATTAACACAATTAGCAATTTCAACGAAAATAATTCCGTTGAAAATAAAAAAATGCGATTTTCACGAGAGCAAAAAAAAATCCAAGAAATTCAGGAAATGTCAAAGGAGAAGGAGGATGAAGCTACGAATCAAATGAACATTTCAGAAACATCGAATTTGTGTTCAAGAATATTCAACTCATTTGTAAAATTCATCAAAACTTTATTAGAACAGTTCAGTGCAGAAACCTAAAAAAAATTTTATATCATTATTTATAAAAACTCATTCACTGACTACAACGTCGATTAGTTCACTTCAGAGTTTATCAATTTTCAATAGTCATATTGCATCGCTTAATGAAGTGGAAACGGTTTACGTTAACATTTGCTATTGCTTTGAAGCACAATGCAGTGAATCCGCATATTAACGACTTTTTTTCCAAGCAAAAGCGCGTTGAAGGTGATCATCTGAATGCACTTTCCTTTTATTAGCTTTATTCGTCACTTCTTTCATGAATAACATTCACAGTTTATTCTTTTTGAGACAAAAAAATCATCGTTTGTCATTTATCCCTCATTGTAAATAAATGAGAAATTTCTGATTTCATTTCATCATTAAAATGGAAAAAAGAATTCTTCAAAATTGAAAATTACTCTCATCTTAATATGCAACAAAAACAGAAAATCTGGTGAAAATAGTTTTATTACTTCTGAGTATGCGAAAAATAATATGAATTGAACATTTCAATTTTTTCAATGACATTTGTTTCTAAGGAAGGAAAGCTGATTGTTTATTTTCACTCGATAGCGAATGTAGCGTTGAAGTTGTAAAAATGTAAACTATTTCAATGAGAGAAGAAAAAGAATCGAGGAAGGCATAAAGTTGAAGATGAGGAGAAAGAAGGGAAATCAGTGGAAGAAAATATTGTCGTTAATGATGAAGGAGAGCCAAAGAAGGAAGAGAAAGATGAGTTAGGTGAAATGTTATAATATGAAAATGAAAAAGTTAAGGAAGAGGATGAAGAAGGAGAAATTGAAGAACAAAGAACGAATTCTTTATATTCATCATTTGTTTCTTCCATATTTTCAAACATTTTCAATTTTTCTTTCTTTTTCTTTTTCTTTTTTTATGATATCAGAGTCGTCTTAGTCTTTATCTTTCCTTTTTTCATTATCTACATTTTCCTCATTCCTTTTTTCATCGTCCTCCTCTTCCTCTTCCTCTTCTTCTTCTCTTCCTCTTCTCTTTAGTCGTCTTTGTCTACCACCATCTCTCAGGATTCTGTGTGTGAGTTCCTGAAAGAGCCGCGTGAGATGGATGACGTCCTGCAGTTTCCCACGATCAAGGACTTCACAGCAGAGGAAAAGAAGATGATGAATCTTGTGAAACGAAAGACGCTGCCACGAATGATGAAACTGCATTTGATTGATGCACAGCTGTACGAGGATATTGAGAAGATACACAATTTCTGTTGTTACTGAAATTGGAGAGGAGAGAGAGGTTGCAGAAGGCAAACAGGCGAAGAGAGAAAGATAAGAAGAGGAACTTACTGATGGCTGAAGATAAGATTGGTGTGTTGGACGATGAGGAGGCAGAGCTGGAGAAGAAGAAGAAAAAGGAGGAGGAGAAGAAGAAGAATGAGGAGGAGGAGGAGGAGAAGGCAGTGAGAGAAGCAGAAGAAGAATCAGAAGAGGAGGAGGAAAAGGAGGCAGAGGCAGCAAGAAGTGGAGGAAAATGGAGAACAAAAGGATATAATGAGTTAATTAATGAGCGTCTCAAAGAATAGAAGCAGCGGCTGTACAACAAGCGGAAACAATGGAGGAAAAAAGCAGCGCAGAAGGCTTTGGAGAAGGTGCTGGTCAGAATTCGGATGAGAAAGAGTTTAACGAGACGCTATAAGTGAAGCCGTCGAAAGGGATGAGGACACTGAATGACTTGAAAGAGAAGCTTCTTCAAGAGAAAGAATAGTTACTGGAGCTGACAGTGAATAAGTTTGTTAGTGAGATGAAGGCAATAATAAATGCGAATATAAATCCGATACAAAGATAAATCAAAATGGAGTCAGGAAAGTGAAGTTGTCAATGAAGGATCAAGAGTGTGAGGAGTTAACAAAATACACTCAGAGATCTGTGACTCCTCTTGCTGCTGCTTCTTTTTTTGAAATAATTTATTCTTTCTTTCAGCATGTTGTAACAATGTGAATAAATTATTGACAAAAAAAGAAATACACAATGATGAATAAAACTTATACAGCGAATAATAATAATTAATAAACATAACCTTCGTTTTGTCTTTGGAGATGAATCAAAAAGTTTTATCATGCCACTTCAATCAAAAAAATTCAATATCTTCATCATTTCTTTTAACCAAAAAGATTCCTTTTGAAATATAAGTTAGCTGCAACACCAAAAGATAAGAAAGCCTTGATAAAATACGTTTTGAAATATTTTTGAAAAACAGGAGATTGGAAGGAATTATTTGAAATAGGTTAAATATTTTATAATGGCATATTTTTTTGATAAATAAATTGTTGTCAAATTTTGACTAATAAATAATTACACCAAAAAACTTAGATAGAAATTCTATTTTTTTATTTTTATTTTTTTATTTTTATTTTTTATTTTAATTTATTTTTTTTTTCTTCAGTGACGGACGAGACAAAAAATGATTTGTCAGGTCAGACAGCCTTAGTTTCGACATATATCTTATTGAGAGATAATTACGAAATTTTCGATTGAAAGCCTGATTTCAAAAATGATTAGCCATATCAGAAAAATTATGTTTGATAAATAATAATTGGGTAATTCTTTTTGAAAAGTCACATATGTTTAATTTTCAAATAAATCAAATATTTCTTATTTTGCTCAAATTTCTGTTTCCACGCACAAATCTTCTCATGAATGTGTTAAATAGCATTATTAAGAAATAAATTCCATTAAAATATAAGTTTGTTATTTGTTAACAAAATATTTATCAAAATATAAAATTTTTGAAGTATCAGAAAATTAAACATATGTGACTTTTCAAAAAGAATCACCCAATTATTATTTATTCTTTTAAACGTTTTTGGATTTTTTGAAATTTGTCCATGAACAAATCTTTAAATTCAAATTAAAATTAGAAAAAAAGAAAGAAAGAAAAAAAGAAGGAAGGAAAAGAGAAAATAAGGATTTGATAATTTCATAATATTATTTTTTGAAAAGTTTTATTTTATTTTATATTATTTAATATTTTTTTTTTTGAAATTTTATTTTTATGTATTCAAATAAAAAAAAAATCGATCACATATATAATTATGCAACTTATTTTATTTTAGCATAGATTTTTTTTATTTTCTTGAAGGGACTATGATTACATATGGACCTTTTATAATTTGTGAAATGTATGAAATGCTATTCTCTTTTATTTCAGTTCGAAGTTTTGTTAATTTATTTCTTTTAACCACAAAGAGTAATTACAAGTATAATGGTGGTAATTTCTGTTGAAGAGCTGCTCAGACTTGAAGTATTCAGAAGAAAACATCGCCCAAAAGATGTTTTTCATTTGCAGGCAGCTTTTAGATGGATGCTTCCAACTTCATTTATTTTGAGGTTTTTTCCAACGTGTTAATATTTATGAAATTTCAAATTGTTGTATTTTTCACTTTTTGTTATGTGATTATGAATTTCAATATTGGTCTTTTGTTCTTCTCCGAAGACTTGTTTCATTATCAGCATTTGAAATGTCACAAAAGCTGATTGGAGGTCAAAAGCCACATGAGATTCTTGTTTCTGCATTGTCAGGATATATTTTCTTGACCTGTTTTATATGTGTTGTTGCCCATTGGATTATTGCAATTCATGCGGATGAGCATTCTGGAGGTCCACGACTGTGGATAATGGTTGTTCTAATCATCATATTTTGCTTTGTGATCCCCCTTGCTCTAATTGGGTGTGTTTTTGGCTTCAAAAATGATGAAAATATTTCCAAACAAATACATAAAGCCGAGTCATATTATAATGTTGCATTGAATGCATGCGTTGCAATAATTTTCTTTTTGTATGGTATGTAAAATATTGCAATTGAAAAAAAAATTTTTTTGTCTTTTCATTTTAAAATATAAATTGCTTCGTAACCTCTCATTTTACATTTATTCAATATCTATTGTTCACTTTCTTAGGCGCTCTGGTGTTGAAAAGACTATCTGTTTTGCATGGTCCTCCACAACTCAAAAGATTGAAACAAAAAATAGCTGTGCAGATGATTGTGGGATTAATAATATTTTTGTTTCGTGCAATTATGCTTGCAGTGATGGTGATATTTATCAAGGATGAAGGCAGCATCCTCACACAGAATATCCTTGCCATGATAAACACGATTGTCGGAGAGAGCGGGCTGGCCTTGTTCATCATGATAGTGCTGGTGGTGCGTGTTTCGTCGAGTCCCCGTGGAGACTCCTCGAAGGCGAAGAGGCTGTCTGAAGGCAGCAACATCTATGCGGGCGAGAGGAGGGCGCTGAAGGAAGGAAGCCGCCATTCATCCAACTTCTCGTCGATGGGCTCGCTTGCAACCAACTCGTTTGACCGCATGGCGAGCGAGCAGCAGTCGGTTGACTACTCAATTTCGACGGAGAATACAACATCGACAGGAAAGAAGAAGAAAAAAAAAAAGAAAAAGAAGAAGAAGAAGATGCTCAGAAGTTCAAATGGGTCTCAAGGTGATGTTGAAATAAGAACAGGATTGCTGGAAGAAGATCATCACAATTACGAAAATGAAGCATTTATTCAAACAAACAATGAAATTTATGCAGACAATGGCAGTTATGGTTATGGACCTGAAGACGAGCGTGGCATGACAAATGTTTGAATAATACTGAAGTAGTTCTTACAAAACATTTTATTGTGGAATTATTAATTTATTTATTAAAGTCAATTGCCATGTCACATCCTCTTGAGTAATATTTATTGATTTGAAAATATTTAATTTGAACTTTGCGATTTTTTTATTTCTTTCAATGATCAATTTGAACCTTAAGAAAAGATGACAAATGATGTCATAAAGCAACAAAAGCCAAGGGCGCATCCATTTCGACTATTTGCTGCTGCATTGCATACATCCACGCAACCCCTAATTTCTGCAATTTCTCTTACAGTTCTATCTCCTCAACTTATTCGTTTGAAACATATTAATTATTTCTTCTCTTTTTCAATATGCATAAAAAGAATTTGGAACTCCAAAATGGGCTGTTCCTCTTATTAGAGCAGGAGCTACTTTCTTGGGTTTACTAAACCCTGTTGTTGGAGAATGGAGTGATCGATGTCCATCTCGTTTTGGTAGGCGAAAGCCGTTTATTTTTGTTGGAATGATTCTTGCATTGGTTGCAGTTGCTAGCTTTGCAATTGTTGTTACAGGACGTTTGTTAATTTGTGGTTAATCTTTCGTTGACTTTTCAATGTTAATATTTTGATTCAAATAAAGCATTTAACAAAAAAGCAGAAAATATCTTCTTACTTGTTGTTTCTTTTATTATCTTGCTTTTATCCGGAAATTTTCAAACAGTTCCTGGAAAGACCTTGGTTTTTGATCTTGCTGCAGACGACCAAAAATTATTTGGAAATTTAATTGTCCTTGTTCTTTACGGTCTTGGTTCTTTGACGGGAGTTCTCCTGATTGCATCCCATTTCTATTCATATGCTTTCATCGGTGGAATCGTTATAATCCTTAATTTGATGACTTTTATTTTTGCTCCTGATCCAAAACATAAGTCGAGTAGTGCTCACAAAAAGACCAGCGGAGGTGCACACATATTTCAAGGATTGAAATACGTTTTGAAAAATCGACAATTGTTCGTAATTTTTTTGCTCACGTTCTTGTCTTGTCTCGCATTTTTGTATTATGGATCCTCAATGACATTGTTTGTTACAAGTGCAATCTTTCATACAGATGATGAGGGAATGGACGAAGAGTTGCGCAAGAAAAACTACAAAAAAGGTGTTACGTTAGGCTCGATTGCATATTCAGTCATAGTCGTTTCTATGCTTCTTTTTTCTGCAGTGGCATCGCCTCTTATAAAGAAAGTTGGAATTAAGAAAGTGTTTTTCGTGGTCGAAGGTCTTTCAACTGCTTGCTTTTTTGTGATGTTTTTCATGAGCAACCTCCAACCGTCAGACATATGGATCATTTTCGTGACCAATTTCGTACTTGGAATAACGTCTGCGCTTTTGCTTACAATCCCTCCGGTTATGCTGGCGGAGCTTGTAGCAGGCGACGAGTTGGGAATGTATTTGGGTCTGCTTTCACTTGTGCAACTGATGGGCCAATCTTTTTCATCGCTTTTGCCAGCGGGAATAAATGCGCCAATGGATTTGTACGTTGCCGGAAAGCATTATTTGCAGTGGGATTTTCTAGCGGATGCAATAATAGGTTGTTCTTGCTGTGTTACTGTTCTCTTTTTGCAATCGATGCCTCGCGGAGGAAAAGGCAAATCTTTCCATTTCAGCAAACTGAGCGACGAAAACAAAGAAGAAATGGTTTCGATGCAGCTCCAATGTATGACGGCCACCACAAGCGAGTGCATGGCAGCAGCGATGTCTGATCCGATGAATCTTTTGCGTTGGAAAGAATCGGAAAGTCCAAAAACAAGCATGGACGAAACAAATTCCTTACAAAACATTTCACTCTCTGTAAATGTTGAAGAACAGTCTGAGACTACTCCTCTCCTTTCTTCTTCTGATTAGGAAAGGAAATGAGTAGTGCGTTTTTGTTTTGTTACAATCAATTTTTGTTTAAAGATTTCGAGTGACTTTTGTGTATTTGATTATGTTGTTCTGTTGTTTGTGCTATCACAAATTATTGTTAATTAATATCTGATAAAATGTTGGATTTTTATTGTTTGTGTTAGTTTTTCCATCTAATAATTTTTTTTATAACTTTGTTTCTGCATTGAGTTTGGAAATGCGAATTGTTTTCCTTTTTTACAAACTAATTTTTGTCTTGATTTTTAATTATTTTTTATTTGTGTTCGACTATTTTACAATTAGATTTATTTCTCAAAAATACAAACAGTTTTTTATAATAAAACATTTGAATTAAAAATATGAAAGGATATAAATTTTTCATTTGCATTACAAAATAAATTGTGAAAATGAACATTTTGGACGAAATTATTTGCTTTGTGAATTTTGTTCTACACAGTTCTTTGGAATATTTTTCTCGACTTTTCAATATTTCTATATTTAATTTAGCAAAAGAATTTCAAATTTTTAATAATTAGATAGCGGCAATAGTTAGGAACAAATAATTGATTTTTTCATAAATGCAAGAATTCTGTCAGTTATTGTAATTCTTTTGGATATGGGAGATTATTTTAGAAATCATATTATTTCATTTAAAAATTTATGTTCTTAAAATTTTATTATATGTCTAAATTTTTTTTAGAAAAGTTCCTTTTGTTTAATTTTCATATATATAAAAAATTTCATATTTCGATCTTATTTCTGTTCCTTCAAACGAAACTTTACAAAAAATTGCAATAATAGCAATGTCAAGATTTTATTTTCATGACGGTGATTGTTTGTGAGCGTGAACAGAAATTTGATCGAAACATGAAATTTTCATATTATTTGAAAATTAAACAAAATGAACTTTTCAAATAAATTTTGACACATAATAAATTCAGAAATCATCAATGTGCAAAATTAATGTTTTATAACAAGTTTAAATTGAGAAATAATCGTTTCACTGAAAACGTTGAAATCTTAAGTTTGAAAATTTTTGAAAACTTCCATCGATGGGAAAAAATTAGAATAATAATTCATAAAAATAGACCTATACTCGAATATGTTTTTCTTTTGCGAATTGTTTATTCTTATGTGAATGTTTTTTTCTTTTCGCGAATGACTCAATATTTTTTGAAATACACTTTATTTTTCTGCTGTTAAATGCATTTTTATGATCAAAGCTTTTGTGATCGCTATTTTTTTAATTGAAGAATTAATGATTACAAACAAAACAAAACTATAAAAAAAATGTAATAGAAGGTCTGTTTGTTCAGTATTAAAATGTTTTTTTTAAGTTTTTTATTGTTTATGTTTGTTTGATTCGATTCTTGAAACTTTTTTAAATTGTTCAAAAGCAAGGTGAGGATGGAATATTAAAATGTTTTATTAACATGAATCTTATCTGTTTTTCATTTTTTATTTTCCTCTCATATCAAATTTCACCAAATAACTTTTTTTTTGTCTTATTTATAACATAATTTAAAAAATCCTTTTTATATTGTCAAAGTTTTGTTAATAAGAGAAGTTTTTCATCTCAATCACACAAAATATAAAGATAATTAAAAAAAGAATGTTTAAAGAATTTTAGCAACAGCTTTTGTTTTATTTGTAAGTGATGTGCAAAACAAACAACATATAACGAACAACTTGGAAATAATAGTAACAAAAATAAAAAGAATAAAACATTATAATGAAACTCTCTTTTAATCTATATCTGCGATTCAAAACTGGCAAAATAATTTGCTTCTTTCTGATTTCTTTTTTCAAATAGATGTTTTTTAATTTTAAGATGAAGAAGTTTTGCTTTGAGTGGAAATTGAACCAGAAGAAGCTGTGAAATTCAAAGATGATTGTAAGTTGCAATTTTGAGGAGGAAATGTGCATAAAGATGAAGGAAGAGTGAGAATTGAAGGAAAATACAAGTTAGGTTGAGGCAGAGAATACAGAAGCGAGGGTATTGATGAAGATACTGATTTTGAATGCAATTGTGAAGATGAGACAATTGAGTCAAAGAAGGTTGTGTTGAAGAAGATTGAGATGAGCAAAATGTGATTGGAAAGTTAGATGGTGATGAAACTCTATGAAGACATGCAGATTTCCATTGAAAGGGAAGATGCCATGAAGATGAGTAGTCTATGGTTTCGTGATCATGGACTTCATTTTCAATTTTTCTTTGATCTTCATTTTCTTCTCTATTTCTTTCTTCTCGTTCACAAATCTTCATCTTTTTTTTTCTTTTCTTGATCTTTTTCACTTGTAGTTGCACTTGAGTGTGGGTTACAGCTTTCCACTAAGACTTCTAAAATAAATTTATAATGGTATATTGTTGATGAAAATGTTGTTTTTTCAAAGAATTTAACATTAATATGGATCAAATAATAAAAACAAACCTAAATCGTCATTAAGAAATAATGAAGAACATGATGTTATCGATGATGATGAATTCAATCTATTTCTATGTTTCTCCAAATACTTCTGATTTGCTTCTTTCTTTGCTTTCTGCTTTCTTGCATATTCCATATGGGGGGAAATACTAATTTTCAAGTTTTTTTTTTGCACAAGGCATTGAAAAATTGCTTCACTCATAACTTTATTTCACTTTCTCAAATTTTGAAATTAATTTGATTTTCACATCAGTAAACAGGCATCGTTGAAATCAAAACATAAAGTGTAGTGACATTTCACGAATGTCAAAAAATGTACCCATTTTTATTGTGTTTTGTATTCTGAAAAAGTCAATGAAAAGTGCATTATTTTTCAGTGAAAATGCCTGAAGTGAAATATTTCACCCCATATGTAAATTAGCAAAAAAAATATTATTGGCTTCTAAATCTGAGGCTGTTAAAGGATTCTGTAAAATATGAAAATTTGTTAAACAAACAGCAACAATAAAAAAATCTCCAACTTCTTCGATGCTCAATGGCCAATGCTGTCGAAATACAGCAAAGACAGTCTTTAACCTTCCGAAAAAACGCTAAATGATCACCCCGTACTTCGACAACTCTGGCGTTCCACACGGATTTGTAATGTAAGCCCCTAGCCATGTTTTTGCACCTATGCGAGCTGAGTCTGCCAACAGTTTCGCTTTTCCTAATTTGTTTTCAAATGTTGAATTATGATGTTGAAACACAACATAATCATGTGTGCTTCCTGGAAAAATATAATTGACAGTGTTTACAATTCCAAGTTTGGGATTGACTCCCATTTCCACTTTTACACAATATGAATAGTGCTTTCCACTGAAAAACTTCATTCCGTTTTTTTTTTCCACTTGGTCAGTTTATTGGTAGAATAGTGCAATCGACAATTAATCCCACATCCTGAATTTCTCTCACACGATCATTTCTAAAAGATAATAGCAAGTCCAAAAGTGGTTGTTTAACCGAGCAACAAATGTCATGTAATAAACAAATCACGGCAGAATGAGAATTGTAATATGGTTTTGTAACATAACTTGTCATTTTTGTTGAACCGAGATGAAGAAAATTCAGTAAAATAAATAGTTGGACTACGAAATTTTTGATATATTTTTTTCTATCTCGACGTGGAGTAATTTCTTGATCGAGAAGTTGAAGAAGAATATCAAATTCATTTTTTGAAAATCCAGTTAGTCGAAAAAATCCATTTAAAGGATCCTTAATTAATTCTAACGATATTTCAATCAATGATTTTTTGAATGATGCTGAAACAGTTTTAATATGCGTTGGAAGTGCAATTCTTTTTTTCGACATTACAAAGAATGTTTTGCAATGTTGACTGTTCCATGATAAAAAATATATCAAAAAGAATGAACTGATCAGTTCCATATATTAAAATGAAAATTTTTTGATTGAATGCCAACATTTTTTCTATCGTGAATGATTCAATCTTTTTCAATTTTTCGAGATTTTTTTGAAAATTTATTTTTCTTTTTATATTTTTTCGCAAACTTTTTGAAAATGAGATAATAATTCAAAATTAGGTCTAATAAACGAAAAACATTATTTGTCAAATGATGGAAGAAAAACATTCACCCATATACGTTCAATACAAAGTAATTAAAATTGAATTAATAACTTGTCAAATCTCATTTGGGACAGAATTTTTTCATTTATGAAAAATCTAATGATTTATTCCAAACTTTTTTTGGAATCGTATAATTACAAAACTGACGTTGTTGTGTTATATTGAATGTTGAAATATTAAAAACTTGAGAAAAATCTTGAAAGTACTGTGTGGAACAAAATTCACAACGCAAAATATTTCGTCCCATTTTTTCTTTTTTTAACCATAATAGATGATTTGATAACTGTAAATTCTTCATCAAACCTTTTTTTAAGAGAAGCATTGAAAAAGAAAGGGCATAAATTATTTTGCTCTTTCTTTGTGATGGATACACAATGGCAAAAAGATTGGGAGTGAAGGTTTTTTCAAAGGAAGGAAAATCGCCAAATCATAATTCAACCAACGCAGCTCAACGACGCGAACAAACAACATCGGAAGAATAACAAAACATCCAACACATAGTTCAATGACAGTCCCTCTTTTATTTGCCAGAACCAAAATGTTAACAATGGAGGAGATATCGATTTCATCCACAAAACACAGCAATTTTCAGATAACTGACAAGGGTGCACTTGAAGGCTTCACCATTTTTTGTGCAACATGCCCTTGATAGTTTATGCATTTATTTGCCTTGCTAGGCGAAACCAAAAGAATAACGCTGATTTCAACAGTTTTCACATAAATAACATTCAGTTCTATCAAAGCCTTCATTCTTTGTTGAACATGCTGCCATTTTCATTGTAATCTTTTTGAATTTGCTGAAAATACATTGGCTGCTTTTACTTGAAAAATGAAGTTTGGAACAGTCGTTGGACATCAACCACTCTGCATTTGTTGTGAGGTTTGAATTTTTTATTCATTTGTTCTGTGCCATTCGCTTTCACATTTCTTTTCCTTTTTAGGTATTTCAACAAGAGGCATTTTGGAGACATACCAGATTTTTATTCAAAGGCATGCAATTGATCAGAAAAGGCTGTGATGTTGAACGATTGTGCATTGGAAGGATTTTCATGGGAAGAAAAGACAACGTTATTGGAAGAATTGAAAGCGAGCAATGATAGACAGGAAAAAGAAGAAGACGGAGAAGAGAATGAAAGGATGGAGTTATTTGGAGGAAGAAGGAAGAGATGGAAGCAGGGCTAATGCAGAACGGAAAGCGAGGAACAAGAGATTGAGAAGGGAGAAGAGGCAAATGGGATTGTCGATATTTCGCATGGAAACTTGGCTGACGAAGAAGGACAAAATGTGCAAGTGTTTGTTCGCAGAAAAAATTGATTTTTTTTGAATGATGAAAAATTTGAAGAATTGAAAAATTAAAAAAAACTTTCTGATTTATTTTATTTTTCTTTTTTTTTTTTTTTTTTTTTGGAAAATGTATTTTTTGAATTATTATAACAAAATATAAAAAATTTTTATTTTTTATTATTTTTTTAAAGAATGTTTACAGAGAAGGATGTACGAAACATCTCCTCTCAATCAGAACAAGCGGTCTCTGAAAAGTTTCTTTTCGCAGAAAATTAATAGATGGGTATTTTTGAATGTCAAACATCGGATGCTTCCCAAAATGGATGAAAAAGAAAAAAGAAAGAGAAAAAAAGCGAATGACGAATAAAGGAGAAGAATGCATTTGGATGTTTTGGGTGAAGAAGCTGGAGAAGTGATGCAACAAGGTGAAACAGGAGAGAGTGTGAAAGGAAGAATGGTGAAGAGAGAAAACGAAGAGAAAGTTTGAGGGAGGGGATGATGATGATAAATCACTCACCAAAAGATTTATTTGAAGAAGAGGAGATTTGGTGTTTGAGGTTTGGGCAGAAAAAAGATTACAGTTGAAGGAAAAGATGAATTTATTAATGATGCTTGGGAAGAATGATAAGGAAAAAAGAGAAGGGAAGAGAGAGAGAGAGAGAGAGAGAGAGAAGGAAGAGAAACTGTGGAATAGTATAAAGGGAAAGAATATAAATCTGTCAAGGGAGAAAGGTCAAATGAAAAGAAAATGAGAAAATGAGAGAAGAGGAAGAAGAAAGAGAAGGTGGATGAATACCTGAAACAGCAAAAACAGAATGAAGCAGAAAGATTATCACCTTATGTTTTCAGTGAAGATTGGAACAGCTGGTGAAGAAGGAATCTCCATTTAATTGCGTTGGGAGAGGAGACATTTGATAATTTGAAACAACACCTTTTCAAAGAGTAATTTTTGAGGGTATGTGTTTTGAAATAGAAGTTTCAACTTTTTGTTCCTTTATTGGACAGATATTTCTGTTTAATGAGTTTCTTTTTTTATGTTCAATACGATCAATGCTGCAAACATGAAGAATTCGACTTTTTCTGAAAAACCAAAAATATTCAGAAATAATAATATTTTATTGTTGATTCACAAGTGATGCAAGATTGGTTCTTATTTTATTGGTGCATATTAATTTGAACATATTTCATATCCCCAGATTTTGCTTTTCTTTTTTATTTTTGTTCATTTTTTTCAAATTTCATCTTTTTTATTTTTTATTTTTTGATGTGAAAAATTGTCACCTGCATCAGCAGACACCGATTCATGGCTGATCGTAACCTAAGGAATGGCAGTGCCTTGAAAGTGCCTCAGATGTCTTTCACATGCTCTCAAAACGATTGCTGAAAGAAATCCTTTTTTCTTTCCAATTGTGTTGACAACCATAATTTATTTCTATTTGATCATCCGGAAAAAAATAAAAATTTTCAAATCAAAATTGATTATCAATCCATTCGAGAATGCATTTGTGCATTTTGGCATGTTTGATTCTTGGAAAGGCATTTGAAGCACAAGATATCTCTGGAACAGCCACATTGGTAAACAAAGGTATTCTTTTGGATTTTTGTGTTTTTCATGAATTGTGTTTATTTTGGTGAAGGAAACTCAAATGATGCACAATTTCAATCAAAAGTCGATAATGATTATTTGTTCCAGCAGAGTTCATTTTCAGGAGAGAAAACATTGCAGTTAGGAATATCTACAGTGAAAAATACATTTTTTGAATTCTACAATTCTACAGTAGGACTGAAAAATGTGGCTCTTGAACATTCTTCTTCACCTTTGATTCTAATAGCAGATGAATCTAGTGTGATGCTGGATTTATGCATTTCCCACCAAAAATCGGGATCTCCTTTTCATTTGCAAAGTGGGTCAATCTGCGTGGTGAATCTGAGTTTGATCCCCAAAAAGAATATGAACCCTTCCAGTCTTGCTTTTTCATCTGATGATTCAAATTCTGCCATTTTGAGAAATTCTATCGTTGCAGATCTGGCTGTTTCAGCTTCAGATTATTTCCTATTGTGTGGAAAGAGCAAAAGTGAAGAGATTTCAAACTGCGACTTCAGAAACATGTCAATGAAATATACCTCAAATGGTGATTATATAGTGGAACATTCATGTTTTCGAAATTCAATGGATAACTGCCTTATTTATTCGTGCGTGAATGCCTTTGAAGGAGGGATCTCAAGTGGATCGCTTTCTTCAGAGAAATTTGTCTGCAAAAACACAACAATAAATTTCGGGAAAAGAGAAATGAATGCACTTGAGAAAAAAGGGCAAATGAATTTGACAGATAACCAATCCTTTTCATTGTGTGAATGGACTGATTGTACAGCACCACAAGGAGGCGCACTTTATGTGCACGATAATGCTGATGCAATTTTGACAATTGAAAATTCTACTTTCGTGAGATGCAACGCTTCTTCAACAAGAGGCGGAGGAATATATGCTTTGAATATTGCCGAATGCCTTGTTCAACATACAACATTCGTCCAATGTACATGTGCTTCAAGATCAGATTATGGTGGTGGAGGAATTACAGCGGAGAGCATATACGTTCAGTTAATGGTTGAAGATTGCTCCTTTCAAAATTGCTCTTCGGGCAATGATGGAGGAGCAATTGAACTCCGTCAAACGAAAACAGAAAAACAGAAAGAATGTATCATAAATTCCAATTTTGATAACTGTAGATGTAATAGTTCTGATAATGGTGACGGAGGCGCAATTTTGCATTGGAATTGCACAGATCAAGCAGTAATATCAAACTGCCTATTTTGCAATTGCAATTCAAAGCTTGCAGGAGGTGCAATGGCATTATTTGTAAATTGTGACAATAATGGAACATTGCTTTTTTTCTGCTTTTTCCACAATAACACAGGCGATAAATATGGTCATGATGTTTTGCTTCAAGATTCAATTACAAACAATATTGATTCCACCTGCTTTACTACCAGACAAACAGAAAACAGGGTTGTCACAAATTACATTCCCATCATTGACAAAAGTGAATGGCTTCGAAATGATTTTGGAAAAATCAGATTTGTCTCATCAGTACAAACAGAACCCAATGCCATTGATACATATGTGTGTGGACTGGATGAAAGCTATCCTTGCTGCACCATCAGCCGCTGCCTCACTCAGCTGATTCCAGAATTAGTAACTGATATTGCAATACTCACAGGTTCGATTTCAGAGACAAAAAGTGTGGACTGCAACACCAATTCTTACACAATATATGGCCAAAGCGATTTGAGCTCAACGGTTCAAATAGAATTTGAAGCATCTGGTTTGTCTCTTTTTTCAGTCTCCACAGGCACATTGACTGCCAGAGACTTTGTTCTTGTGTGTGACCGTGCATTTGAAAATAATCGAGAGTCAAGGCTATTTGAGATTACTGGAACAGGAGAGATGCATATTAGCAGATTGAACATATCAACAGGAAGTGCGCAAACGTCAGTAACAGCATTTTTCACAGAGCTGATAAACGTTCAGAACGGAATGTTCCAAGTGAAACATGTGAACTGGGCAAAGACAATCTCAACAACCTCGTTGTTTTCGCTTTCTTCGACAAATGACATTTCATTGGCACTTTCTGAGTGTGCCTTTGATGGAATTGAGAGAACAACGAGCGGAGCATCTGTGATGTCATTTTCCAATGACAAGACAAACATTGATCTGAATTCTTGCACCTTTGAAGGATGTGGAAGCACAAATTCAGAAAATGGAGGATCGATGATGCTATGTGTTGGGAATGAAAACGAAGTGAAAGTGAAAGGCGGATCTTTTGATGGATGCTTTTGCTCAACGTCCAATGGTCTTGGAGGAGGAATTCTTCTTCGATTATCGACTGAAAGTTCCAATATCTTGATATCTTCTTCATTCGGAATAAACACAGCCAAGTGGGGGAATGATATTTTTGTCATTTCACCCAATCTGGAAGAAATTGTTGAATCACAAAAAATCACATGCGTAGAAGCCTCTTTGGATTTATTTGACAAAGTTCGAGGATATGACAATGGAAACACAACTTTGGCTATCCCTCTGTGCATTTATCTCCTTCCCACACCAGAAGAAATTCATGTAAGTGGCACAGATGCATCCGATCATTCTAATTGTGGAATCCTCCAATTCCCTTGTTTGACGATAAAGCACTCTCTCACAAGGCAAACAGAAGAAAAGAAAGTTATTGTGAATGGAAAGATTTTGATGAGCGATGAATTGGCCTTTGCTGATCAGAAGCATGAAATCAGAGGAAAAGATGATCAAAGTGGCTGGATAGTCTCCGATATTGAAATTGAATCTGATGCTGCGATGCTGACCACAAATGTT
The DNA here is from genome assembly GCF_001643675.1 of Monocercomonoides exilis. Lineage (NCBI taxonomy): Eukaryota > Preaxostyla > Oxymonadida > Polymastigidae > Monocercomonoides > Monocercomonoides exilis. The sequence goes on along the minus strand of NW_027150586.1, from coordinate 288,093 downwards.
GAAACAGAATTATCAAAACTCATCTTCTCTCTTTCTTCTTCTCTCTCATCACATTCCACTTTTATTTCGTCCTCATTATCATCACTGATATTATCTCATTGTTCACTTTCTCTTCAAAATCCATCATCAGAAATGGCATTTCTATTCTTATCTATTGAGTCTGGCACCTTGTCAGTTGATTCCTTCTCAGCTTCCTCAATCACTTTGAGCGGAAATCCATTGATCTCTTTGTCTGGAAGTGAAATAAATAGTGAGTTGATGAACACTCCCTGGTTGAACATGACGAACAGCAATTTCACAAAAATCGAAAGAGCAGCTGGAAGCGGAGGCTGTGTGAGCATTGACAACAACCATGATGAAAACACGAACACAGAAATAAATATTGAAGAATGTGTTTTTGATGGATGTTCTGTGCTTGCTGATGAAAGCAGAGGAGGGGCCATTGATGCTCAGTTGAAAGGGAGCATTCAAATGAATATTATTTCATGCACATTCACAGGATGCACTGCACCAGCAGAAGAACGAAAGATTGGGTTTGGGGGAGGGATGGCACTGAAGCTGATTGATGGCTTTTCTTCATTTGTGATATCATCCCCTGTTTTTGGTTCAGACAAGCCAAATGTTGCAAAATGTGGAAATGACCTGTTTGTTGAATCATCCAACTTGACGAAGAGCATCACAAATGCCTCTCTTCCATTTGTGACTGGGCATCTGTCCAATTTTTCTTTGGATTCTATGAGGGGCTTTGACGGAAGTGACACAACGAATGCCATTCCACTGGTCTATTTCTGGCTCACGACAGGATCAAAGATATTTGTTGGAAGTGAAGGAAGAGATATGGGTGCCTGTGGATTCTCAGATTATCCTTGTCTGTCAATTGATTATTCATTGGATCGATTGTCTGAAGGAAATAAAAGAAATATTAACATCATTGGAAAAGGACTTCTTAAAAAATGTGTTGATGTGAGTGGAATTTCAGTAAAATCGGATGATGAAAAAATGTGCTCTTTGGAATGTGTCTCATCGCTTGAAGGAGCAGAAGGAGCAGCAATGAAGATTCAGGGCATTACAAATTTCGAGCTGATGAAGTTTGTGATTCCATCTTCATTTGCAAGTGGAGTGAATGTTTTGATGCATGTTGGATCAAGCGAAGGACTGTTGACGCTGAAAGACTGCTCTTTCACAAAAATGGAAGAAAACAGAGAAGAAGAAATGATGAACTTTGGGCTGCTCAAAGCAGATGGAGGCACGATTCTGTTGGAATTTGTTTCAATACAATCACTTTGCTTTTCAAAGGATGTTATTTCTGTGCAGTCAACAACTATTCTGAATGTTAAAAATTTGACGATGAAAAATATTGAGCTGGACGGGGCAAGCGGATTGAGCATAGAAAAGAGTTCAAGAAGAAAAAAAAACGAAATAGAACAAGATATTGTTATTGGGTGGAGTATATTCGAAGAAATCACCCAGAACACAACTGACGATATTCAGATCATCCGAAATGATAATGATGATGAGCCATTGAAAATGGTGATTCGAAACACAACGATGAAGAAATGCGGTGGAACGAGGTGTGGAAAGGGAGGAGGGATGTTTTATGTTTTGAATGAGGAAGGAAGCTTTAACTGCTCATTTTGCACAATTTCAGAGTGCTTCTGTTCAACCACAGGAAGAGGTGGGTGGCTGTTTCTGGAATGCACCTCAGCAGCTGAGCAGCCATTGAATTTTATTCTGTCGAATATCACATTCAGAGATAACTCTGCATTCAGAGGGAGAGATGTGTATGTTCGATGCCACTCAATCGAAACACAAATTGCTGATGAGCAATTCCTTTTGGATTTCAGAGCGCCATTTGTAAAAGAGCTGGCGATGTGGGGCTGCACAACAGATTCGTTTGTGGAGGAAGAAGATCTTCTGAGGGTTATGAAATACCGGAGCGAGACGATATTTGTGTCATCAGTTGCAGACAATCACGAAGACAGCAAGCAATGTGGAGAGTTCAGTATGCCTTGTGATTCGCTGAATGCTGGAGTTCAACACATTATTCCATCTCTATACTCACAGCTGTTAATATTGGGTCAAACAGATGTTGTTGGGGAATGTGATGCTCAGGATGTGACCATCCGCTCACTTCAATCTCCCTCAGCTGCTTTGGTATTTTTGACCTCAACAATTGCTGGTATAGAGGGAAATCTGATCACAACCTCAGAGAAAGTTCGGATTGAGAGTGTGAAATTCAACTTTGATCAATCGTTTTCATATTTAAGCAATTCAATTATTCATGAAACAAATGGACAACTTTCTCTTTCATCTGTTGACTTTTCTTCGATTTTGGAATCAGACATTGAATCCGTTGTCCTCAATTCAACGTTGATGAACATCGAAAATGGAATTCTTCGTGTTGATAACTGCTCAGTATCGTTCATTTCATTCAAAAAGCCTTCATTTTTGCTGAATGGAGAGGAGATTAATTTTGCAAATGTGAAACTGGAACAAATCGAATCAACAACAGATATATTTGAGATTGGAAAATGTGGAAGTGTTGTGCTGAATGGAATTGATGCTAATGGGGTCAAGTTGTCTGAAGGTTGTGTCTTTTCAATGAACGAAAAAACTTCAGGAACAATCACTCTTATTGATTCATCATTCAACAACTGTTCAAGGAATTCAGAAGGGGCTACTGTTTTCTCTGCTTCTTCATCATCCGCTCATACAGTTATTTCCAATTGCTTGTGTTCAAATTGCGTTTCTCGCTCTGATAAAGAAAGCATCATGGGACTTGACAACATGACTGACGTATCAATGGATTTATGTCGATTAACAGGAGCCATTGCGAATGAAAGGGAAAGAGAAAGAAATAATGGTTTTAAAGAAATATGTGAATGGAATGGATCGCTTGTCCATGTGAAAAATTCCAATCTTCACGCAAAAGAAATTAAGATTGAGGATTCGTCAAAGGGAGGAATTTCGATAAGAGGAGGAAAAACAGTTATTGAGATGGGAATGTTTGCAAACAACAATCCATTCATTGAAAAATATCCCTCTCTTCGAAGAAACATCATTTGTTCAGATTCTGCTTCGCTGACCATTTTGAGTTTGAAGGGAGGGGATGGATTGAAAGATAACTCTTCTCTTTGGATTCTGAATGGTGGATGTGATTTGAGAGGGATAGCAGGAGAAAGATCATCTCCTTTTTTCATTCCCAAACTGGAAGATGCTTCTCTCATTGAAAATGGAAGCAACATTTATATCAAATTCAATGGATCTCTTTTTGTTCCATGTGACTTGTCATTCAGACTTGTTTACAAAACAGGAGATGTGGAATTGGCTGAAACATATCACTTTGAGGAAGAAAGCTTTGTTTCAGAAACAGAGGTGATTGGAATAATCCCATCAGAAAATATATCATTGGCTTCAGATGAAACAGAGGTATCAGTGATGATATTGTTTGGAAAACAATTGGCTGCAACAAACCCACAGATTCTGAAGAACAAAACAGAATCAAAGGTCAAAGGAGATGAAAGGATTGTTGAAGGAGGAAAAGAAGGGAAATCTTACTGGTTGTTGATAATTGTTATTATGGCAGTTATTCTTTTGATTGTTCTGATTGTTTCTGTTATTCTTGCAGTCAGATGGAGAAAGGCAAAGAATGAAGCGAAGGATTTGAGAGAGATTGTGAATGACAACATTAGAAAAGATCCGAAGGCATTTGAGATGGTGACGATGGAGATGTCGCCTGAGGCTCAATGGAAGAGAGCAGAAAGGGAGGCAGAAAGGAAGAATGAAGAGAATGCAAAGAAGAGGGTGTATGATACGAATATGGAACATTCAGAGTCATCGGAGCATTTATTATCTGAGAGCGGCTCAACAGAATACATCCTTGGGAGAGATTCAGACAAGATCCCTCAATGGATGTTGGAGAAGATTGAAGAAGAGGCAAGGAAAAGAACACCATCACCATCCATTTCATCCACAGATACTTCAGATACAGATACGACATTTGTTCGAGGAGAGGATCTGTGCCCAACCACCTCATCAATGTCGAATCTGGTGGATGCCATGGCCTGTTCGTCTCCTCATGAGAAGCTGATTGTGGATCTGAGGGATTCGCTGTTCATGTTGTTGCATGGAAGGAATAAGACAAAAGAGATGGCGATTGGCACATTGAAGGAAAGAGAGCAAACAGCTGCACAAATCCTGTTTTGGGTGGCTAATCTCGCCCTCCACTCCTTTGACGAAATGGAAAATCCTCTTCAGTCACTTGCCAATCTCAGTCCACACATTGTCCTATTCTCTGAGCACATGGTGATCTGTATTGTGATGCATTCGGACTTGTTGTCAGATAATGATTCAGACTCGTCTTCCATCTCATCATCAACAGTTGTGACATCTGCCAGTGATAATGGTGATGATGATGACGATGACTCCCTTCCCTCATCAGCATTCGAAGAGGATGAGGATGACTTCAGAAAGGAGTGCCTGAGGTGGAAGGCACCAGAGCTGCAGATGAACAAGAAGATGGGGGCAACAAAGGAGTCGGTTGTGTTTTCGATCGGGATGATGCTGTGGGAGTGTCTGACCCTTCAGATCCCATTTGGAGAGTTTGAAGCAGAGGTGGCAGGGCAGAAGATTGTAAATGGAGAAAGGTCGAAGAATGAAGCCAACAATGGAATAATGAGCACGCTGATTGACCAGTGTGTTTCAGCAGTTCCAGAACAACGACCTTCTTTGATTGGACTGAAGCGAGAGTTCATTCAGCGTTTTCCAGCAGGAGCCGTGATTATGACTGTGTCAGATGCTGTGGATGTTGAGGAAGACACAAACGAATTAAAAGATGTGAATGGAAGTGGGAGTTGGGGTGGGAGCTTGTTCAGTGAGAGATGAAAATTATAAAAGATAAAAGTGAATGTGTTTTTGTGGATCTTCTCAAGATGCACTTTGGAATTTGATGAGCCTGCAGAAGGTTGTGAAAGCAGAATAATTTAATACATGAAATGAATGGGAAGGGGATGAAAATAATGGTGAAGGGTTTAGATGAAAACAAAATTTTTTTGTTTGTTTTTGCGTGAAACTGGCTCTTTCATTGAGAGAGTCTGATGCCTTTCATTGTTTTTGTTTAAGTATGCTTTAATGAAACATAATGTTGAGTTTTTGTTGAAAGATATTATCATTTGTTGATAGTTTTCTTTTGTCAATTGTAACTCAGACTTCCATATCAGCAACTGTTTCATAAATGGATGAACATTTCAGTTATTTTTTTTCAAACATTTTCACCATTTATATTTGTTGTGATTCCATTCATAGAAAAGCAGTTGAATTGGTTTTTTCCAACTTCTGTTTTCGCTCTTCATTTTTTTTTAAATAGCTAACCTTTTTTAATTTATAGTTCATCGTATATGTGTATATTCATGTAACTCTTTCAAAATTTGAATTCGATTCTTCATATTTCATGCTTATTTCATATTCATATTCACATTCATCTTCTTTATTTTTCGGAGAATGATTTATCATTTATTCAATTCTTGCAACAAATAATTAAATTCTATTTCAAAGAAATTTGACATACATATTTCCGTATCAAACGATCTGATTCAAGTTTTCTTTTATGAATCTGAGAGATGAATTATTTTCGTTCTTTTGTCTTCATCAGTCCAAAAACTATCTGATAAATAACTCTAATGTGACGCTGCATCCAATAACTCAAACTTTTCACTTCTCTCTGGATTCTTTGTATCAGATGCAATTTTTGTTTTCATCTTCCATCTCCATCCTTCGCTCCTCTAACTTCTGTCTCGGCAATGCTTCTTCCAAAGTATCCTTTCAAAAATACTTCCACTTTTATCAACTTCACTCACAAGTATTTTCCATCCCATTTCCATTTGTTATTCTTTAATCACCACAAATATACAAAAAGAATTTGGTTTTTGATCCATGAACACTATCTTCTTCTTCTTTACTGCTGAATCCATCCTTGCCAACCAAACCTCCATCATCAGACTCACTCTCCCTTGACAATTCTCAATAGAGCGAATCAACAAACGCAAGGAGCAGGTTTTCTCCTCGATTATGAGTTTGATCTTAAATTATGGGTGGTTTTAGATCAAACTTCGCCAACAATTTAACCTCCTTTGCATTCCATTGTCCGCAGGAAGAATGACTCAAGATACTGTTAGAGCGCCAAATAGCGACGGCGAGGACAGAGGATATGATCTTATTCACAGGCTATCAAGGATAGAAAACATGATCGAAGAAATCACCAGAAGCCAAGCATGGCCAAGTCAGTCCGGAGCTACGGGGATGCTGCCAATGAGAAAAGTGAAGAGGGAACGACTAAGGAGTTTTTTACAGGACACACAGACACAAGCTGGAACTCACTGGCCAAAACTGCTATCACAACATAGGGGAGAAGAGATTCACCCGAAGCGAGCCGAGTAATCGAACTCCTCCAGCCGGACCTAGAATCGGGCTTTGAAGCAGCCAAAGCAATCGCAGCCCTCACGGTGAAGGAAATGGAGAAGGCGAACCTCATGGAAGAGGAGAAAGAACGACGGAGAGGACTGTTTTGTGCTTACGCGCTTTTTGCCGACTGTAACAGCAGGATTAACCTACTAAAAGTTATATCTCAATCGGGTTGGGAAAGCGCGAAAGGCTTTTTTGAAGGAGGAATGTCCAAGGAGGTGCCGGATAACCTAAAGAAGCTGGCAGAGAGCACCAGATTTTTTTAAAGCAGAGGGAGATGCAACAGGATACGGTGCATCTCCCGACCCCACAATAAGTTTCGGGCCTGCAACGGCCAGAAGTGGACCCCCGAGAAGATACAGTTCGGGAAGGAGCACCCAAGGATTCGTATGCAGACAGCTCCAGAGAAAGGGAGACAGATAGATATTCACGTACTTCAAAGGAAAGAAGAGAACACACCAGTTCCAAGCACAGCTTGTCCCAACCATTGCTGGGAGGCCAGTCCCTATCAATGGAACATTGCCCCCCAGTCCCCCCAAGGACACAAGGAGAGACAGCTGTGGAATCAACAATGGGAGCCAGCAAATGGTCGCAGGAGAAAGGAGGAAGAGGGGAGAGAGAATGGAAAGAGAAGAGAGAGCCGCGCTTTGCCGCGAGATCGAGGGAGGAGAGAGAGAATCCAATTACAGTGAAATGAATATACGACAAGAAATCGCAGATCTTGGCGAGATGAGATCAGAGACGAAAGAATCGAGACAACACGCGAATATCGGAGAGGTTGTGAGTACTTTTGATCACGAGAAGAGAAGAGAACGAGAAATCACACGGGATTGTGTGACGGAGATATCGAGAGAAGAAGTGCAACACGATGCAATGAAAACAGATGAAGACTCCGCATATCCCCGATTGACGAGACAAACGAGCGAGATGAGAAATGAGAAGATTGTTGGGAGAGTTTCTGGGATTGTTACAAGGTCCTCAATTGGGAGCTCCCTGGAGAAGAACTCAAAGACAGTTGCTGAAGATATTCTCGAAGGAGAAGGGAATACACAGATTTATCAGGGCCACAAGACGCTAGGAGTGAAGAGGAGAACAGCGAGTGGACCACCGAAGGAGCCACTTCCTGGGAGACTGGTGAACAGATTGAACGAGTGGAAAAAGATAGGGGGAGACAAACTAGTGAGCCGGGGTATAAAAGCTCGATGGAAAAGTCCCCAATCCCCAATCTTACTCGAGGAGAGAAAACACAGACAGGAGTTTCGGGGAACGACAGAAATGATGAACAATTATTTATCCCTCTTGGAGGAGGAATTGAAGGAAGGAGTGGTGAAGCCCATGCAGGAGTCGGAGGTGAAGTGGTTCAACCCGACATTCATGGTGATAAAGAAGAACGGAAAGTGAAGAAAGATCCTGGATTGCAGAGCTCTAAACGAGGAAGTGCAGGGAAAACACTTCAAGATGGATTCCCAGGAGACAGTGGTGGAACTTTTGGAGGAGAACGATTGGATGACCACTCTAGATTTATCGAGTGCATACCAACATGTCAAGGTGGACGAGCAATTCAGTCCCTATCTGTGTTTCAGTTTCCAGAGTCAATGCTATTCCTATGTAGGGATGCCATTTGGAGCAAATGACGCGCTCAGAGCATTCACAAAGATAATGAGACGAGCAGCGTCATATATCAGAGAAAAGTGGAAAGTGAAGTTAGTAATATATCTGGACGACATTCTCCTCATGCATCCAGACAGGGATGCATTGAGATTGATCTCACAGGAGATAGCCCAGTTCCTGAGAAATCTGGGCTGGATATTGTCGGAAGAGAAGCTGAAGTTGGAACCCACAAGGAACGTGGAGTTTCTGGGATGGTTGTGGAACTCAGAGAAGATGGAAGTGACTCTCCAAGAGAGGAAGAGAGTGCTGCTCCTGGAGGATGTGCGCAACTGGATAGCACTGGTAAAGAAGAGAAGGAGACAAAAGACGAGAGATTTAGCAGCTCTCCTCAGGAGACTGAATTTTGTGAGGTTACAACACCCATCAGCAAGCTTGTCGATGACATGCATGCAATACGTGCTGAGGCAGGCGATAGCCAGAGGGGGCTTGAAGGGAACGGAAATGGCCAACCCAATGATGTTGGGAGAATTGACACATTGGAGGAAGATCCTGCTTGAAAACAGACCGAGATGTCTGTGGAAGAGAACAAGGCCAGCAGAGTTAATAACAGATGCGTCAGAGCTGGGATGGTGTGCAGTATTAACAATACCGAAAGAGAACATGGAGGAGAAGATAAATGTCCACGGAAGTTGGACACCCCGGGAGAGCGCTTGCAATCAACGAGAAGGAATCCAGGGCAGTGTTGAGGACACTAGAGAGAAAGGGAGCATGGCTGCAACAGCAGAAGATAGATCAGATTCGGCTGAAGACAGACAACATGTCCACGAAATGGACAATACAGAAGAAGAGGGGAGCGCCATCACTCATTCCAACACTGAGAGCATTGGAGAAGAAACTGAACAGCCAGGACATCACAATACAGACGGAACACCTCCATGGAGAATAGAACACGGAGGCAGATGCACTCAGCCGGATGGCGAAAAAGCTAGACTATGCACTGAGGGGAGAGAAAGTCGCAGAGATATTGCAAATAGTCGCACCGAGAACACTAGATATAATTTCAGAACCTATTGTGCTGGTTCTTTGTTGAAGTTTTCGGAGATTATTCTCTCTGAGAATGAAGAGAAAGAAAGTTATGCCAGAAGACGAGATAGTGCTAGTCCACCCTTTCCTGAGAAACATTGGACGGGTGCTGAAAGAGAAGATGAAGGAAGCTCAGAGGGATCTGACGATTCTGATACTGCCAACCTTGCGGGGGCAGACCTGGACCCCGCTACTGCAGCCTGGGCATTCGATAAAGACCCTGGGGACCTTTCAGGAGTGCATGATTCCTGGAGCGAAGATGAGAAGGGAAGACTGGAAATTACCCCCAGGAGAGGTAATAAGCATTACATTGGAGAGGAAAATACCCAGGGAAGGGACCTCTTCTAAACATGGGGAGAATACGTTGGAGCAAGAGATATAGCAGCAACACTGAGAAATCAAAAGAGCGAAAGAGACACGTGGAGATCGCTGCGAAGATTTAAACAATTTCTGGATAGAGAGAGCATGGATGACACGGACCCCCTCACAAACAAAGATGCCAAATGGATTATGGCAGAATTCATTGAAACACTCTCGAATACGAACCTCTCAAACGGAGTGATTCATCAGACAGTTCTGAAAGGACTGGATTCCATTAACCTTTTCAGGGAGACGAAAATGGTATTAATGATATAGAAATATTTCTTAAGACTTATGTGGGAAAGAAGCCGAGAAGAGGAAAACGATACAAATCAATGTGGGACTTAACAATCATCACGAATTGGGTAGAAGCCACCCACGATATGACGGACCCACAGATCCTCCAGAGGAGGGCACTCATCTTCATGATGATTTTTAAGGATTTAAGGTTAGCAGAGCTGGAAAGAATGAGAAGGGAGACAATGATATTTTAGGATAACATGTTACAGACACAGGTTCAGACAAAGACGTCGGGAGGTGAGGTTATTAAAATTATAATAAATAAACACCCAAGCCCACGTATTGATACAGTAGAGGCGCTCCAACGTTGGATGGATTATACAATGATAGCTTTTAAGAATGAACATGTGTGGTTTGACATAGAAGGAGTTGGCCAGCAAATTTGCAGAGGATTAAGGAAGAACAAACGGATATTCTTAGAGAGAACGGAATACCTGAAACATTCACCGAGTATTCGATAAGACACGCTGTGATAACACACTTCGCAAGACGAGAAGGAGCGGACTGGAGGGCTATCAATACATGTGCGAAATGGGCACCAGATTCTAGAGAAGCCCAGGAGTATTACACCGTTTTTCCGGTGCAAGACACAAATTGGATTCTGGAGACAATCGGCGGACCAGCACCCCAGAGGGGAGAAGATTACAAGCCAGATAAGAGTGGAGAATCGAAGGAGGGTACGCTGGAGATTGCAGAAGCAGAGATGAAAGATTGTGCCGAGGAATTATCAAAAGCTTGTCTTGAAGAAGGGAGGAAACCAACGAGAAAGCGATCAAAAAGAAGAGAGAGTCTAGGAGGGAAGAAAGAAAGAAAAGGGAGACGATGCAACCTCGAAGCTCTACACACCGATGACCGAGTTGTCAGAAGACACCCTCCATAATCCCAAACAATATCTGTGAGCTAACTGGAGAGAAGGATCCAACTTTACTGAAGAAGAGAGGCAAAGATCGGAAGAAGCGTAGAGGAAGAAGGATAGGACAGATAAGGAACGACACTGAAGAGGCAAGGGCCAGACCGACGTTGCCTCAAAGATATCTCAAGAGATAGAGGGTGTAGAGCGGGAGTGTCGCACCATTACACGCACGCTTTCAGTTTATCCGCCGCAAGATATTGTGTTAGGCATGAGGGTTTAAGATATAAAGAGAAGAAAGAGTGAGGGATTTCAGAACTCATTATCGAGGAGTAAACATGCTCCTTGCGTTCGTAGATTCGCTCTATTGCGAATTAATGAAAACGTAGTGAGACAGGTTTTGCTCCGAGATAATACGAATGTAGATGGAGAGACTCAAAGCAGCTGGGTGCGAAAGAAAGAAACATATTGGTAGGAATATGACGAGGAAAAGAAGGTGCGAGAGATTCAGGGGAAGAAAGGAGAACAAACCGCCCAAAGTCACAAGGTTACACAGATAACACGGATTAAGAAACATGGAATGAAGAGAAAGTGCAAATAAAAGTGTCAGATTAGCCCACACAGCATGTGGTGAGTGGATTTGCTCTGCTAGATCAGCAAAAGAGCGGGAGGCAGAGCACTGCACAAGCAGTTTTCTTTTCCAAGCCTCGCGGAAGCGAGAGTGGTTTTTCTTTCTGCTCCGTTTTTATAACACTCGCCTCACCGGATCTTTGCACTGACTGCAGGAGAAAGCTCCGAAGTGCAATTTCCCCTGACCTCTGGTCTTCGTGACCAAGGCAAAAGGCGAAGTCAGCGTTGAAGTGAAGCGGACAATGTATTATTTTATTAAACAATTTTTAATGTAATACTTTTTTTTTTAACTCGCCCTATTTTCCGCGTCATTTTGGGAGAGAGAAGTTTTCACTCAAACCACCCATACATTAAAATAATGCTCATTATCTCGGAGTAAACCTGTCTTACTGCATTTTAATTAAAAAACATGAAGATGAAACAGTGAAGAAGAAAAAGAAGTAGTGAAAGAAGAAGCCAGAGAAGGCAGAGAAAGCAGAGAATGCAGAGAAGGCAAAGAAGAATAAGAAGGTGAAGAAGAAGAGGAAACAAAAGATAATAAAGGTTATGAAGATGGAACAATTGAGATTTGTGAAATGAATCCAATCCAATTTGAAAAAAAGTCTTGAATAACTTGAGTGATGTCAATTAAAAAAAAAAGTTGTAAGTGTTATGTTGACTTGAGATGGAGTCGAAAATCATCATCGTAAATATTATGAAAGTCAGAGTGACAGAAACAGAAAAAGATGGAAGTCTAAAAAATATTGGATGCCCTTATGTTGTAGAACAACTTTTCCTTCAAAAAATAGATTATTGTGTTTGTCCAATGATACTTAGAATCAACTATTTAATGGGACTTTTTCATTAACTGGCACATTTTTTGTTTTTGCTTTCCAATTGCTGAAAAGCGCTGATTGGCTTTCAGTGCTTCAAAAAACCTTTTTTACAAGTTTTACACAATTTATTTACAATTTATTTTTTAATTTTTGCTTATTACACATTGAGAAATTTTTTTTGTTAAATTTGAAAGGACTTTTACCAGCCAACTAGGCAACGTCCAAGAAATTGGGTACATGTTTTGGATAGCATGAACTATCATCTATCTATTTTAAAATTCTTTTTTAATAATAATTTTTATATTTATATTTATTTTATTTATTTATTTATTTTATTTTATTTTTCACAAACACTTTTTTCTTGTTTTTTCACACATTTTTTTAACAACATGCAAGAACAAAACTGATTATTTCTTTGCAAATCTGATGAAATGACAAAAATAAAAATTTGATATGAAAAGTGAATACTGTGATAATGAAGTGTTGAAAATTTTTGAATTGATTTTCCTATTTGTCAAGAACACTTCAAAATATAAAAAATGCGATCTAAGTTCATTTTCGTTTAATTTTATTTAACTGTTCAAGGCTTATATAAAAAATCAATTCAAAAATTTTCAACACTTCATTATCACAGTATTCACTTTTCATATCAAATTTTTATTTTTGTCATTTCATCAGATTTGCAAAGAAATAATCAGTTTTGTTCTTGCATAAAAACAAGAAAAAAGTGTTTGTGAAAAATAAAATAAAATAAATAAATAAATAAAATAAATATAAATATAAAAATTATTAAAATTTTAATGGATGCATATCCCATCATGCCTTCTTGGACGTTGCTCAGTGCTGCTTTCTCAATGTAATAAGCAAAAATTAAAAAATAAATTGTAAATAAATTGTGTAAAACTTGTAAAAAAGGTTTTTTGAAGCACTGAAAGCCAATCAGCGCTTTTCAGCAATTGGAAAGCAAAAACAAAAAATGTGCCAGTTAATGAAAAAGTCCCATTAAATAGTTGATTCTATTTGGATGTGGTGAAACAGAGAGAAGGAATGCAAAAGAAAAATATTGCAAGAGCCTTTTTCGAAATCTCCAACTTAAATAAATTATTCTCATGCTTTTCAGTTTGCAGCTTCATGAACATCAGAAAGGAATATTTTCAAAATCCAGATGCTTTAGCAGAATGGCGTGCCTTCAAATGCAAAGTGGTGTGCGAGGTGTGCGTGTCTGAAAACAGAAATGCAGCACACCAGTATTATTTCATATGTATAACACAATAATATCGTTTGATGAATGTTTTCATGGTTCTTAATGAATGTTTTTAAAGAAACCACTTTCACATGTTTGTTCATTGTAGTATCCGGTTTTTTATTCTTTTTCATCACCTAAATTTGGATTTATTTAATTCAAAAATTCTTCAGACAGTGAAAAAAAAAAGAAATTTATTCACAAGCTATAATGAATGAAAAAAAGAAGAAATTTATTCACAAGCTATAATGAATGAAAAAAGAAATGAAACATATGAAAGTCTTTCTTAAAACGAGAGATTTGTTGATGAAATAGTTATTAGGGTCAACTTTTTAATGGGACTTTTTTCTTTATTGGCACTTTTTTTGTTTTTGCATGCCAATCATTCAAAAAAGCTTGATGAACCACAACACTCGGATGAGTGTGTTTATAAAACAAATACATTAAATTACCGGTTTTTTTTTAAATATTGTTTAATTTTCGTAGAGATATAGCAATTTTTTATTTATTTTGAAGTGACTTTTTCCAGCCGAAGAAGCATTTCACAAAAATAAGAAATCCATTTTTTAAACTACTGGCATTTTCCTTTTTATATTCAAAATCTTAAGTTGAACAACTTGTTTTTTTTCTTTTGATTTTTTCGCATTTCATTTTTTTTAATCAACATGCGAACACAATTTCAAAAATTTCTTTGTTATTAAAATGAAGTGTTAAAAATAAAAATATAATATGAAAAATACACACTCTTATGAAGAAGTGTGAAAAAGGTTGAACATTAACATTTTCCGTTTGTCTCAAACACATCAAAATTGAATAAGTTTGATCTCAGATCATTCAATGTTGTGACCATTCACCTGTTTGAAGCAAATAGAAAATATTAATGTTCAACCTTTTTCACACTTCTTCATAAGAGTGTGTATTTTTCATATTATATTTTTATTTTTTACACTTCATTTTAATAACAAAGAAATTTTCAAATTTGTATTCTCATGTTGATAAAAAATTGAAATGTGAAAAAATGAAGAAAAAACAAATTGTTAAACTTAAGATTTTGAATATAAAAAGGATAATGCTAGTTGTTTTTAAAAATGGATTTCAAAATTTTGTGGAATGCTTCTTCGGCTGAAAAAAGTCACTTCAAAATAAATAAAAAATTGCTATATCTCTACGAAAATTAAACAATATTTAAAAAAAAACCGGTAATTTAATGTATTTGTTTTATAAACACACTCATCCGAGTGTTGTGGTTCATCAAGCTTTTTTGAATGATTGGCATGCAAAAACAAAAAAAGTGCCAATAAAGAAAAAAGTCCCATTAAAAAGTTGACCCTATTTGTATGATTTTTGATGAAAAATGGAAAGAAACACATTTGATTCTTGATTTTTGAGTTTTTAAAACGATTTGTTTCTAAGTTTATTTTTATAAAAAAAATGTTAATAATTTGATTATTTAATAAGTTTTTTTTAGAAAATTTTTAACCATAAATTATTATTTCAGTTTTTCATGGAAATGAGAGAAAGCTATTCCAAGGAGGCTGTAGATGCATGTTTAGGTGCGAATGTGTTTCATTTGCAATATTTTATACTTTGAAATCGTTTTATTCAGGCAGCCTTCCCGATGATATTTTGAGGATGTTTGAGTTTAAATTTTCAATATCTTTTGATGAAACAAACCTTTTGCTTTTTGCGTGGAATGTTGCAAATAGGATCTTTGGGAAATGCGACTTTTCAACGATTCTTTCGTTGTCTCAGGTGAATCATCGATTCAATCTCCTCTCAAAAACGGAAGAGTTCGTCTTTATTGTTTTTTCATTTTTTCAAAGAAAGAATCAACATTTGACGTTTTGTATTGTTTCTTCCCACTAATCGTCAAGATGTGCAAGAATAAAGTGCAGAGCAATAATTCCCTTCATGCACAAGATTTGCCTTCTGCCAGATTGTGCATTTCAATATATTTATTTTTTTAACCCTCGTTCTGAAGAAGACTGGAAAGAGAGCTACAAATACGGAGTGAGCGCAAAGGGATGGAAGGAGACATTGCAGTTTGTGTTCTGAAGCATTTGAGCATTTTTTATTCTTTGACTGGTTGTTTGTCTTTAATTTATGTGTTTTGTGCGAATATTCTCTGTTTCATTTAGAATATACAAAGAGCTGGCACACATACGAGATTTTCCACGGATCTCTGGGGAAAATAGGAAAAGGCTGAAACGAACGATACTCAAAGCATCAATTTGTTCTGTTTTGCGATTAATATCAGAAATTTTGATAGTACTTGGATTACTCAGTTTCCTGAGAAACAGTGAAATTGCTTTTCGAGCGAGAGCGAACGGGGAAGCTGCAAAAAAGTCATTCGCAGACACTTTGACATTTTCAACACTTCTGATTGGATCGTATTGTTTTGTTGATTATTTCATTTCGTGTGTGAAAAAGTGCGAATATTCAAACAAATTGTGGAGTATTGTCAATGGAGTGATTCTGGCAACTGCTCTTTATTTCGACTATTTTTGGAAGCACATTCCAATATTTCTGTTCATATGGCCATATTTTGTATTCACTGCTTTGATGTATATCTTGCTGTTTGAATACGAATTCGAGCAGACAGCTTTATTATACAAATACATGGATTTGCTGTTGGATTCCATTTCAGCTGTTCTTTTGCTGTTCTTTTTCGTGATTGCTTCGCTAAAAGCAGACGGTTTGATCTGACTGATGAATTTCAAATTACAGATAATTAATCTTTTCTTTTTTTTTCTTTTTTTTCTTTTTTTTTCTCACAAAATGCATTGCATGATGTTAAACAGCACACATTTATCGAGTTTTAGTGAGCCTGACATCGCTCAAGTGGAGAACTGTATTTTCTCTAACAATTTGGAGCGCATTGATCCTTTTTGCACGTTTCTTTGCAATGATATTAAATGAAAGAAGTTTTTATGGAAAACTGGATTCTCTTTCCAAAGAACTTATTTTTCTTGGAATGAAAATCGTGAGCGTGGTTGTGCTTCCGTTTCTGATTATTGTTCCACTGAAGCTCGATGGTTCAATAAAGCTGCATTTTGGCTTTTGCATTGCTTCTTTGATCATTCCTTTTGTGGTTTTTGAAATGTTATGTATTCCTGATGACTCAAAAGGAATGCGTAAAGATTTGGAAGTGGAATGGAGGAACGAAGAGATTGATAGTAGGTATTATTTTGCGATTCAGAAATTTGAGTGGCTGAGAATGAAACTTGGATTGCGCAAGCTTTTAAAGGGCGAGGCTATTGTTGGATTTGACGAGCACTACGAAAAAAAAGCTTGGAAGCCAGTGGGAAAAGCGGTGAACATGAGAAAAACAGTATCACAATTTTGGATGGATAGGCTTGAAACCGAAAAAGCATTGAAAATACGAAGGGATTATTATGCAAGGCTTAAAGGCTCGGATCCCAATTGGTGGGAAAGCTTTGCCGACAAAACAGAAACTTTTGCAGTCAAGCTCTTCAAGCGAGTGAACACTTCGTTTTTCAAGTGTTCACTTGTGTTAGTTATTGTTGCAGTTTATTTGATTCTGTAAAATTTCCTTGTTCAGATATTAAGAGTTTTTTCTTTCATTTTGTTATTTCATAGATACAAAGAGTTTTTCTTTTCATTCAAAGCAAATTTTGTTTTCAGTTTTCAGTTATCAATTTTTATTTTCTTTTTCAGTTCAACTTTGCTTGTTTTGAGATTGCATTTTTTTCTTTTTTGAACACTGTAACTCCGAAAATCGCAAAATAATCTTACGAAAGAAAGCTCAATTTGAGAATTGTATTCTTATTTTTTTTTTTTGGCATTTTCATTGATTCCAATCAAAAATGCCAGTTCAAAAGTGTCCTTTTGATATGCAAAATTTCAATTATTTATTATAGAGTTTTGTGACAAGTCTTTATCAATATCGCAAGAGATGTCCAGAGCATGAAACAAACGATTGATATTTCAACTGAATGAAAAATGTGTATTTTGAAAAGCACATAATGAAATCGATAAAACTGACAATAAAATTGCTCATCTTTGGATAAAATCATGATTCATATTCATTGAAGCTTTCTTTTCATGAAATATCGTTCGCTTTTCTTTTTCTTCTTATTTCTGTGCAACTTCTGAATACATTCTGCTTCGTCCTTTCTTGCTGCACGATAACAGCGAGCTTTCACAGATGATCCACATTTTATCTTTGAATGAAGACATGATGTTTGTGTCTCCGATAATGCTGCCAGCAGACATGGTAAGGCATCTGAAAAAGCTTCTTGTGGCAGTGGCAGCTCAGCAGTTGTATCTTCGCTCAGCGTCTTTAGTAATCTTTGTCTGCTTCGCCATTCCTGAGGTTGAGAAGCGAAGAGAAGAAGGCGGCAGTGGTTGAGTAGTTATCACTTTCATCATTCAACGCGTCCGTAATTGATCCTTTGGATGCCTCGGAGGTGGTAGTGCCAAACACATCAACAGTAGCGAGTACGACATCGAGAGGCTGCTGCGGGTTGTGGTACATGAGGCAGCTCAGGTGTATGTGCTGCAGACGCTGAAGGGTTGTTTTGTAGCACGTCTGGCGGTGCTGGATAGGTGTGTTGTGTGCCTTCGATTAAGCGCTTTCGGTGATGCTTTCAGTTCCGCTGGTGGCGCCTCTTCCGTAGCTTGCAACATCGGTGGGCATGAAGGAGGAGAATAATCGGCTCTTTTCTGCAGCGGATGTGAATGTGTTCCCATCGATCTACGATCAGTTTGGCCCTTCAATGCAAATACGGCGATCGTCTCAGTTGAAATATTTGATGGAGAAGTTGAAAGATGAAGTGTGGGGAGATGGGTTGCAGAGTGTGAAGTGGGGGAGATTGAGGAGAAGGGGCTGTCGGTGGCGGGGCTGAGGTTTGTGAAGGCAGAGGTGAAGACAGATACAGACAAGCAGCATTCAGTGGAATCTGAAGTGTGCAGTTCTTCTCCATCTGATGGCATTCAGCAGGAGAACAGGAAAGCAGAAGAAACAATAGATGGGTCTTTGGGTATAACTTCAGATGGAAGCGCAGAGGGTGTGGGAAAAGATAAGGAACAACATAAAAGGCTTGGCAATGAATGAGGAATAAGGCGGCCCATCGTTGAAGCTGATGGAGATAGATGATTTTTAATCGCAGAAGAAGTTTGATTTGAATGCACGTCTTCACATCTTTTCTGTTTTCTTTTCACATTATTTACATTATTGCCACGTTCTTTATCGAATTCTTCCTTTTCCTTCATCCGCACATCATCCTCATCAGAGACAACATTCCTTTATTTCTCTGTATTTCTCCGAAATATCATCCTCTTCCCCTTTCTCTTCCTCTTCCTCTTCCTCTCCTCGTTCTTTTGTTCTCATTCGTCTCCTTCCTTCATAGTTCTGCTGTTGCAACATATATCTCCCTTGTCCTCCATCTGATTGAAGCATTCTTTGGCTTTTCTTGCACCTCCGCTGCTGTCTCCCACCAACAAATTATTGAACCCCCCGTCTCATTGTATTAGCTACCGCGCGCTGTGAATGCACTCTCACATTAAAAAAATGCCACTGTTTCAATCATTGATGCAACTCGCCAAGAAGATGAAAGAACGCAATGACGCTTCATTCTTGTTGGTACACAAGCAGCAGAGTGAACTCAATCAGCGCCAGAAAATATGTTCGATTGAAAGCAACATCTGATGAAATTTTCCATTTTAAAAACCATTTCAAACAGAACCCACAACGCAAGATAAACACAGGCCAACCGCATAACAACCAGAAATAAGCACATTAAACAGTCTTCAGAGAAATTGTTCATTCTCGATGTTCGTCTGAGAAAACATGGCCGTCTTGTCTAACTTCTGCAAACACCTCAGCGCACCCAATGCGAAGCAGCAAAGTCCCCACAAATCAACTCCGCATCGATGCAACGCAAATGGAGAATAACAATAAAATCTCTGGATGGCTGAGCTTGAAGAGGTTGACACAAATATTCTGTATTTTTCTGTAGTTGTCAATGGCGTCGAAGAAAACAAACGTGGCATGATAATCGTTTTGCTTGCTCAAAATTGCTGCCCCTTCGAAGAATGAAAACCAGATGTAATTTGGAAGAATGTTGCTTGATGGCAAAAAAAAGCACTCGACAATTGAATGTCTCGTCGTTGGTATTCCTCATATGTTTTGGAGCATAAGCGGAATCAGAAATAGAAATTCTTCGCTTCCATGTCTGCCTGGCACAGTCCGAGAAACAGGAAAACCTTATCAAAACGATTGGCATTATGGCAGTCTCCTTTTTTCCATTGAATTCTTGCCTTTTTTTTGTGATAAATATCTTTCCCTTGATATTGCCTGCTGCTTTCCTTGCCAAAAAATACCCTAAACTATTCCATCTGCCTAACATTCCAAAATGCTATATAATTTTGTGCAGATTTTGTCCTTCACAGAATTCCATCCATAAATCTTCATTCAATGAAACATCAGTTGAATTTGTTTTCACATCTTGTTCCAAATAAAAATCATGAAAATCGTATATCTTCCGTAACTTCATTTATTTACCAATGGCTGAATAACAATCTGCTCCATCTTCATCGTATTGCTCTGCAAAGGGAGATTAGCCATTTTAACAATAACTCATATTCCTGCACTTTGGAGAGGATACAGATGGAAACATCTTCACAATCAATAGAACAATAAAAATTACATACATAATGTCTTTTTGTGTTATTGATGAAATTGTTGCATTCCCCTTGGTCATCCAATTAACAAAAATCAAATGTCAGAATTCCAAAAATATTGCATAACCACCATTGTCCGTTGTCATCACAGGAAATAATATTTCTAGCTCTACAGATAATGTTCACTCTGGAATTCTCAATTGGTGCATGAATAATTTCGGTTCAAACAAAACTAATCGATCAACATATCCATAACATCAAAAAGAAGAAGATTAAATTTATTTTTTTCTTCATAAAACATTGCCAAATATATTTGTGCATAAAAATATGGTGTGAATTCATTGATTTTTATGGTATTTTTGAGATTTTGTTATTCGTTGATGTCATCAATCCAAACATTTGCTAATTTTATGTGAATGATAAAAATTTAATTGTTTTGTGGTAAAATGTTCTTATAAAAATGCAGGAGACAAATAACGCAAAAAAGTTCGCTGGTGTGCATTCATTGTTTCATTTGAATTCCTGGTGATTGTGGTTCTTTTTTCAGAATTATTTTCAGAGCTTGAACATTGCAATGAAGATGAACAGAAACAGAAAATTGTTGAAATGAATGAAGTGATGAAAGAGATGGACAAAGAAGAATTAAAATCTATTTTCACAATGGAATTGTTCAACAAAATGAACAAAATGATTGAAGAAAAGAAAATGACTGTAGAAAACGCTATTCTATTATTGAAGCATATTGGATATTGGAAAGTGCTGATAAATATATATTTTCAATGCTTTAAAAAGTCTTTGTTAAACGAAAGATTTGAGAGAATGATTCTTGAAGAAGAAAAGAAAAGAAATGAAAAGAACGAAATACTTTTAGATGATCTTTGCGAATGCTATCTTTTATTGAGCATGTGGGCTTCTTCGGAATTTCTTTCAATTTGTTTGCCTTGCATTTTGAAGGTCGCGCTGAACAAAGAGGGAGATGAAGAAGCACAAAAAGAAGTGGAAGTGGCATTGCTGACATTGAGCAACATAGGATGTTGTGTATGAGTATTTCAATTTCACTTTTAATATTATTGATTTTTTTTCCCTTTATTTCTAATTAGTTTATCGAACTAGAACTGTTTCTGAATGAGATCAAAGAGATAATCAAATATCATCAAGAACATCACAACCTGACCCATCTTGCCTATCAGTCTGCTTGGATGTTTTTAATACACAGATTTGTCACAAACAGCAGTTTGGAAGATGCCATTGTGGATGAGCTACGTTTTCCGAGAGCGGCAACAAGAGAACTGGAAGCACTTTCAAGATGTGTGGATTGGAAGAAAAAAGAGGAAGTAACGAAAAGGGTGAAAGAAGTTCGGATAATAGAGAGATGGATTTCCACAGTCGATGTGTTGTTTGGCGAATTCCGATCGTGGAAAGATGAATTTATGGAGCTGATCTGTTGTATTGTCGGACTGTGCAGAGTAACAAGAGAGAATGAAGAAATGCCAGGATACTTTCATTATCAATTGCATTACTTGACTCAAAATGAAACTATATGTATTGAAGACATGGTGAAAAGTGGATATATTTCTCTTGTTTTGGAGGATTTTTTACAGTCAACGCTGAACGATGAAATCATGTTTTTTTCTTTTGATATCTATATGTCTATTTTCGGAAGATTGAACAAAAAGATGGATGATGATTCAAAAGAAGAGGAAAGAATGAAAAACAAAATAGCAATTTTCGAAAAGGTGGAAGAAGAAGGATACGAAGATATCATCATCAGCTTTCATGAAACGTTGAATTTCCTGAACAGAAAATATGATTCTGGATTTTCATTGGATATTACAGATTATTTTATAAGTGTTTAACTTAATTCATTTCATTTGGCTTTGTAACTCAAAAATTATCTTTCTCTTTTTTCCATCACTTCACAAAATGGAAAAATTAACAGTTATTTTATGTTTTATTTTTAAATTTTCATTTTCTTTAATAAAACTTCGAAATGCAACAAAGCAATTGTGTGAAAAACGAATGTCTCGTTTAATTTTCATTTCTTTTCAGTAAAGTTCTTCCAAACTGTGAAGATTCTATTTCCTGTGGACATAACGATTCCTTCTTCATTCTGTATTCATTCTCTCTGACAATATCTTCAACAGATCCTCCTCTCCTTTGATAATTCACATCTTTTCATCTGCTTTCTCTCCAAAAAGAATATCTGTTCACGTATAACTTCGGAATCCATTCAAATATTTTGTTTTCTTTATGTTCACCAAAATAAAATGGAAGATGAGATGTAATGAATCAATAACATGGATAAAATTTGTTGGTGTAATCTATAAATAATCATCATTTGACATTTTTTTTATTCATCATTCTTCAAAATTTTTGTTTTCATTAAAGAACAAAGTTCTTTGAAAGCATTTTGAAAGAATATGGCTACTTCATCAAAATGGAGAAGAAATCACAATATTAATTTTTGCGCTGTCTTTGACTTCAATTTTGATGATGATTGAACTGAAAAGGAAGAAATCAAAGAAAAAGAAAACTTCGAAAAAGAATTTGGAGAAAAAAAAGACGAGGAGGAGGAAAGGAAGAGTTAGAGAATAAAAAATTACAATTTTGATGATAACGACATTAGCAATGAAGGCGATGGCTACAAAGAGTCAATCGACAAAGATGAATGATGAATTATTCGAAAAGTCAGATATCTTTTGAATACAAATCCTCAGAAAGACCATCTGCTCCGACAAAAGAGTCGCTTCTACAAAATACCCTCAATAAATGAGCCAAACAAACTTCTTTTTCTCTCTTTCAAGCTCATCTTAAGCATTGTCTGGTTATACATCATACAAGACATATGGCAGAAGACACGAATGTAATCGTTGAATGCGATGCAAATAAGAATCATCTCAAAACTTCTGAATCTTTTGAAAAAGGATAAAAAGGCTTCTCTTTCTATGGCATTCCTGTTCATTGTCAATCTGTATTCATTCAAAGAACACCATTAAAGAAAAAGGAATGGAAAAAAAAATCAAACCATCTTTTTGGCCTTGAAATATTTTCCCATCTCCAATGGATTGGTAATCATCAATCCAGCAGGTTTTCTTGTTCTCCCAAATCACCTCTTGCCACATATTAAAATAGACAACTGGACAAAAAATGGCTGATACAGAACGTCATCGAAAGCAGAAAATCCATTGTGAAACCAATCATTATATCAGATGAAAACAGATATCCTCCAAATTAACTCCTTTACAAAGTACAATTCAACGCCATATCTTTGCTGACAGCATACCAGTAGGATTCGTGTAAATGGCAATGCGCTTGTTGTTAAGGCCTGCTGAGTGCTTCGTTCAACTCGCTTCCTCCATTGTCCAACCCTTCAATTCCCTTTCCTTTTCCATGAAACAAGCATTCTATAAAAAAAATCACACAAAACAAATCGTGAAGCAAAAAATATGCCAAGTGAAACACATTTCTCTCGAAATGATCAAGCGATTCAATTCAATCCTTCAGAAACATTCTCCTCGCTTTTTCTGCATCTTGCTTGAGTTATTTTTCATTCAAAAAATTGCAGCAAATATTGCATCATATATTTTGCAATTTTTAACCAAGTTCAAATTTCATGCTGGTTTTCTCCACCAATTCACTTTTTGCAAGCAATCGATACAAACAGCCACTCGCTCCTCCATCTGTAGACAAAATCCATTCCCATCTGCAGTAATATAACTCACATGGGTGCATCTGTGGTCGTGTTCTCAAGAGCTCAAACATGCACGGCAAATGCATACTTAACGGCAATTTTCAAATTAATGAAAAACCAGTTCAGAAAAATATTGCAAAGAATTTTGTGTCTATTTCATGAACTAAATATGTGCGGAAACCTTGATTTAATGATTTTTTTAATCTATCGTTTTCACATATTTATGGGATTTTTGATCATTGAAAAATCAAAAATTTCATGGAAGAAGTGTCTGATTCAGACGATACACTTGCTCTACCAGGAAAACCTACAAATAAATTATTCAGATTGTTTTTCAATTCGGAGAAATCTGAAAAATGGATATTTAAGAAAATTATCAAAAACAAGCCAAAACGCAAAATGCACAGAATTGAAATGGATTTACGGCGTTACTATGGCAGGATGATGTGGGTTTGCAGAAAATGTAGCAATAGGCAATCAGCATACAAGAATACGTCATTTTATCGAAGCAGGATACCAATAAATGTGATTTTGTTAATAATCCTTTTTATTTGGAATGGTGCTAGTGTAAAAATTTGCTCGGAAATGTTGGGAATTCATAGGAACTCTGTGGAATATTGGTCATCTGTTATGAGGTGTTGCGCGATGGACATCATAAATCAGAATGAAACTATTCTTGGAGGCGAAAACATTATTGTTGAGATAGATGAATGTGTTTTGAGGAGAAGAAAATATCATAGAGGAAGAAGAAAGAAACAAATGTGGGTCTTTGGTGCAGTGGAGCGAAAGAAAGATAAAATGGATGAAACAAGGAATTTTTATGTCACGATTGTGCCAGACCGTTCTGCTTCGACGTTGATTCCTATCATTCAAAAGCACATTCTTCCGCATTCAACAATAATGTCAGATGAGTGGAAGGCATATTCATCTCTTTCTCGTTAAGGATACAATCATCTAACAGTGTGCCATAAGAGAAAATTTTATGATGAAGAAACTCACGCATGCACAAATACAATCGAAGGATTATGGAGCCATATGAGAAGATTTTTTCCTCCCCAAGGAATTAGAGAAAAATATGTTGCTGATCGACTTGCTTTTTGGATGATTAATAAGAGAAAGATAGTGAGATTTGAAGAATTTGTATCAAAAATTGTTTTCTTCAAAGAAAAACAAACAGAAGAAGCTGAAGAAGATGAAGAAGATGAAGAAAATGAAGAAGAAATACCAGATTTAGATGATTTACTTATTTCAAATGACAGCGAAACAAGTGAAACCTACAATATTGACCCAGGCGATGGTTTATCTGCCTCTGAGTATTCAGAAAACTCATACAGATAAACTTTTTTATTTTATTTTGATTTTTTTATCACTGATGATTTTTCATTTTTTGAAAAAATTTTTGACCCATTTTCATAATTTTTGTAAAATTAAAATTTTATTTTTTACGAACTTCCGCATGTTTTTTATTACTCAAAACATCACAAATGATGTTTAAAAGCAATAAACAAACGAAATATGCAAGAATTAGAAATTGCTGTTAAGTGTGCATACGCCACATGCACATATGCAGAAAAGCATCAATCAAAAATTTTCACTTTAAAAATTACAGGTTGTTAACCCTTATTTATTTTTACCATCAGCAGATTTTTTTTTCTCTGATTTGTTTGTTTTGAGACAAAAACACTAAATGGCAAAAGAGGTTTAGACTCCAGTGTTATTTAAAAAATTTTTGATTTGGTATTTTTAATTCTTTTGATTCTATTGCACCACGATTATACAAAAATGAATTTATCAATTGTTTTGGATTCATTTTGCAATTTTTCAGTTTCTTTCGAACAAATAAATATTTCATGGTATATCTATATTTTGAGAAACGATTGTTCGGATGATTAATTGTTTTATTTCCAATTTTTTAGAAAAACTACTGCAATTGGAAAAATGCACCTACGCTAAACAGAAACAAAAAATCGAAGAATTGAGCAATGTTTTGGAAGAAATGGGTAAAGAAGAATTCAAATCCGTTTTCACAACAGAGTTGTTCAACGAAATTCACACAATGATTGAAGAAAAGATTCTTTCGATGGAAAATACAATTTTGCTGCTGAAGCACATTAGCTATTATTCTAATATTAAAAGGATTTGGATTGAAGGCTTTGAAGGAACTTCATTGTGCAAAAGATTTGAAGAGATGATTGTTGAAGAAGAAAAGAAAAAAGAGGAAAAGAATGAAAAGCTTCTGGCTGATCTTTGCGAATGTTATATTTCTTTGAGCGATGATTACATACCTAAATTATTATGTATTTGCGTTTCGTGCATTTTAAAAGCTAATTTAAAGAAAGAAGGAAATGAAGAAGCACAAAAGGAAGTGGAAATGGCTTTATTATCACTTAGCAACCTTGACGTACTTTATGTTTGAACATTTTTCTTTGCTTTTTAGCGCATATGATTTTTTTCCACATATATTTTTATTAGTTTGTCGAACAAAAACAGTATTTGAATGAAATAAAAGAAATCTTCAAATATCGTCAAGAGCATCACAACCTGACAAGGCTTGCTTATCAGTCTGCTTGGGAGTTTTTGATCTACAGATTGTTCTTTGAAAATAGTTTGGAAGAAGATTTTGTGAATGAATTGCATTTTGGAAGAGAAGCAGCAAGAGAACTGGAAGAGCTAACAAGAAACGTGGATTGGAAGAAGAAAGAAGAGGAAATGAACAAAGAAGAAGCGAAAGAAGAATTTGCATTGGTGAGATGGCTCCAAACTTGTGAGTCTTGTTTTCTCCGTTGCAGCTTGTGGAATGAAGAATTTGTTGGGCTCATCAACAGCATTGTTCAGGTATTTCGATCAGCAAAGGGTAATTACAAAGAAATCAGCTATCAATGCATTTTTTTGCTTAAAGAGACATCGATCAGAACAGGTGTTGAGATAAAAGACTTGATGAAAAGCGGAGCAGCTGATGCT
Organism: Monocercomonoides exilis; assembly: GCF_001643675.1. Classification (NCBI taxonomy): domain Eukaryota; phylum Preaxostyla; order Oxymonadida; family Polymastigidae; genus Monocercomonoides; species Monocercomonoides exilis. Next base: position 261,445 of record NW_027150586.1, on the reverse strand, counting down.
GTTTTGGAGGGCATTCAGCAGCCGACATTAGAAGACGAAATGATAAATCAATTTTTGGAATTTTTTATGAATCTCTCAAAAAGATTGAAAAGAGAGATGGACGAAGCTATGGACGAAGCGAAAAGAAAGATAATTAGAAGGAGAGTGTTTGATAAGTTGGAAGAAGAAGGATACGAAGATACCATCATCAGCTTTCATGAAATTTTTGATTTTCTAAAAGGAATACGTTATCATAAATTATCATTTGATATTTATTATTATCTTGTGAATGTTTGAAAAAATGTTATGCATTTCTGTTTGTATCTCAAAAACCCTTTCTTTTCTTTTTCTTTTCTTTCTTTCTATTTTTTCCGTCGATTTATCATTCGACAGAACTTTGAAAATGTTTTCTTTTACAAACAGAAAATTGTTTTAATGAATTATTTGATGTTTGCCAAATTAGTGTAAATGTTAGAGGAAATGAGATTTATTGAATTTCGTTTCTTAAATATAATATTTTTCTTTTTGTTTATTTCACCAAATGAGAAGGATAAAAATAAACGAATTATATTAAATATTGTTTTTATTTCCATTCTAATAAAAAAATGAAAATTCTTTTCTAATTTCTTCCATCAAGAATCTTCATTGAATGGTTTGTTGCAAGCCATCTTTAGATAAAAAAGGAAAAAAAAATGGATGAAAACGAAGACTACATCAAGAAGAAGACGAAGAGGATAATGAAGTTGATGTTGATCGATCTGAATTTAATGCAAAAATTGTTTTCACAAAACACAATCACTCTATTGATTGGATTTCCTCGCCTTTCTTTTCTTCTTTATTCTGTCTCCTTCCTTATTTGCTTTTCCCTCCATCTCAGATTCAGTCTCGACCTCTCTCTTTTCGTGTCATTCCAAACATCTCTTCAATCCATGTGATATTCTTCTGTTTTCCCCATCAAATATAACGCGTTCCCCATTTCATCACCAAACACGTTTGCTTCTTCCAAATGAGCAATTGTTAATTTTGCATGTAACAATGCATCCATTTTGTGTGCTCTTGAAACAAAATTCTGTTTCATTCCGTTTGAAATTTGGTTATTGTCTGTTGACTGATCATGTCTCACCCATGGCTTTGTTCTGTTGATTTAGAACTTTCTTTCTTTGAGGATGCTCAGATGTAATGAATGAAGCTGCTTCTTCGAAGAAACAAGAAACATCATTGAAGATGTTTGTGTGTTGCCTGTATATGCAAACTGTTTTGTTTGGTGAAGTTCATAAATTGCTAAAGTTGAACAGAAATATGGAAGAAGAAGATGTTTGTTGAAAATGAAATGAAATGAGCCAGATGAACTCTTCGGAGGAAGACGGATGGCAAAAGTGAGGAAGAAAACTCATTGCCCACAAAAATGCTGCTTGAAATGGATTAACCCTGGGAATGACGCTCGTCGAAATAAAAACTGTCGATTGGAACGGTGAAATGTTCAATATATATACATATATATATAATCGGTTTTGCGTTGATTATAAAAATTCCTCAAAAGAACACATACACCCTCCCTATTGCAAATGCAGAAGATTGTCCAATCACTGATGCTGCCATTCTCCTTTTCCATTGTTTCCCAGCGCTCCTTTCTCCATCTTCTTTTATTCCCCTCAAAAATATCCTGCTTTCGATGTTTTCATCCACTTTATTTTTCAAAATAAAACATCTCTTCATTTTTTCTTTCCAAGATCCGTCCAATTGTTGGAATTCTTCAATTTCCTCTCATCCAAAAGACTTGAAACCAAATTTGTTTTCTTCCCCTCTCTTTTCTGAATATTAATATGTGTAATTCTTATCTTCTGTTTGTTCTCGGAATCCAGCTCTCTTCCGATGTTCTGCTCAGAAAAGCATAAAAATGGTCATTTTTATATTTTGTCATATTCCTGGACTCTGCGGAGGCCACAGATAGAAACATCTTTAAAATGAACAAGAACGATAAAAAATGCAAACATACAAATATTTTGATTTTTAAAAAATAGTTCAATTCCCTTCAATGATGCTTTTCATAAAAATTGTCTCCCCCAATTCCATCATCAATTCCCCTCCGTCGCTGTCTCGTGCAACCTCTCAAAATAATATTGCCTATTCTTAGAAAAATGTTCGCTCACCGATCTCTCATTTTAGCAAGGAATATTTTTGTTCCTTCAAATCTGATGATCTGAATGTCCATTACTGCAAACAAGAAAAAAGATTAATCGTTTTTTCTTTCTTTCTTTGTAACGACTTGTCAAATAAAACTAACAACATAGAATGGTATAACAACTTATATTTTCATGGTTGCTTTGAGCTCATATTTTGCACCAATTTCTTCTTTCCAATGATATCTGAATTCAAATCAAATGACGAATTATCGTTGTTTTCTGGATGCAATGCATTTTCAAAAATGCAGGAGACGGGCAATACAAAAAAGTTCGCTGGTTTGCTTCCATTATTGCATTTGAATTCTTGATAATCAGATTTCCTATTTAATTTTTATATTTCAGAATTGTTTTCGGAGCTGGAAGATTGCAATGAGGAAGAGCAGAAACAGAATATTGGAGAGATGAATGGAGTAATTGATGGAATGAATGAAGAAGAATTCAACTCCATTTTCACAACAGAGTTGTTTGATGAAATTCAAACAATGATTGAGAAAAAGAAAATTACAATGGAAAATGCTTTTTATTTGCTGAAGCGCATTGGATATTGCAAAGCTTTTAAGCATGCAGATGTCTATGGATTTGAAGAATCTTCATTAAACTTTAGATTTGAGAAGATGATTGAAAATGAAGACAAGAAAAAAGAAATAAACAACGAAAATCTGCTGATTGATCTTTACGAATGTTATGTTTCACTGAATGATGAATTCGCTTCAACAGAATTTCTTTCAATCATCGTGCCTCGTCTTCTGAAAGTTGCATCGATCAAAGAGGAAAGCGAGGAAGTTCAAAAGAAAGTGGAAATGGCTTTGTTGGCGTTGAGCGATATTGGGAGTTATGTATGAACATATCTATTTCCTTTTTGACAAAACAGAATTTTCTTTCCTTATTTTAAATTAGGATATGCCAGATGAATTGTATTTGAATATAATCAAAGAGATCATTAAATATCATCAGGAACGTCATAACCTTACACGACTCGCCTATCAGTGTGCTTGGAACTATTTGATGAACAGATTGGGAAGTGACAAAGGCTTGGAGAGAGAGATTCTAAATGAGCTGCATTTTTCGAGAGAGACAAGAAGGGAATTGGAAGAGTTGATGAAATGTATTGATTGGAAAAGAGGAAAAGAAGAAAAAGGAGTGACAGAAGTGAAAGAAGAGTTTATATTATTTGGATGGATGCAAACATTGATCATTTATTTTGGTGGGTGTAAATTGCAGAATGAAGAATTTGCTAAGATTTTAAGCAGTATTTCCAATGTATTTCGAGCAGCGAAGGAAAATTACAGCTTTATTCACAATCAATGCATTTATCCCTTGAGTAATGCAGCAGAAAATAGAGTTGTGAAAATTGAAGACTTGATGAAAGGCAGGGCAATTGATGCTGTTTTGGAGGAGATACAGAGACAAACGTTGGATGACAAGATGGTGTATAATGGATTGTATTTTTTTTTTGAAAATTTTAAGGAAATTTCAAGGAAAGAAGAAAGAAGTGAAGGAAAAAGCGAAAAGACTGTCAATCAAAATGGAGACGTCTGAAAAGATGGAGGAAGAAGGATACGAAGATACCATCATCAGTTTTCATGAAACTTTTGATTTTCTTTGTAGAAAATATTATCATGCACTATCGTTGAATATTTCTGATTACTTTGCGAATGTGAAGAAATGAAATAAAATGAATTTTGTAGCTTTTTTTACATTTCCTTTTTTCTTTTTTAATCGTTTCATAAGATCGAAACAAACAGTCATTTGAAGTTTTTCAAAAGCATTTCTTTTTATTTTCTTGAAATGAAGTGAAATGTTTTTTAAAAAAAGAATCATCAAAGATATAACTTTATTGTTGTCTTTTTCTAGATTAAAATGCCTTTCTCGTTTGTTTGTCAAATTCTACTTTCTGTGATAATCTCATTGTCTTTATCTCCTTTCTGTTTTCTTATATTCTCGCTTTTTCTGTTTCTTTCCTTTTTTCTCTCTCCACCATCAACATGTAATTCGCTCTCGATTCCATATGCACCTCTTCTGAAAAAATATATTTCCACGCTTTGTCCTGGCTGCTTTTAGTGGCTAGAAACTCCTACGTACAGTCCACCGCTATCTGATTCGGCTCCCCTCCCGACTCCAGAAGCATCCACACCCCATGCAATGCACACTGCTGAAACTGCGAATTCCTACAGGCCACACACAAAACAACCAGAACAGGTACACACATCAGAAAATTCCACAGAAAAAAAATGCTTCCGAGGCAAGAAGATGCAATCACCCACTTCCCGCAGTGCACAGCCATTTCACTCCACCATCTATTTCGAAAGCACACAAACAGCACACGCCAGCTACCAATGCGCAGAGCATACAACTACAACCACACCTGCCGTCTGCTTTTATTCCTTTGCTTCGCTCTTCTTCAGTTGAATTATCTTCGCTGGCTCTGTCCTTTTTTCCTTTCGCTTATCGCTTATCGCTATTAGTTACTTCAGTCCTTCATTCCTTCAATCAAATTCTCCATATTCTCTTTTATTTGCCAAGGTTTCATTCCTATTCCACACTGATCCTGCTTGAAGTACAGATCCATTCAATCAGATGCAGCTCGCACCTCCCCTCTGCCCACATTCTCCAATCGGTCCTGCCATCGTTGAAGAAGACTGCCCGTCGAAGCATGGAGCAAAGAGAAGGCCAGCAGATGATTCCCACTCAACTCAGTTTCTGCTTCTTTCGCCTTTTCAAAAACATGCTGGCAATCCTTGAAAAGCTTCTGGAATAGTTCTCTGGTGGGGAATCTAGCATAAACCAAACAATACGATAGAAAACATCTTTTCTTCAAAAACAATATTTTTTTTTTTATAAAGAGAGAGATATCACAAATAAGTGGAAAATAAAATTAAATAAAATAAAGTAAAATAAAATAATATTCGTTGTTGTAATTGTTTGTCTCAAAAAAAAAAAAGTAATTTCGAGGAAGCATACTTCACATACAAGTAATCCTTTCAGCTTTAAAAATGCACAATTACAAAGAAAAGCAAAGAAAATGTGCATTTTCATTGCTTCCTCTGGAAACTCCATCTTCACCTCTGCTGTTGCTGTATAAATCAATATCAGCTCAACCTATACTCTCTGACTCTGTATCGCAATAAGTGCTCGGTTCAATGCTTCTGCTTGATTTGTTGTGAACGGATCCAGGCGCCAAAGAAGAGGAAAATAAGAAGTTCATGGAGAATCTCAAACAAAAAAGACGCACGATCAAAAAGAAAATAAACAGCAAATTGATGGCTGCTCAAATAAACGAGTTGGCTTCTGCCTTTGAAAGTGCTGCAATGGAATCTGCTGGGTCTTATTTCCTGCCAATTCCCTTGAGTGCTTGTCCAGGAGTTAGCTGAATAGTTGATCGATTTTTTTCAAGTTCCATTTCCTCTTTTATATCTTTTGCACCGAACATCTTTGCTCTTGCTGTTTCAGCTATCAATCGCATTCCAGGAGAATAAGTCACTTATGATTTCCTCATTCGTACACTCATTCAATAAAGCAATCCAACAGCAGCCCGTTCAATTCTCAATGGCAGCATATAATCAAATAGAAAAAGAAGATCAAGATCCATAGAATTGAATTTGTATCATGTTTGAGCCTGCTTCCGCTCTTGTGTCATCTTATGTGGAGGAAATTGAAGCAGAGTGAAAAGCAAAAAAGAGAACATCTCCAAAAGATCCATGCTGCACAAATAGGAGCTCTGAAGCGTTATTTTAAAGAGTTCACTTGTTTGAGATAACAATTCATGAAAATAATACCACGGGCATCTTCTTTTGTCATATAAATCCGCAGATGAATTCGAAAGAAACGATTTCACATGTATTAATAAAATGGGACAAAATAATTTTCTTTATGAATTTTGTTCTAATCTTCTCAAACAAATATTTTTCTCAGTTTTTTAATTTTTCTGGAATTATTTGCATTGTTACGGTTGATTTATATTGAAATGATTGTAGAAAAAGTCCGTAACAAGCACCAGATTTTTTCATAATTGCAAAAATTTTTCGCCAAATGAAGTTTCTGTAATAATATTATGGTTCACGAAAATTCATTCACTGAAATGTGTTTTCATTCATCGATATACGAGACAAGGAATATTATTTTTGAGTACGTATTTTCTTCGAACGTTCAATATGTCAGTTGAAGAAGTTGAAAATAAAATAAGAAATATCACTCATGAAATATATCAAAAATCTCCAACAAGACCAAAAAAAGTTAAACAAAGGTCTGAAAAAAATTGATTCAACCTAAAAAAATAAACTTTATCAAGAAATTTTGCAAAATTTTATCAAATGACGAAAATTCAAATAAGCATTTAATATAATGGAAGAGCGATTCAACGTGTAATGGTGTTATTCTTCATAGAGAATGTGAAGGTTCAATTCCTCCAGCGGTTTTCTGATTATTGCAAAAAAAGCAAGCAAACAAAAAAAAAAAAAAAAAAAAAAAAAAAAAAAAATTGTGAGCATAAGTTCATTTTTTCCAATCAGCATCACAAAGGAACTTAGTTATTTTTTTCACCAACGAGATAATAATGCCCATTTTCTTTAATTTTGATTATTAACTTTTCAAATTAAAACCTGCAAATTGCCATCATTATATTTACATAATTTTTGATATTTCTATTTGGTAAATTCGATCTGAAGTGATCTTGATCAAATTTTTTCGAGAAAAATGAATTGTATTTTTCTGGCTTTTCTAATTTTTATATTGATAACTTCAAAAGAACTGGATGAAGAAAAGCCATATGAAGTTTATGTGAAGCAAAGTGGAGATGATAACAAAACTGGTACAGCGATCGGTCAGGAAAAGAAATCATTGAAAAGAACATATGATCTTCTGGGAAATGATGAAAAATGCACAGTAAACATTGTTAATGATATATTACCTTTGGCAGCAGAGCGAATATCAATTTATAAACGGAAAAGAATAACCTTCGAAGGAATCAACAGTGACGGAAATGGAAATTCAATTGTTCATATTGATTGTAACGTGCATGCGGAATATAACTTATTCGAATGCTCTGGAATTATTGACTTCAAATATTTGGCATTCCATTTTCCGGTTTCATTTCCTGAAAAGAATGGTTCAAGTATAAGTTGTTATTCAATTTTTCGTGGAGGCACCGGTACATATCTTCGATTTTTGTTCTGTCAATTAATTCGTCCGTTAACCAATGAAGAATATTTATATTATAATCTTGTACAGATGGGAGGTGGATGTTTGGAAATGATCAATGTCGAGTGCGCCGATAATGATTCCACAGTGATATTTTCAGATTCTCCTTTTGAGATTCATGCAGACGGATATGCTTATTTTACAAATGTGACATTAAAGAAGATAACATCAAAAAGATTTGGTGTTGTTTTCATTGATGGTTCTGATCAAATAAAAACAAATGTTTTATTGGAAGGAACCAACTTTACTGAATGCGAATCTTATGAAAATGGCATTTTTAATTTTCATAGCGCTCATAGAGAAAGTACTTTTTCAATTGGAGATGGAGGTGTTACATCTTTCACCTCATGCAGCAGCAATAGTTATAATGCCAAATCTGGTGGAATCTATTTATCAATGCCAAATATTAAATCAGCATCTCAACTTTATTGGCCACATGATGGAAGGAATCTGATTTTGAAAAACTGTTTTCAAGCGGGTGATGTTTCAAAAAGAAAGTGTGGATTATATTTATATTTGAGTAACGATCTTTTGTATAAGGAAGTTGCAGATGAAATGAAGGTAAGTTTTGCAGCCAATTACACACGAATTGACAATAGGTGGGATATTGTTGGATATAGCAACGAAAAAAAGGACAAATTCTATTTCACAGGTTTATTTTTTGATCCTCCTCCCTCAAAGCCAGATAATATGACAAGAGCATTTGTGAAGAATGAAGGAAAAGGAAATGGAATCGATGTCAATTCACCAATCGACAGCATATACGATGCATATGAATATTTGGAAAAGAGTGGACCATGCTTCATTGACATTATCAATGCAGTTGAACCAATAAAAGCTGAAGAAATCACATTTGACGTTCGCAACGGAATTACAATTGAAGGAATGAATGAAAATGGAGAGGAAAATACTGAAGTTGCAGTTGATTGCGATGTGAAAATTGAAGGAAATCTTTTCACTTGCGATGGAGATACAGAATTCAAGTATTTGGTACTCCATTTTCCAACAACATTAGGCTTCATTTGGCAAAGAGAATATATATTAATCTATGGATCAGAAAAGAAGCTTTCAATAATAAACTGTAAATTTATTCGGCCCGCAGTATATGGAACAATTGTGGACATTAGACTTGTATTGTCTTTCAGTGAAAATTTCATAATGAATAATGTTGAATGTGTTGATAACAATAACACTGTAACTTTTGAACATAACGTTTTTGAAATTCTTTATCCCAAAACGGTTTTATTGACGAATGTTACATTAAATAAGATTTCATCAAAAAATGAAAATATATTGTGTATCGAAGATGATTCTTCATGCAGTTTGGATTATGATAGAATGGATATAACTCTGAATGCAAGTGTCTTCGCGGAATGTCAAACAGGATATGCTGGAACGTTAAATGTTAAAAGCTGCAATAGTGAAAGCACTTTCACAGTGGGAGATGGAGGAGTTTCATCTTTCACTTCATGCAGTTGTACAAATGGAAATTCAGGGGGAATCTATTTGGCAATGCCAAACATTCAATCGGCACCTCAATTAAAATGGCCAAAAGATGGAAAGAACCTTGTATTTCAGAATTGCTCAGTTACGTTCTCTGATTCAAAAAAAAACACTGGATTATGCATATGCGTGAATGATTATACTCTTTACAAAGATATTGCAGAATCAATGAAGACAAGCTTTGCGGCCAATTACACGCGATTGGATAATAGGTGGAATGTTCTTGGATATGACAGAGAAATTGATCAATTTTTTGATTTCACAACTTTATTTTTCGATGCACCTCCTCAAATACCAGAAAATATGGAAAGAGCATTTGTGAAAAATGGAGGTGAAGGAAATGGGATCAATGTTGAATTTGCAATAAATAGCATATACGATGCCTATTATTATTTAGAAAAAAGTGGAAAATGTTTCATCGACATTGTCAAAACACTTGATGCAATAAAAGCTGAAGAAATCAAATTTTCAACCTATTATGGAGTTTCAATTGAAGGAGTGAATGACAATGGAAAGGGAAATACAGAAGTGGCAATTAATTGTGATGTTTCTGTTTCATCAATTCTCTTTTCTTGCCAGGAAACTGTGGAATTCCAGTATTTGGCATTCCAATTCTCTTCAACAGAAAAGAATTGGGAATCATTGATCAGCGCAGGATCAGGTTCAATATCACTGAAAATATCAACATGTCGATTTGTCAGAATTGGATCACAATCACAAGAAGGAATGAATTCAAATGCGGATGGAGACAACCCCTTGGCTAGCAGTCTTGTGAGTGTAACATTTGGAAGTGTGGAAATGGACACAGTGAAATGCACAGATGAAACCTCATTTGTGACATTTTCATCATCACCATTTTCATTTTCTGGAGCCCGTGAAGTATCATTAGGTAATGTGGAGATCAGCAAAGTGAATGTTCAAAATGGAGCAGCAATCAGCATCAGAGATGAGAGCGATTCATCTTCGAAGGTTTCAATCGAAGGATTGAATGTTCGAGAAGTGAAATCGGAGAAAGGAGCAGCAGCAGGGTTGGACATCACCCTCAGTTCAGAAGAATCAAGAGTGGCCATTGGAAGGTCGAGCAAATGTTCATTCAAGTCATGTTCAGCACCAGAAGGGAAATCAGGAGCAATATTCATTGACATGCCCAAGGCAGCATCGAATCTGCAACTCCCATCAGAACACAACCTGGAGATCGACAGCTCAAACACCGCTGGCTCCAAAACAACTTCTCTGTTCATCATTGCCCCAGACTTCGAAAAGTTCTGCAAACAAGAAGATGCCTTTCTGTTTGCGAATGATTATGATGATTCCACTGTTGGGTGGATCGAGGGAGCAATTGATGAAGAATCAGAGCCTGAAGATGTGTATGAGAAGAATATCAAGGGAAAGAAAAAGAAACCAATTGATAATCCAGAAAAAGATCAAACAAAAGACAAAAAGAAAACAAGCACAGGAGTGATTGCTATTGCCATTGTTGTGCCAATAGTGGTTGTTGTGGCAGTTGTGGTGATTGTGATTGTGATTGTTGTTGTGAGAAAAAAGAGATCAAAAAATGAAGAGAACGACGAAAAGGAACAAGAAATGAAGGATTAGAATAAAATAGATTTCTCTTTTTTCTTTTTGAATAATATTTGTTCTTGTCCTTCCTTGTGTATTCATCTTTACACTATATAAATTCGTTTTCATTTTTGATTTTTTTCGTTCATCTATTATCATTATCATTGACCGTAACGCCAATAAAGCTTTTCATTTTATCAAACAATGAAACATATTCGAAAAGAATAGAAAATTCCAACTTTTCATAAAGAAACTTTCTTTTTGTAATCTATCAATCTTATTTAGTTAAGGAGAACTGAATATTATCCGTTTTCTTTTTTTGTGTGTTTTTTAACAGCAAACTTTTTTTTTTCTTTTTTTTTTTCGTTTTGGTAATGATCTTTTTTCATTATGAATTAAAAATTCGACTTCTTTGCATTTTTTGGTTCAAATTAGAAATATTATGCAATTAGAGTCAGATTTTTATTAGAACTCATTTTTGTGTACGTGTGTATTGGGATAATAAATTAAAAAGCAAATTTATTAACTCTGTATTTGATAAAAATACACCAAACATTATTCAACATCGAAAAAGTTTAATTCAAGATCGAAAATATTTAATTCTTCAACGAAAATTCTTTATCATCAAAAAATTTGAAAAAAATTTTAAAATTCATACTCATGTCAGGTTCTTTTCTTTCAGAAAATAATCAAAGAAATTTGTCAATTTCAATTAGAAAAATATTTTTTGTTCTTTATTTTAGTGTTTGATTGTATTCAATAGCGTGAATATAAAAAATATTCATTTTTTTTATTCTTCACATGCACTCAGAATATAAAAAGCAATTTTTGCAAAAAATAAAAGTGATAGGATAGTTCTGAATCTTGTTTCGTGAACAAAAAGACAGAAAGTTATTTCATTTATTGAAAACAAAATGTTTTGAAATTCATTTGTTAAATGTGTGACTGATAAAATAAAACATATTCAATCTACAAAATGAGAAAAGGTTCAAAGGATATTAGAATTTATCATTGAAAACAGTCGTTTAAAACGAAAGAAAAACATATCCAATATATTAACATTTGCGATTATCAACATTTGTTTCTATAAAATTTCCTTGGCTTTGACTTGAATTGAAATTTTTCACTTATCAACTTCCTTTTCGATGTTGTTTTAAACTTTTACGATTTCGAATTAAAGTTTTTCGATCTTGAATAATTTTTGGTGTATATATTAACAAATGAAAACAGCATCAAACACAATGCAGATTTAAGTGCAAATTTCAAATGGAATGAATTTTTTATGTTTGATGAAAAAAACAAAAATTTGTTTCAAACTGTTTCAGATCGAAATGTTCCGATATCACACAAAGTTATTTTTTCCCGACAAAAATTTTATAACCCACTTTTTGGAAAAAAAAAACCTTAATAATTTACATTTCTATATTTAGTGCAAAAATTTTAAATGTGATTTGCAATAAGTGCATTCCTCACATAGAGGAGATAAGAGGATCAAAATCCTACCATCAAGCATTTGAGCTAGATAACTTATGTCTTGTAATGCAAAGCCACAACGTTTGTTCATTCAAAATCATAATTTTTTTTTCTTTTCTTTTTCTTTTTCCTTTCTTTTTCTTCAATCTTTTTTTTATTATTCTGAAATAATCTTTATATATTTTTTAGTAATTTTATTTTTTTTTTTTTTTTTGGTTTTTTATTGGAATTGGTATCTCAGCCTTCATAGAAATAAAATGTGCTTATTGTTATGGGCACAAATTATCACTTGTGCAAAAACATGCACACTTGACAAATTCTTTCGAAATACTCATCCACATTCGAATATGTGAACGCTTTTTGCATTTTCACTTGCCATAAAAATTTTTTAATTCAATATTATGTATTTTTGTTGATATATTAATAACAAAGTGCAGACAAAATCGGTTATTATCACATCGGTTTTTGCACAACTTTTTGTGACTTAAACCGATTGTGGAAAAATACGATGCAACTTCACATAGTAAAAATGAAAAATAATAAAATTATTTCTGATCAATTATCCATTTGGGGGAAAATACGGACTTTCAAGCTTTTTTTTCACGAGGCACTGAAAAATTGCTTCGCTCATAACTTTATTAATCATTCTCAGATTATGAAATATATCTGATTTTCATATCTGCACCCAGGCATCACTGAAATCAAAACGAAAAGTTTTCTTGTTTTTCACGAATGTCAAAAAATGGACTCATTTTTACTGTGCTTTTTGATCTCAAAAAGTCATTGAAATGTACAAAATTTTTCAATGAAAAAGCCTGAAGCACAATATTTTGCCCCTTTTAAGAAAATTCTTTTCAAATACACATATTTTGTTAGTTTTATCAATTTCTATCATAAATACACATTTTTTGGATTTATTTGAACGTATTTATGAAAAATCGTTAAACAAAAACTATAAATCAAAAAATCGATTTTTCTTTGGATGAAATGAAAATTCAGTCAAGCTCGGTTATAATCACAATCCATTTTGCACGATTTTTTGTGATTATAACCGAACTTGATTATAACCGAACCATCTTTTTCATTGAAAGGTTTTTTTGAAGTACTTTTTTGAAGAAAAAAAAGAAAATTTTCAATATTAATTTAAATCCTCACATTTGAATCGATTTTTCAATTTATAATGTTTTAATGAAAAATATTGTTCATCATAAAGTGGAAAAAAACAACTTTCATTTTTTTTACAAATATTTCAAAATAGACAAAAAATACCCATTTATTATCAAATATTGTGATTATTCTCGATTATAGTGTGATTATTTCCGATGTAATTATACATAAAAAATGCAAAATTTATCAATGCACAAAAAAATGTGATTATTCGCGGTCTTGATTACAACCGAGGTGATAATAACCGAGCTTCACTGTATAAAGTTTTTATTCGAATGATCTGACTTTATTCAAATAAACCCCCTTGCAATTGAATGAGAGGAACTTTGTTCAAATAAACGGCTGCCATATCGAATCAACCATGAACGATTCGAATCAAAAATTTGGAGATTTTCTAACGGAAAGATTGAACAAGTTTTTGGTGTCTTTCATGGTTTTTCTCAATCAATCAATAATAACAAATATGTGATCGAATCCATTTTTCTTGTAATTAAAATAAATAATGTTAAGAGAAGATAATTAATATAAAATTATAATGATTAATTTGTTTATTATCATTGTTTATCACATATTTTGAGGTTTTTCGTTGCAAATTCATTTCAAACAACTATGATAACAACATAAGTTGAATATGCGTGATTATTTATGAAATCAGATTTATTGGCTTAAAGATTTCGGTTTGTTAATTATGGAAAAAAAATAATATTAATGGTCACAGAAAAGTGAAAATTCCAATCAAAAACATCTTTGTGTTTCTTTTTCATCAACTATTAGTTATTGAAATGATTGAAAAACAACTTCTTTTCAAAAGATAATTATTTGGCAAATGATAATGAATTTTCTAAATAATAAAAACACAGAAAATAGTATTTATTTCAATATTAATTACTAGACCTTTGTGACATGACAAGAGAAAATTGAAACAATGACAAAATGACTGATAAGATATTTTTAATTTGTCAAAAAGGGTTATTTTTGACAATTTTCACAATTATTTATGTCTGTAATAATTAATTTGTTAATCGAAATACAACATTTCTTATTATTTTGAAATTATCAAGATTTTAATAAAGATGATCAAGTTCCCAACATACATTTTTTTGACAGGAAATATCAGTTGAGGAATTTTTTGTCACAATTTGTCATTGACCTTCACTGCAAAAGAGAAAAAGACAGATATTTCTAATTCTATCAACAAAATTTTCCCAATGCTTTTTTTAGAACTATTTAACGATTTCGTTATTAATCGAATGATTTTGTTTTTATTTAATAAAATTTAATTAATTAATTAACGAATTTCAGATTTTATTTTATTATTTATTTATTTATTTATTTTTTTGAGACAGAAAAAAAATTTTATATCTTGTCATGTCACAGATGAGTATTAATTGCATGCATGGGGGAAAATATGGCACTTCAAGCGTTTTCAGTGAAAAAATTTGCAACTGAAAATGTTTGACTTCAACGAATGAGAAATGAGTTTTGAGAATTTATTTATGTTGCAACATTGACTTTGTGATGGAAAATAATAACAAATAAGGTTTCTTGAAAATTATTGAACAAATTATTGTGAAATATTATCCAAAACAAAGATTCTGAAAAAACTTTGCACTAAATAATACATGTTTTAATCAATAACGAAATATAGCAAAGAAGATTGCATCAAAAATCGATTGTCAAACAAATATGAGGAAGATATTGAATAACAATTGTTATAAAGGGTTATTGAAAAACATAAAATTACTATTTGAGAGTACCTATGAAATTATGGTGAATTCATTGAATCAATTAAGATTTTCGAAGAATAAAGAAAGATACTGAAATAGTGAAATGTTAAAAAACAGACTCAGGCAATTTCAAAATCATCAATGAAAAACAGTCACAGAGGATAATTTATCAGCAAAAAAAATTTAAAATCAAATTTAAAGTTTCAGTGTGTTTGCCATTTCTTTTTTACGTGAATTAATTTGAAAACCGGCATAATGAAACTTGAAGGACATCAATGAAACCTAAAAATATTCATTTATTTTTATTATTCTGTTCTTTAAGTTAACAGTTTTATAGAGTGTAGTTTATATGTCTGAAATAAATGGATTTATAGACAATGAAGTTTTTAAAAAGTGAAAAAAATTGAAAACGATAAGAGAGTTGTAAACACACTTTATTTTTTATCCTCAAATTTTGTCTCTTTTTCGTAATTCAAACATGCACACGTTAGATGTCAATGCAGAAATACTATTTTAACATTCAGAAAAGCCTTATTTCGAGAGAATTATTAATTTGAAAATTTCTGATCAAAGTGATCATAGGATCAAAATTTTTTGTTTTTTAAATTTACTTACTCAATTTCAAGTTTTTTTGAAATTTTTTCATGCTTTCATAACAAAGGGATTATAATTAACTTATATAACTTCTATTTTTTCTTGGAACGATTAAATTGTGAAAAATAACTGATGTGCTTTTAGTTGCAGTATGCCAAAACAATTTCGATTTTAAACCATTTGGACAAAAATGAAACGAAGAATGTCTTTAATTGGACAGCTTATGGAAAGAAAAAATGAGGAAATATATTTTTGATGAGGAAAGAAAACGACAACGTGGAAAGTTGGATATTTATGGAGACTAAAGGATTATGAAAAAATGAGCACTGGGAAACAATGGAAAAGGAGAATGGAAGCATCAGTGATTGGAAAATCTTCTGTATATGAAATAGGAGGGGTGCATGTGTTCTAAAATAGAATTTTAATAATCAATGCATAATTAATTTTTATTTTTTTTTAAAAATCATTTTTCTCGCAGATAACAGCACTTTTTATCTTGAGCGCTATTCTCAGTGACAATTCATTTAAAGTTGCATTTTTGTGGGTTATGAGTTTTCTTCTTATTTTCCTTCGATCTCTTCATTGACGATATTTAATGCTTGGTTGATGAAAAGAGAAGCTTCTTCGTATTTGAGAATTTGTTGTTTGAATGGCCATCAAATTCTCATGTTGCAACTTAAAATGAGTTTGCCATTTTTGTGATTCAAATAGGAAACATCTGTGTTTAACTGTTTTCCACTATTTCCTTTTTTTTCTGTTGTATTTGTTGGACAATGAAAATTAAACCAGAGGGAAGTGCCTTTTATTTTTTATCACGCACCAATGCAACTCTATCGTCCTTGATTCGCCTTTAGGAAAGAAAGCAGACTTTCTTTTGTTCAATTTTTTCAGTTTTTTTGAAATTGTTTTTTCAACTTTCAAAGCGTCCAACTGTTTGACTATGGAAATAATGAGTTTTCTGCTTTCTCCTCTTTTTTGTTCTCTTCTTCTTTACTTTCTTCTCATCCTTATCTTATCCTCCATCTGAAGTGCCTTCGGCTGCTTCATCAACATCCACTTTTGAGCCTTGATCTGCACATGTTGTTCCTAATCCAGGTGGTTTGAGAAGTGTATGCGTTGGAGAGGGAACTGCAATAATCGTGAGAGAGGGTAACTTGGATGAGAAAACTGGAAAACTGAATATATTAACAAACGACTGCTCAAAAATGCTTGATTCAATTGGTTTGCAACTTTTGTTTTGAAGAATTTCAACGTTGTTGTCTGTATTTTATTGCAATACAATACATTTTTCTGGTTTTTTTTCCACTCAAAATAATCTGCTTTCATTCATTATTATTATTTTATTTCAACAAATTTCATTTCGTATATTGCTCCGATAGCTGCTCTGAACAAGTGAAATACGACAGTACTATTAACCAACCAGCATTTAGAAGCAGCAACAGCAGCACGCATATTGTTTTCAAACGCAGCGCATCCAAATTATGTGTGCTGAGATGCGATGATAAGGCTTGTTATGTCAAAGCAGCCGACATTTCATTCATTGTGGAAGCAGTGAATCCGCTGTACTGGAAGTTGATGAAAGATAAATTCAGTGAACTGAAAAGGCTTCGGAAAAAATTTTCAAATCGATATATTCCGGAGAAACTGAAAAAAGGAGATGGAAGCGAAGGGAAACATGGGACTTGGACGTTGAAGGAATCTGTGCTGCTGAAGATGATTGCAATGAACAAGGACGATTTATTTGCGGATCTTAGAGAGCAGCGATTGAAGCAAGCGAAAATGATAGAAAGTTTTTATTTGTGTGTAAATGCATAAAAAATTCAAATATTTTTAATATTTTACATATTTATATCTTCAACAAATTCATTCAAACTCTTATCATATATTATTTTCTCATTTGCTGATTGATTTATAATTGAAATAGCTCACAAGCTGATTAACACCTTCAAAGAAACGGAGAAGCGCTTGAGGACAAGCAATGTTCATGAATACACAAAAGAAGAATGAGCAAATATTTTATTCTTTGGAATGCAAAGTTCACTTCAGCATAATCATCCACTTCACTCAAAGCAACTTCATTTCAAATAATTTTCATGGTATTATTTGTTTTGGTGTTATCATCTGTGATTTTTTGTCAGTATTAACCTTTGAAATATGACAAATCCAATCGCTAACGAAACTTTTCAAAGGATAATGATAGTTGAAAGGACATCTTCATGTTCAACAAAAAGCATCAACAAATATGAAAATCGGATTATTTAATATTCCATGTGCATAAATTGGAATATGGATCACAAAAAACATCGTTCATTCAATTTAAATGAAAACAATTCAATTGATGCAAAACATAAAACAATACACATAAGAACAAAATCTCCTTCATAACGATGGTTAACATAAAAATAACAAAGAAAGTTTAAATGAAAATGGAACAAACTTGAAGCTGACCATAATTAACAATCAGATTGACTTAAGCGCTAATGCGTAACAAGCCATGAAGACCTGCTTTTGCCAAGTCTCCTTTTTCTTTTTCTCTCTTCAGCTTTTCTCAATTCCATTTCCAACAAAGTTCAACCTCCCCAGCACAGTCCCTCTTGAAATAGCCCCATTCTCTCCACGTATCCACTTTTCCATCCTTTTCTTGTCTTCACAGCTCAGCGCAGAAACAAACGCACAGTGCAGCATCTGTACTTCCACCTTCTCCTGCGCTCGCATCGCTGTCCGCACTCCAAGATCCACCAACAGCTCGCACGCAACAAACCCAACAACCCTCGCGATGAGATGCCCGGACAGCTGGAACAGAACACCGCACTTCCCCTCAAAATCAAACGTCATGTTGTGCTCCCGGCAGTTAGAAAAGAACTGCTTGTGCGGCACACGCGACAGCTCCGACTGGTAGAACGGCTGCACTATCACAAAGCTGCGTGTCGCTGCTGGAGGGAGACAGGCACACGCCTGTGCAGAGGCGCTGGCTGAGCCACACGCCGCCTGAGCAGACACTCTCTCCACACGTTCCACCTGGCGCGGCGAGGCCGACCTGTGTGCTCCGCTCGAACAGCCCTGAGGCCGAGCAGAGGCAGAGTGCACAGAATCAGAGAACGGAGCAAGCACATGCAAAGCAGCAGTGCCGCCGCGGCGCGGAAGGAGGTAGTTTCCAGACGCGATCTCAATGCCCCCCTGCAGCAGATACGACATCCACCGGAACGCCGACGACGCTGCCAGCGGGCCCACCGAAAGATCCACCGCACACATCCGCAGCGACTCCCACTCGTCCACAAACACACAATACGAAACACTAAACACCCCAATCATCCCTTTCCCGTGGCACATTTGCCCAATCGCATACGTCGCATCCCGCAGAGCAATCGACGGCACACTTTC
Organism: Monocercomonoides exilis; assembly: GCF_001643675.1. NCBI lineage: Eukaryota > Preaxostyla > Oxymonadida > Polymastigidae > Monocercomonoides > Monocercomonoides exilis. Next base: position 242,682 of record NW_027150586.1, on the reverse strand, counting down.
CTGCGGCACAACCGCCACTATCGCAACAAACTCGTCCATCCTCTCTCTCTGCCTGTCCGAGCTCAAATGCAACGACACTCCATCTGATGCCAAACATCCACCTCCACCCACCCCCATACCCCAACCTATACCCACACACCCTTCTCTTCTCTTCTCTCTCCTCCCAAACAGCCTCTCCCCAATAAACGTGATGCTCATCGTCCCGTCCGGCTGTATCATCCCTTCCACAACAGGCTTCCCCACAATCCGCTCCCGCTCCGCACACAGCTCCACCAGCGCCCCCGTCACCGTCATCGTCACCAGATAGTCCCGCCAGCTCCCATACGCACTCTCGTCAACCAGCGTCACACACTCCGGGTGCGCAGGAACACTCAGCAGCGATTCCACATCCAGAATCTACCCCTCTTCTTCTTCTTCTTCCTCTTCCTTCTCCAAATCAATGGAGCTGCCCTCTTTTCCTTGCTCCTCATTCATCTCCAGACCATTCATAGACATTTCCACCTGTTCCACATCTTTTCTCACTCCATCTGCACTTCCATCTGAAGTTATACCCAAAGACATATCTGTTGCTTCTTCTGCTGCTTTCCTGTTCTCCTGCTGAATGCCATCAGATGGAGAAGAACTGCACATTTCAGATTCCACTGAATGCTGCTTGTCTGCCTCTGGATGTGTCTTCACCTTCATAAACCTCAGCCAAACCAGCCCAAGCGCCTCCACAACCAGCTGCGCAATCGCTTCTTCCAGCTTCCCCTGGTTCTCTTTGATTCTCTCCACAAACTCTCTGTGAGCTGTCGGATACCCGCCTTTCTCCTCATTCCCTTCACATTCCTTTGCCTCTTCTCGCTCCTCCAGCGCCGCCAGTGCAATCGCTGCTGGTAACAGAACCACATCCTCCATCCTCAGCCCCGCTGCCGACAGCCCCTTCTCAACAATCTCTCCCACTTCGCACACTGCAACCCCTTGCTCCATCACTTTTTCGCTTCGTTTCGTCTCTCAGTACGCATCTACTACGGAGATTCAGACACCAGATGTGCAATTACGAACGAAATCCGCAGCAGACCAGGCATATTTTTGTTTCGTAGAAAATAATTCACTTCCACAGCCCTAAGCTCTGCTTCCTTTATAATTCAATATCCATCAAAACAGACATTTTCACAAAAGTGCAATCACAAGTTGAGCGAAAAAGCATCTTTGAGAACTTCTAATTGTTCTGTAACATTACACTTTTGATCAAAAGAGTGAGCTTAATCAAAGTGTTTCCTCAACATTGCTTCTCGAGCTCATTGTGATGGCTTCTTTTGACTTGCAAAAATACCACATGCATCCCACTAAGAAATCTTCAAAGGAATTTGATAATGTTCATCATTCCTTCCCATGCGAATGAAGCAGTCATTATTGACAATCTTTGCGTATGAAGTGTGAGAGGAAGTGAAGAATATTCATCCTTCGATATCGATGCATCTGACTTACCCCTTTTCTTTGCATCTGAAATGGCGAAAAGAAGAGGTTTGTTGCGTATTGCGAAGAAGAAGGGGAGGATAAAGAGAAAGATTATGAAGAAGATGAAGAATTTGAAAATACCAAAAGAAGAGGCGATTAATGAGATGATTTTTCTACAAGACTCTTTTTTGAGATAAATCTTCATATCAGACAGAAGCTCCATCAGAAGCATAAGCACGATATCCATATTCGGATCAGAAAGGTGAACCAACCAAAAATGCTCACCTTAATCGGTGAAAGCGCAAATGGAACAGTGGTTTTTCAGGTCGACAGTTGAAATGTGAAGAGGTTATGTAGGTGATGAAGGAATTACCGTTTGGCCCCAACACCAAATGAATCAAATGATAGCAAAATGAAAAGATCAATCCCAGAAACGAAGAATGCAGTACTTGTTGCTTTCTGCTCGTTCTGATATTTTTGATGAAAATTGACTTTCATCTTGTTGTGCATTTCATCACTTTGTTTTCACTATTGACACATAGGCAATTGGACAATATTTTCGTTGGTAGATCATATCCCACTAATTATTCATTTTTGCACTTAGAAATTATTTCCAGACTTTTTGAATCTTTTTTGCGATATTAAAAAGAATTAATAAGTTTCCAAGAGTGGATTTTTATATTTTTCATCGTGTTTTGAAATAATCAAATTTCTGATCTTTTGTGGGAAATGATCAAAATTTATAAATGTTCAGTAACATTTGAACAAAGAATGAGCCGCCCGAAAAACATGGATTGTTTTATTCAACTTTGTGAAATCCTTGCAAATATGCAATAAAATTTTTTTTGACGAGTCGTGCATAAAAAGCTTGAAAGTCCATATTTTCCCCCACATATTTTTTGAAAATGTTGATTTTTTCTTCTTTTCATTTGAACGATCATTTCGTGTTGAAAAGGTTGTGCACCAAACTGACTGATAATGCATATGAAGATATTTTTCAAAATTTTGAAATCATCTTGTATCAGAATCTTCAGTAATCTTTTTTGATTTTTAGAAATGATTATCTTTTATTTTTCGATTGAAACAGTTATAAAACAAAAAAGCCGTTTTCATTGAAGCATTCTCATCCAATTGCTGGCCAGTGAGCAAAGTAATTTCTTTTTTATTTCTATGTTTGCACGAACAAAAAGTCCAAATGGAAATAAATAAATTTCATTATCTTTAAACATCTCATGCAATTCGACTAATAGAATAGTTTGAAAACTTCTTTCAGTTAAAAAGTGGATTTGTTAATTGTTTATATGTTCAGATTCATTTTTTTCCATTGCGAAAATATATTTCATATACTATGAGCATTAGCTGTTTCAGTGAAGTCCATCCACAGGATTAATGCCAAGATGAAGTATTATAACCTATTTCAAGCTGATCAATTAATAATGCACGGAACCGCTCTTTTCTGCGCTGACAGACCTGCACCACTCCTCATTTGTCTTGTTCACAACAACTTCAACACCATCTTCTCCACTGCCCCAAACAACAGACGACTTGTTCGCTGTTTGCCACATATCCACCAAAGTCGATCTGAAAATGGAAATTGATGAAGGGTGATTGGGAGCGCGGTTAGTACTGCATTACGCTTCGACAAGTGAGCAGTTGGATAGGCTGCATGAAGAAATTAGATGGCATCGAATAAGCTTGCAGATCCTTCATGTTACAGAAACATTGAGCACATGAGATGGATGTTTGTTTAATCTAACTTCGTTCATACGAGATTTTCCACTTCCATAGCAGCAAAGGTTAAACACCTTGCTCAGTGATAATTGTGTATGAGTCAAAAAAAACGTTTCCAGAAGCAATGAACCCTGATTGCTGAGAATGATTGCATTGACTTCGTTAATAAACCCATCTGATAATTGGATGGAGATCCATGAAAGGGAGAGGCTCCAACTGTTCGGAAGGAATGGATTTGATTTCTGGCTGTCTTCCTAGAACAGCAACATTGATCACACTGATTCCTCGCTGTGCAACGAGTGGCAGGTGAAGTTCATCAATTTTGCTGGAAGGCTGATGGCTGTTGAGCAATTGATGCTGATCATTTTGTGCACAGCTGAGGCATCCATGCACTCAAAGCCAGTCGCAAAGGATCAGCAGGGATCGATTGGCTTTCAGTGTCGAGCAATTTCGACTTCTGCATCGGACAGGTGGAACTTGCTGGATGTGTGTGGAACAAGGAATTGGAACAGATAAGTTTCAACAAATGTTTGGTAGCTTCCCACAAACGCATGCGGATCATTGAAAAACAGTTTGTACGGGAAGTGGAAAGTGGCTGTGGTGACACTCACACTGATATTGAAGCAGTCCACAAATTTATGGGTGATAATTCGAAAATCATAATTTTTTTCGACTTGTAGATTCTTCAAATTTTATATTTCTTTTGAGAGGAATAATTCGCACTAAAGAAAAATTGTTCTATGATTGCTAATATTATAGATATTTATACTTTTTCACAAGAAAAAGTTTTTATTGAAAAAAGTTAAAACTTTTCAGTTTTGACTTTAATGCATTAAAAATGATTTCTCAAATCGAAATTGATAATGGAGAAAAATTGGTTTCAAAAATAATCACCCGTATTTTTGCCTTTGGATGCATTGTTGCTTGCAAAGGTGACTGCCTCGACAAGGAATATTGCTTTGCTGCATCTTTGTTTGTGCTTTCCATATTCAGTACATTTCTTTTGCCTGTCTTCTTGTTGCACTCACATTGGCTGAACTCGCACACAGATGACCTCAAATGGCATTTGCTCGGAAGAATCACTCTTATCAGTACGCCGTCATCACATCCCAAGGCATGATTCCCTTGTAATTCTGTTGCATTCGTTTCCAGAGAGCCACTGATGCACAGGAGAGACAAAGAGGGAGCAAAAGCACCAAACACACACACTTCCATCTGTACGCTGCCTCCTTCAACAATCAAGTGAGCCTTCAATCTGAAGAGAGCCGAGTGGGGCAAACGTCTTTCTGAAGAGCAAAAGCCGATCCCGAGGAATGAAGGAAGAATCGAGCATGGAGAAATGAAGAAAGGCATTCATGACAACAGAATAACCAGTATCGATGAAGATTTATGTGTCTGTGCTTATGACAGCTCATCGGCAGGTGCCATCAAGTGCGACTGATGATTATTTGAATGTTGCTTTTTCAGAGCTGCTTGATGATGCTGCGAAAGATTTTTAGATCAAATTCGTTTTGGATGAGTGCCGATGACTCAAAAGCAAGCGTCTTGTCTGCTGAACCGGGATTGATGTTCGGAGTGCCTTGAAAAAATGATGCTCAAAGATAAATGTCTGAACCACACCTCAGTGTATCAAAGCCGTTGGGAGTGTTGAAGGAGCTGGAAAACATTTCAATTCCCATTCCATTTGCTTCCCAATAGCGAAAGAAAAAAAAAATATAAGTGTGGGTAATTCTTTTTGAAAAGTCACGAATGTTTAATTTTCAAATACTTCAAAATTTTCATATTTTGCTCAAATTTTTGTTTTAGCTTTCAAATCTCCTTAAGAATGTTGGAAATAGTTTTATCAAGTTTAAGATTCCATTTTAGTGAAGTTTGATATTTGTTAACAAAATATTTTGCAAAATATGAAATTTAAGATTTATTAGAAAATAAAACATTTGTGATTTTTCAAAAAGAATCATCCAGTGTGAATTGAAAAAAGCATTCCTGGCTATTCTTCAAAATCCAACACCTTTGTTTTTGAGACACCTGTTAAATTAAAATTTTTTCTTTAAAAAAATATGGGTCATTCTTTTTGAAAAGTCGCAAACGTTTAACTGATCTGAAAATCAGATCAAAAATGATCAAAAAATAGTGATCATTCCGTTCCCATCATTTATTGACAATTATTTTATATTGTCAGTTTTTTCATCTTATCATAGAAAAACATTTCATAAATCTGATGATAACATATCGAACGTTGATAATAAAATAGAATTTTCTTTTGTTTGCTATTGCTTACGAGCTATTTGAATCAAATGTTAGATAAGTTTTAATTTCTTCAATTTCATTTCATTAGTTCGAATATTCGTTATGAATTTACGGATGCTATCTAAGTTTTTATTATTTTCTTTTGTTGTGAACCAAACAAAATTAATTTGCTTGAATTCTTGAATTTTTTTATTAGAAATTATCAAACATGAAAAATTCATCAAAACTTCACTCGTAACAATCGAAAGTTATTCAAAAAGTTGTTAACATAGACAATTATTAATGTTATTATAAAGAATTGAAGTTTGATATATGATTTTTTCAATAAATCTCCGTTTTTGATAAACTCAAAAATTCAGTCTCTTCTAATATTTTAATTCAAACAATCTGTTTCAACAAGTTTCAAACTTCTCAGTATGTGCCTTTTCCTTATCCCTTTCATTTAATATTGACAAATAATGGAAAAATATCCTTCTTTAAACATTTGAAATACCATTAAAAAATCGTGTTTTCTTTGCTAGTAAACAATTCTGATAAGAATGAAGATATTGCATGTGCTTCTGGTGTAACTTCTGGCTGACGTGATGGGAAATTTCTCATCAACCTTCTTGTGTCCGGGGCAGCACAGCAGTCATATCTTCTCTCATTACTTTTTGTTTTCTTTGTCTTCTTCTCCATTCAGCAGGAGGAAAAGCGAAGAGAAAAAATCTTCAGAGAATGAGTAGCCATCATTATCGGAGCTTACGATTGATCCTTCGGATGCCTTGGAGGTGATGGCTTCATACACTTCTGCAGCAGCGATGGACGACTTCGAGAGTCGGCTGCAGATTGTGGTGCCTGAGGAGGCTGGAGTGTATGGGAGGCACATGCCGCTGTCGCTGCAGCTGCTGCTGTCGCATCGGGCGCTGTAGAAGCTGCGGTGATATGTTGTGGAGCGGCTTGCGGTGCTGAATGGGGGTGTTGTGCATGTGCATCTGTTATGTGGTGCTTTCGGAGATGATTTCGGTTCCGCTGGTGGGGACGCTTCCGTTGCTTGCAGCGTCGGCGGGTACAAAGTCTGGGAGCAAGCGGATCTTTGCGGCGGTAGATGTGAATGCATTCCCTTCGATCTGCGATCTGTTTGAATAGTTGCTGCTTCCGTTGGAGAAGTGTAATTAATGGTGAAGCTGGACGACGAAGTGATGGGGTGAGAGGTTGCAGTGTGTGAAGAAGGGGAGATTGTGGAGAAAGTGTTGGAGGCAATAAGGTTGAAGATGGAAGATGTGGTTCAGTCGCCAGCAGCGATTGAGCTGGCTGTGCTGGAGGAGCGGGAAGAGGCAGAGGAAGGAGAAAAGGGAGGCAAAAGGGGAGAAGAAAAGGGAGAAGAAGATGGAGGCAAAGATGGAGGGAGAGAGGGAGGTGATGGGAATGAGGAGAAAGGCGGGTATCCGACAGCGCACAGAGAGTTTGTGGAGAGAATAAAAGAGAACCAGGGGAAGCTGGAAGAAGCGATTGCGCCGCTGGTTGTAGAGGCGCTTGGGCTGAGTGGGCTGAGGTTTGTGAAGGCTGATGCTGAGGTGGGTGCAGACCAGCAGCATTCAGTTGAACCAGAAGTGTGCAGTTCTTCTCTGTCCAGTGGCATTTAAAAAGGGAATAGGAGAGTTGAAGAAGAAGCAGCAGATGGGTCTTTGGGCATTTCTTCAGATGGAGTAAAGAAAGATGAGGGACAGGTGGAAATGTCGAAAAATGGTTTGGAGATGAATGAGAAACAAGACAAATCCGATGAGGAAGCTGGGGAAGAAAGTTGTTTGTTTTGTTGAAAAAAAAAGAAGAGGACGACGAAAGGAAGAAGAAGAAGAAAAGAAAAGGGGAGGAGAGGTCGAGCGAAGGCAGAAGAGCTGAAAACTCGTTGCTGTTTAATCTGGTGGCGGGCTGATGATCTGTGTGCCGATGCTAAAGGGGAGCGCGTGGATAATGAAGCGGTGCATTGCAGATGGGCAGTCGGTGACGATGCTGGACGAGCTGAAGATGCTGCAGCCAAGAAGTCGTGCAGCGTCGAGAATCAACGAACGGAAACACAGCAGAAGCACAACACAGAAGAAGCAGTCGTTTCTGGAGCTGTGCGAGATTCTGGTGCTATATGCAACAGTGGGGTGGCATGGATGAAGCACACGATTGAAGAAGACTTGGCAGACAAGTTTTGTGAGCTTGTCGAACGTTTCATGTACATAGCAGAGGAGCACGAGCCTGTTTGTGGTATTTTAATAACCAAGATGAGCTAATCCGCCATGCGAATGCGCACATTGAGATGAAGCCGCGGCTGCTGTGCTGTGGAGTGACAGCGTCGTAAGATATTGCACATGGATGATTCAGTGAAGGTGAAGTTCACAACGGAGAAGGGAATTGAAGCTTCACGGCAGATTAGAGAAGGAGCAGAAGTAGGTGATGTGAAGAAGATTCTAACCAATTGTGCAGTGACGACGTGAGTACATGCGTTTGGGAGTGTGTTTGACGGGGAACCAGATCCGGAGACGCAGCTGATATGACAAGGTGAGTGAATGGAGGCAGAGGTGCAGAAGGATCGGTGCAGGATTCATTCAACACGTCAGACAAGAGTCTCGGTTCAGAAGAGGAGTTTATTTAGATAAGACAGTCGAATGCTGTGCAGATGATTGGTGTATACGGCTGTGATGCTTCGAACACCATTTCTAACCGACCACGCTTTCTCAGCGGTTGTTCCTATGGATGCTCCCATGGCATTGAAGATGGCAGCAGAAGATCTTCATCACAATTTTGTTTCTTCTTCTTCTTCGTCATCTTCAATTTCAATTTTTTGAGTGTCTGTTCCTTCAACACATCCTCCTCATCATCTCAAATATCTCATCTGTCACATTCCTCTTCTTCTCTCTCTTCATCAGCCTCAGCACATGCATCTCTGGAAGCACCTGCTTTTAGCTGAATGTCAAATGCGTGTGTTCTGACAAGTTGCTCATCGATGTGCTTGTATCATTGGCTTTACGGTGTTTGTGCAGCTCCATCGACCACATCATCTCCTGATGCGAAGAAGAAGAGCACTTGTGCGACGAATGGGACGAAGGCATCGGAGGTGGCACATCGTCAAGAAGAGTGGTGGATTTGAACAGACGAAGAGGCGAATAGAAGAAGCGCTTCTGCGACGAGGTGTGTGAAGATAAAGAGTATGTTCCAATGAGAAGCGGTGGGGCATCAGCAGTGGAGAAGGAAAGAGGAGCAGACAGAGCTGATGAAAGAGATGAGGAGGAAGTGGTGGAGATTATAACAGACGAAGTGACTGCAGCTGGTAAGTTTGATGAGGTTGTTGGGGCTGCAACAGCAGCAGATTGTTGGAGGCTTTCTGGCTGAGCCAAATGAGACTGATGCAAGGGAGAGCTTGCCTGTGTGAGTGAATGCTGCGATGTGGCTGAGGATATGCGGGTGAGGAGAGAGTTCGTGTTCAAAGAGGAAGACAACGATTGAGATTGAGACTGAGACTGAGACTGAGATGAAGGCTGAGGTTGTCTGGTGAGTGCAGGGCCAGACGAGGTGGATGTGGACATCTGCCGGATGGGCTGAGAGAAGGAAAGAAGAGCAGAGAAAGAGGAGGAAGCGAGAGATGTTGGAGAAGTCAGAGAGGCCAAGGAAGAAGAAGCAGAGGAAGATAAAGGTGAAAGGGAAAAAGACTTCGACGAAGAAGAAGATGATGATGATGCAATAAACGCAATTGAAGATCCCCCAAGCACAATCGTCGGAGCCAACAGTGATGCAGACACAGAATACGATGTGTCATCAAAGAAAGAGTGAAGCGTGGCTAACGCAAAAGTGGTAGAAAATGGAGTGTTTGAGGTGCTTATTTCAACGCGGTGAGCTGTTGATGAGTGTGTGCGTGCTATTGACGTGGTTGTTTGAGTGATGGAGAGTACAAGGAAGATGGGGGAAGTGGCTGAGATAGAGGCAAAGGCGGAAACTGTCAATGAAGATGAAGTAGATATTGAAGAAGTAGTAGAGGAAGAGGAAGAAGAAGGGGAGGAGGAGGATGAAGACGCTAAATTTCCAAGTGGCATTTGAGTAGATTGAGTTCCAAGTGTCAAATTTATCGATCCTTTCGTCTTGTTTGTCGATATCACACTGAGCGCAGAGTTCACGGACTGCAACTGAATATTTTCTCCTCCTTTTCCGGTTGGAGTGATTGAAGATTCATTCACTGTTTGTATTGTTATGCGAGTGGGAGTGGGGGACACAGGAATTAGTGTCTTGTTGGGCTGCCTGGGTGACTGCAGCTGAGTATTCGAAGCAGAAGATGTCTGAGAGGAAGAAGTGGAATTATTCGAACCATTATTTACAGAGTTTGCATTCTGAGCTGTTTGGAGTATTTTTCCCGTCTGCACAACCAGCCTCACGTCATCGAATGTCTGCTGTGTTTGTGTCTGAACAGGCCTCTTCTCGGATGTGCTGAATGAAGCAGAGGCAGAAGAGAAGCGGTTGAAAGATGCAGACGACGAAAGCACACTCGAATTCCAGCGGGTCGGAACAGAAGACGGCTGCAAAGGAACTCGGGGCAGAGAAGAAGGGTTGATTGGTGATATGTATTGCATCAGCTTCAATGGAGAACAAGAAAGAGTTTGAGTCTTGTTAAGCACTTCAGCATGGGAAGAGGCAGAGTGGGAGGAGAAGTTGGATGTTGAAGAGGAAGAGGAAAAAGACGATGATGAATTTGGATAAGGAGGAGGAAGAGGAGAAGAAGGAGAATGAGAAGAGAAAGAAGAAAAAGAAGAAGAATAAAATGAATGAGAACGAGAAGAAGAAGAAGAAGAAACAGAAGAAGAAGAAGAAGAGGAAGAGGAAGAGGAAGGAATAGGAAAGAGAGGAAACAAGGGCTGGAGTTGAATGGCTTGGGGAAACGAATGGAGATAAAGCATTAGGTTGTGCCGGAGTTTTTGTATGTTGTGAGCGAAGAGTGGGAGGTGAATAAGGAAGGGCGGAAGGCGATGAAGTATGTGGAGTAAGAGAAGATGCATGAGGTGAGGACGTATGCATGTGATGTGGTGATGATGAGAACGACAGCTTCGCAGAGGTCCGCAGAGGTGCTGATGCAAGCGCCAGAATCGATCACGCTGCAAAGTGGCAGTGCGAAAAGGACATAAAGCATTGCACTGTGGTGTGAAAGCTCTCTTTCGCAGTTTTGCACGTTACGCTTCTTGCTGAGAAAAGTGTTTGTTCTATATCCAGTGCATTTGGTGACTTGGAAGTCGAATGAGTGTTGCAGCAGAGAGTGAGGGCTCATGGTGGGGTGAAAACAGAAGGGAGGGTGCTGGAGGCAGAGTGTGGAGACAGGAAGAATATGTCGCAGGATGCGGAGAAAAAAGTGCTTCTTGAGTTTCTAAAGAAAAAGAATCTGTAAAGAGAAGATATGGACTTGATGATGATTTCATGGTAGTTAAAGAAGAAAAGTGTATCTGAACTTGTGGTTTTGATACTGTAGGCTGTATGTGGGACGGTGCTGTGGCGCAACTGCATGAGATAACAATGGTGAAAGGGATGCAAGTGTATTGAAGTTTCGCTATCAGATCAATGTGCATATTTTTGTGTTTGGAATAGAAGAAGAAGAGTAGTGGGATGAGGAGGAAGAAGAGATGATGATGAAGAGACATTGAAAATGGAGTGAAGAGGAAGGGAATATGAAAGAGAGAAGATGAGTTTTGATAATTCTGTTTCAGTACCTGCTGTTATCATCGCTGAGTTTAGTGTTAAACTTGCATCGGAGGCTGTCAAACCACTTTGGTCATCATTTCCTCTGATTTTATGCTTCTGTCCTTCAAATATCAATTCATCACTCATCATAATCATTCCATTGACAACAACTTTCTTTTCACCTGTAAAACGTGTGAGGGTGTGCTTCATTGTCAAACAAGGGAATTGGACTATTCCACAATGTGAATGATCGGATGCCTCAGAATTGCTCACAAAGATTTCTTCTGGGTTGAGGAGATAGATGCACAGAGGAATGGCTGCACTCGTATTTCCATTGTCATATCCTCTCACCTTATCAAGAGAATCCAAAGAGGCTTCCACGCATGTGATGTTTTCTGATTTTGCTGTTTCTTCCAGATTGGGTGAAATGACAAAGATATCATTCCCCCATTTGGCTGTGTTTGTGTCAAACGAAGAAGAAATCAGGAAATCGGGATTTCCAGTCGATAATCGAAGAAGAATTCCTCCTCCAAGTCCATATGTTGCAGAGCAAAAGCACCCATCAAAAGATCCACCTTTCACTTTCACTTCATTTTCATTCCCAATACACAGCATCATCGATCCTCCATTCTCTGAACTTACACTTCAACATCCTGATATTGCTCCCGAATTCTGATCTTTATTTGTATTGTTATTGAAAAGACAATTGTTGGCTATCAACTGTTGACTATTCAATTCAAAAAACATGATTGAATAATAAATAAATAAAATAATATATTTGTTAAAATAAAATGAAAACCACTAAATTTATCATAATTTCAGATGCATCGAATATGTGTGTTCAGTTTTTGCATTTATGTCAAGTTCATGTACACAATGTTAATGGAAAATTCTATTCAAATGAAAATACGAATTAACATTGTAAATCAAGTTTGTCAGGATAAAGAATCGAAACATACCTTGCACATTTCATTTATAAACAATTGCAAAGTAGTTCAAACAAGTGAAACACTTTTTCATTGAAAAACTAATATTTAAATTTAGATCAAAATTTTTGATATATAATTTTTTATGAAAACGTATTTCTTCTCATAAAGAAGTTTGTTATGAACCAACAAACATCACTGTGAAAGTTTAATAATTTTATTTGTATTATGGTAACGGAGTGTTTTTAATTAACTTTCATGGGATTAATTTTTGATCCGTAGCGACTTTTCAAAAAGAATGACCCATATGTTCATTTTTAAAAAAAGTTCTTATTAACTTATCTTCACAAAAGTGCATTTTAGTGAATATGAAAGCCAGTTGTTCGTCATATGTTTTGATTTTTCAAAAAGAAATATTATCTTTAAGTTAAACTTTCCCATTAGTATTAGACTTTTTTCAACTAGCCTATAAAATTTGCTTTTCCGTTAAAACTTCTATTTTCCTTGAATATTTACAAAATATAACTAGAAATGAATGAAAATCGTTTAAATCAGATTCAATCCTCATTTTAGAACATATTTGAAACATCAAAATGTTCGGTATTATTTCGCTTTTTTGATTGCATTTCACACAATTATGTTAAACTCAAATATAGGGCTCAGTTCTCAAATAAAACTGATTAATTCGAATAAACTGTTTGTATTTGAAATAAAGGCTCTAATTCAAATAAACTTTCTTTTTTCAAATTAAATTGTCTTATTCACATTTCATCTATTGAAAAAATAACACATAATAATTATCAATGAGTTTATGAATATCTATCCCCGTAATTTTTTTTAGATGGAAAATAAATGAAAAATTGGACAAAATGATCGTGCATCGAAAAATGTGACTATATCCGATGTTGATAATTTTATATGAGATTATATCTGGTTTTGACTGTATATGTGGGACAAAATATTTGACTTTTGGCATTTTCATTGAAAAATTATGCACTTTTGATTAACTTTTTGTGATCAAAAAATATGAAAAAATGGGTTTATTTATTGAAATACATGTGAGGTCACAAAACATTTTGTGATCACATCAATGATGTCTGTTTTCACTTATGGAAATCAAAAATTTATTTAGAAATCTGGGAAAGTTTAAAAATGTTATATGTGAAACAATTTTTTCATTCTTTGTGCATAAAAAGCTTGAAAGTCCATATTTTCCCCCATGTAATCATCAAATATTCGAGAATTGAAGAAAACAAAAATTTAATTATTGGAATTTTTTGGTTTAAAAAAATTAAAAATATCATTCGATTACATATTTCTATTTTTTTACAAATAAATGAAATATGTTTCATTTTCATTTTCATTTTTAATTTTTAATTTTTATTTTTTAATTTTTTAATTTTAATTCTTCTTTTTTCTTTTTTTATTCTTCTTTTATCTTTTCTTTTTTCTTTTTTTTTCTTTCTTTCTTTTTAAAGAAACAAACTGCAACAAAAAGTTTCATGTCGTGTCACACATGTCTTTATTTACAATTAATGAATTCTCAAAAAATGTAATTAAAAAATACAAATGAAAATTTACGGAAGGGCATTTTGAATAAAATGTTTTTTATATCATATGTTTTGTTAGTACCTCACTATGTATTTTTTAAAAATTATTTGATGAACATTCAGAAAAAATTTGATGATCAATAGTTTGTTACCATTATTTTTTATGCTTGCTGATTGTCACATTCATACTTATTATGATGGTAATGTGAATTTTTAAAATTATTATTATTTCTTTAACAATAAATTCTTTCTTCACTTCCATTGCTGTTAAAAGGCCATGCCACTGGAATTCCTGCAGAAATATTAAAAAAAGGAAATGAAATGGGCTTAGCTATTCTTACGATAACTTCTCACATTCCTACAAAGTATATATATATATATTTGATTTCAATATTTAATCATTTTGAAATATTTTATAAAAAATCTATTTTTAAATTAAAAGTAACGATGGATTTTGCGAAGCTGGCTACGAGCACAATTTCTGCAAAATGGATATTGGTAGAATTGACGATTATATAGCTGAAGTACATGAAACAGATAAAATCGCTCAACAAGATGATAAAGGTTCAGTGAAGCGAGTTTATCTCGGAATTGAAAGTGATTTTTTTCATGATCTTTCAACGATTAAGGACGGAATGGATATTCTTGAAACACGGCCATTTGATTACATAATTGGATCCATGCATCATCAAGTGCCAATTTATCGAGAATACTTAAAACATCTTGGAATTCCAGTTGGAAGCAAAGAAGCTGATCATGATATTATTGAACAATATTTCCATGATTGCAAACTTCTTTGCGAATCACGAAAATTTGACGTATGAAATAATTAGTGTTGCTTAAATATATTTAATGTAAAGTATTTGCATGTTATTTTTATTTCGAATTTATATTAAACACAAACAAGTGTGTTGGCCATTGCGATGTTATCAGATGTTTCAAAACGCTATACGATCAAAATGCATTTGATCCAAAGAGCCACGAGGAATCCATCAGACGATTTTTGGCTTCTGCACACGCTGTGGACATGCCCATTGAAATCAACACGTCTGGGATGCGGCGTGTTAAAGAAGGGGTGAGATCAGAGATCTATCCAGATCCTGTGATCTTGAAGTGGGCGAAGGAGATGGGCGTGAGAATAACGCTCGGTTCAGACGCGCACTCCGTCGACGTTGTTGGCGCGGAGTTCCGCGGAAGAGTGATGGAGGTGCTGAAGGACGTTGGCTACACGACGGCATGCTACTTTGAACAGCACAAGAGAATCGAGTATCCGATAGAGGGGCTGGCTGAAATGAAGTGAGATGCTTCAGTTGTTATGGTGATAGTTTTAGTAATGTGTTTCTTTCTTTCTTTCTTTCTTTCTTTTTAACATTCACTTTTTATTTCAGCCAATTGCCTTTTCTTTTGCTTCTTTCTGCTTCTTTCTTTCTTTTTTATTTGATAGAAAATTTTTGTTTTTCACTTTCTTTTTCTTTTCTTTCAACAGAGTTATTTGAGAGTTTAGTTTTATATATTCACACTTATGCACAGTTGTAAGTCAGTTAACGAGAGATTTGTATTCTCTCTCTCTCTCTCTCTCTCTCTTTTTTTTTTTTTTTTTTTTTTTTTTTTTTTTTTTTTTTTTTTTTTTTTTTTTTTCCGTTTATTTCGATTTATCAATTGTTAATCTTCACATCATCAACAAAAGAGTTTCAGTTTTTAAAAAAAAGACATTCATCCAATATGTTGCTGAGCTATGAAGCTTATAACAAAAAAAAATTGTATTATCAAAATAATCATAAAAATTCAGAACTAAAAACAATATCACAACCGCAGATTAAATAGACAAAGAAACATAAAATAAGCAAACAATGCAACAAAAAGAAAGATAAACTGAAAGGAATTAGATAAAAATGAAAATAAGCAAACAAATAAAATAAAATTATAACACTAAAAATTGCGTCGTGCAATCAGCACCGACATCTGCTCCAGCTTGGCGTCTCTGACAGACATCTTCTGTTTGAGCTTTGTGTCAAAAAACTTCCTCAAAGAAGGCGAAAACAGCACAACTGGCGACTTCATCTGGCTCATCTCTGATATGTCTGCATGTGCAAATGAAGATGAAGAGGAGGAGGAGGAGGAAGAAGATGATGATGAAGCTCCTTCTTTTTTTGAATGGAGTGGCAAAGACGATGATGTTGGACGCTGGACAGCTGAGGATTTTCCAGTGAGAACAGCAGTGATGGTGGAGAGTGGGTCAGAAGGAGAGAGGCAGAAGAGGATGGGAAGTGGGTCGTCTTCACTGCGGATGATCAGAGAGATACAATCAGACGGAGAAGAAGAAGAAGAGGAGGAGGAGGAGAGGAGATCTGAATGAATTGGAAATAGAAATTGAAAGAAAAAAAGAATGAATTAAAAAAGAAGATGAAATAAAAGTTTATATTTTTCATAGCATGTCAAAAAATAGTGGAAAAAATAGATATAAAAAGATATCAACACATTCATATCATTAATCAACATACCTTTCAAAGAGTAATATTTTTGAGATGGCTTCGCCAATGATTGTCTGTCTCTGCTTGTTTGTCGTTTGGCTTTGCAGACTTCTTTCCACATTTTGTCCCCCAGTGAAGTAGGAGCTAAGCGAATGAGATTAGATTCATTTGGCTCTGAAGCACTTGAAGAAGAAGAAGAAGAAGAAGAAGAAGAAGAGGATGAAGTGCTGCTAATGAGAATGGGCCATGGATTGTCATTTGTCCATGTTCCATCGCTCAACAGAGAAGAAGAAGAAGAAGAAGAAGAAGAAGAAGAAGATGATGATGATGATGAAGTTGTGGTTGAGGTTGAGGTTGAGTTTGTTCCATTCGTTTTCTCACCCGTTTTTGTGCTTATTCCAACAGCGATTGATGTTCTGTTCGAAGAAGGCGCTGATGACAAGTTTCTCTTCATCCCCATCATCTCCTTTATGTCGTCCCTCACCCGCACAATCTCTCCATTCACAATCTTCACCGGTTTAATTCGTGAAAGCAACCAATCTTTCCCTTTTCCTCCACCAACTCCCATTCCTGTCCCTCCACTTCCCTCTCCACTTCCCTCTCCCCCTCCCCCTCTTCCTCCTCCTCTCCTTATCCCCTCCTTTCCTTCGCTCCTTGCCCACTCACGAAACGTCTTCTCTGTGTGATCCTTCACTGCAAACACACACCCATCTGGATGTGTCTCGTGCATCTCCCACGGAAAGAACCCGTCGTTGATGTCTGCCAGAAACGCCATGTTTGCAGCAGCAGCTGCGGGGGAGGTGGCAAACAGCGAGCGGAAAGGGCCAGAGTGGAGGAGGAAGCCATCAGCAAAGAGGAGCAGAGGAACGGAGGATGAATAGGCAAATGTGTGTGCACCGTCTGGGCGGGAGACGATGGAGGCGCGGCCATCGCCTGCAATGCAGTTGAGATCGCGAATGCGGGAGAGGAAAGAAGGAACAGGGAAAGGGAAGGAGACATGGGCAGAGGGAGAAGGAGAGGAAGAAGAAGAAGAAGAAGAAGAAGAAGAAGAGTCATTTGCATGCACCATGTGGAAGATGAACTCTTCAGGAGGGGGAGAAGAAGGAGGAGCACCAGACAACGTGGCTGGCTCACACGAATGCTCCTTCTTTTGCCGTTCTGCCTCTTCCTTCGACTTCTCCTCCATCTGCTTCTGATACATCCTCCCTCTCTCTCTCAGCTGCTCTTCGCGCTCTTTGCTCGAACGCCACAGGCTCCGGATGTCTCGAATCACTCCTCCTTCTTCTCCTTCTCCTTCTCCTTCTTTGCTTTTATCTTTCTCTTTCTCTTTTCCTTTGTTCACTCCATTATCCTTTTTATTAACATTACTATTACTATTGTTATTATTATAACTATTACAATTAGACTTGCCATATGTGTATTCATTGGATGCTCTATTTCCTCCGAGCACATTTCCGCTGTGTCCCCACTCGGCGGTCTCAGCTGCCTCTGCACGCTGTCTGCGCTTGGCTTCTGAGGTGAATAGACGCCTCGAAGAAGAAGAAGAAGAAGAAGAAGAAGATGATGATGATGATGATGTGTTGTGTGTTGTGTTATCTTCTTTGTCTTCTTCTTCTTCTTCTTTTCGACCCAATCTGTTTGATGAACCGCTTGAAGAAGAGGAAGAGGAAGAAGAGCCAGATGAAGTGAAAGGCGAAGCAAATGCAGAAGAAGGTGCAGCGCCAACAGAAGAAGAAGAAGAAGAAAGAGGAGCTGAAGTGGAGAAGACGGAAGAAGCAGAAGAAGGTCTTTGCCTGTCTCCCACCCATTCCAGTCCATAATCATTCAGAAATCGCTTCATTTCACCGATTTGTGCTTGGAGCTCGTTGTTTTCCATCTAAAATGATGATAATAATAATAATAGCAGCAAAGAAGATGAAACAGAATGAAGGAAGAACGATGAATAAGTGAAAAATAACAGAAACAATTTAAAAAAAGAAAAAGAACAATCATAACATCTCATTCTTCTCACTCAATTCTTCTCCTTCTCCCCTCACTTTTCCTTTCTCTTTTCCCTCCCTTTAAAAAAAAATACACTCAACACTTTCCCTTCATCTCCCTCACACCTGCATTGCTACAAGAGCATCTGGATTGTCCACCCCCTTTCTCAACGCATCTCTTTCTGCTGTCAGCTTTGCATTGGCCTTTTTGAGCACATCAGCATCCAGCTGCAGCCTCTTCAGTTCGCTCTCGACTGTCTGCAGGCGCTTGGACAGGGCAGTGATGAGAGAGGAGTCTGAAGAAGATGAAGAAGAGGAGGAAGAAGGGGTTGATGAGTCACTTTGATTGACTGTTGACATTTGAAAATAATTTGATAAAATATGTAAATTTTAATTAAGAAGCGAAGAGAATAAGATGAATGGAAGTGAATAATTTAATGAAAAATAAAAATATCAATATAATATTATGTGATAATAATAATCATAATATGTTAAATAATAACCTGTTTGAGACGGCCTTGATGAATCATACAGTGATTGCAACAGATTTTGCTTCAAAAAGCTTTTTGGGTCTTTCGAAGCGACAAGTGGCTGCTGGAGATTTCGAAGATAATCGTCCATTTCTGAAGCACTAATTGCACTGGATGACAAAGAAGAAGTGGAAGAAGATGATGATGAAGCAGAAGATGAATAAGATGGCTTGTCTAATGAGAAGTATGCTTGAAGCTTAGATTGGGAAGAAGAGGGAGTGAGAGAAGAAGTTGAAGAAGATGATGCAATTGCTGGGGGAGTGGTCTTTCCAGATGGTCCGTTGCTCAAATGACGACGAGGAGGTGGAATGAACTGTGATGAGGAAGATGAGGCTGAAGAGGAGGATGAAGATGAAATAGAAGCAGAAGCAGATGAGGATGAAGTGCGAGAAGGCAAAGTCTTTGGAGATGAATCAGAGGAAGAAGGCGTCGATGGACGAGAAGAAGGTTTTGATTCAGGTTTTGTTGAAGACGATGAACTGGGAGAAGTTGCTGGAGGTGTTACAGTTCTGCGCAAGGCTGGCTTTTGCATAGCAGAAGATTGATTGGCGGGTAGTTGTGTCATGGACGACCTATGCGAGCCCGAGAGTGAAGCATTCGATGGGAGCGTTGAAAAGCTCTGAGAAGATTGTGTTCTGATTCCGTCTTTTTGTAAACGATGCGCAAGATTCTGTGATGATTGTTGCTTTGGAGCAGTTGTCGAAGCAATTGCAGGTGGAGGGGATTTTGTCGAAGTCACTCTTGCTGAAGATGGCTGCTCATCTTTACTTGAATTTTTATCCAATGGTTCGAGGCGATGAGGCTGAGATTGTTGTTTATTAGCCAATTTCGCGAAAAGGCTTGTACTTCCATTCGAAGATGAAGAAGCAATAGGAGTCAATTTTGGGGGGGCAGCTTGCCCAGAAGAAATGAGCGACGAAGGAGATAAAGGAGCTACTTTTCTTGTACCGCTTTGAGCTCCAGTTCCCTTTTCTGCAGATAATTCTGTAAGTGCTAGAAAAATGTAAAATAAATAAAATAGCACAAATATAAACCTTTTTTTTGCTTCAATTGAGCCAACAACTTCATTTCCAATTCCATATCCGCAGCGTCACCATGGCCAAATTGTGGAGCTTCTGAGTTATATAACCGAAATATAAAAATGCTAATAACAAACAACTTTAAAAATATTATATCCTCTAACCCTGCCTAAATGGAGCTTTTTGCTTTGGCAAAACAAATCTCGATGAACTCATTTTTTCTTTTCAAATAATTCTCTGAAAAAAAGCAAAACAGTTCTCAGTTCCCTTAAGTATTTATTTGTTTCATTTTTAGGAAATGGAAATAATTGTTGCCAAATCAATAAATATGCAGTATTAAATTTATTTTCCAATAAAAGTCTTTTCCAAACAAAAAATGATCAAATACGAGTTATGGTGGTGAAACTATCGTTTAATTTTTTATCTTGAATTAAAAGAGTTTGTGTCTGCGTATCATGTCCGACTATTCAATAGAACCATCAGAATATTCGACAGAAAAAGGTTTTAAATTTTATAAAATTTTGCTTTAAAAATTATTGAATTTATAACTTTTAATATATTTTAATAAAAATTCAAAACGTGTTAATTCATCATATATTAAGCTCGAATGAAGTCATACTCTATGCGACCTAAAACAGGTTTATTCTTTGTTTTTATTTGACTCATACATTAAAGAATTCAATTATTTGCTATTTAATATTTTTTTCTATATGTAGGGTCAGCTACAGGACAAAGAAGTAATTATGTTAATGCATCACATCAAAGCTCGTTGATGATGGGAGGAAGAAAGTTTGTTTCTGATTCTATTCTCGAAAAACAGATTAACTGATATTTATGCAAATATAGTTCTCCTGCATCTCGTCGTGCGACAAGCGCAAAGAAAAAAGTCGACACACAACCGCATCAATCTTCACAGTTAACAAAAACACTTATGACGACAATTTTAGATGATTTTGATGCTGCGAAGTCGATGAATGATGATTTGGATAAAATTATGCCACTTCAAATTTCACCGGAAGTTTTATCAAATTATCAATTCAGATCGCATTCTTCAATGATTCGACTATTAAAATATGGATCTGATTTGAGTATTCCACCCACATTTATGCGTGAGCAGGAGGAGTCCAGGAGAAGAAGGGCTATGGCAGCTGATAACCGCGAGCAGTCATCAGCAGGATCAAAACGTCCCGGCTCTGCCTTTTCGAGTAAATCTCGACCGACAACAGGAACATCACGCGGGAGTATCCGAGGATCGACAAAAGACCAACTCGCAGCGTTTTTCGAGGAAGGTTCAGATCAGCCTATTGCTGTTGATGATCCGGAGGTGAGGCGCAGGATGAGGGCGAAGATTCTGCAGGAGCAGAAGATGGCTGCGATGGCTGCAAATGCAGTCAGCCGCACTCCAGAGACGCGCAGCTACGCAGGAGTCCCGAGTACTCCGAAGAGCATGATGGCAGAGAACATGTTTTTCGATGGGGAGGAAGGGAATTCTGGGATTCTGGGCGAAGGAGAAGAAAGAGAAGGAAGAACGATGAAAGACGGGACTGTTTTGACACCAATTGTGGAGCGGTCGATGCGCCCTGGCTCGTCAATGGGTGGGACACCATGGACAGCGTGGGGAGAATCACGGAATGAGAGTGGGTTTGGACAGCCTGTTTCACCGCTGTCTCCTGCGACGCCTGCAGCTGGGCTTGGAGGAGGAGCTGGAGGAGTGTCATTTGACATGAAGGAAGGGAGGGAAGGAGGAGAGGAGAAGGGAAAGAACTTGTCAAGACTGGCATCGAAGGCAACTGCAGGGACACATGGCGCAGGGGGTGTTGGAGGAAAGTCTTCGTCTGTGTTTGCATCTCTTTTCACAGACCCGCAAAGACGTGCCAGCAGAACGACGTTTTCACCGTTTTCATCGAAAAAGCTTCCGTTCATTGATGAAAGCGCATCAAAGAAGAAGAAGAAAGGGGAGCCTGGGAGTGGGCTATCTGCAAACAGTCTGCTTCCGCCAGACTTCGAAGACGACGATGATGACATGGACGATGACGATGATCAGACAGCGATGGATCCGCAGCTGATGGCGCTGGCGAGGGAGAAAGCGCGGCAGCGTGCGAAGAAGCGGGCGGCTATCCAGTCGAAGCTGCTGGAGGATGAGAAGAAGGAGAAAGAGCAGGCAGCAGAGCGGGCAGCGCTGCAGGCAGGGAAAGTGGGGTCGAGGCAGCGTCCGGCGACTGCGATGGGGTCGATTGGAGGAAGGACGACGAAATACGGCGGGACAAGTACACTCTCCGGGACGAGTGCGGCTGGAAGCAGAGGGATTGGAGGAGGGGCAGGGTCACTTTCAGGTGGGAAGACGGTGGGAGTGTCAGAGCTGGGGGCGTCTCGGCTGGTTGCAGGTGCTGCAGATGATGTGAATGACATTGACATCCAGGCAGCGATGAGCTCAGGTGTCTCTGCTGATTTGTATGTGTCGCCAATCAGACGGAGGATGGAGCATGTGCTGATGGGAGGTGCTCCTCAAGAGGCACCAGATGACTTCACAACGAAGTTTGACTCAACACTCTCTGCGACGTCTGCCCAAGGGCAGAATGGAGCGATGAAGACGCGGTCGTTCCAGAGTGGAGGGGCAGAAGGGATGGACAGCAGCTACGTGGACATGAACGGGTCAGCGTGGGGAGAGGAGAGAGGAGCAGGGGCATTAAACTCAGATGAGAGAGAAGGAGCAAAGAAGAAGTCAGGGACGAGGAGAGTGGAGTTTGCGCAGACGAGTGGGAATGACTCAAAGATGGGAGGAGGAGAAGCAGGGCTTTCACGTGCCTCGACGTCTGTGTATGGAGGGAGCAGTGCAGGAGGGGCAGGTGCAACAGGAGCAATGGAAGGCACACGACAAGGGAGGAAGAAAGGACATCTGCTTGTCACACGCACGCTGGAGCCATCAAATAGCAGAGCGTTGGATTCTGTTCCTTATCAGAAGGAGGTGGAAGATGCAACGCTGCAGAAGTATGTACATTTGGGGATAGAATCGCCAGCGTATTCGGTTGTGACCTATCAGAAGTTTATGGTGCAGACAATGAAAGAGTGTGAGTCAGCGACTGTTTCACAGGAGAAGGAGATGGAGGAGAGAAGAAAAGATGTCTATCGTCTGTTTGCTGAGAAGGATGTGAGTGATTTGAAGTTCAACAGAAGACAGCCAGCAGATAACGCGTTTGTGTTGGAAGTGCGCAAGCCGTCGCTGACAGGAGAGGCACAGCAGAGCGGGGCAGAAGGAGGAGCATCGACTTCTTCTGCGTCGGCTTCTGCATCATCAGCATCTTCTTCATCTACCTCTTCTTCTTCTTACTCTTCAGCATCTGGCTCTTCTCTTGGATCCACTCGCACAAGGTCAACCCGACCTGCAACATCATTGGGACTCCGAAGCAAGAGAGCAAGATGAAATGACGCTTTGAAAAAATACTTCACATTTCATATTCAGATTTATACCTCCTTTTTGTATTTTTCTATTGTTTGTTTTTCATTCTCTAAATTCTGTGAGTTTCTAATTATTGCTAACACGTCATTTTTCAAATTTTATTTTCGTTGATTTATTGAATATTTTTATCACATAAAAGAAAAATTAATAAAAATTTGAAGAATAATTTTTTAATTATATAGTCAAAGGGTAAAGATCAAACATGTCGAGAGTTCTTGAGGAAACACAAGCACAAAGACAGAAGGTTTATGATAAAATCATTAACCTTCTTGTTTCTGCTGGGTATTTCAGAGCACGTATTCCTGCACTTTCACCATTTGATAAAGTTTGCTACAAAATAATTAAATCGTGAAAATTTGATTGTAACGGATAAAATTCAAATTTCTAATAAAATGTTGGCTCAATTGTGTTCTAAAGGTTGTAGGTGGTATGGCTTGGTGCCTAACAGCAAGTAGTGTTGATGTCGATTTTGATGTTACTTTCAAGGAAAATCCAAATATTCGAGAAAAAATGTTTGCTGTTTTTATTTTATATTTCTGGAAGAGTTCAAATATATATTTATGACAGCAAAATTTCTGAAAATATTCTTCAAGCAATGAAAGCAAGCGGTTGCAAACTTAGTTGCCAACCTGTTCACATTCAGGGTCTTGACTACGAACGTCTTTATCCAATTATTCAATGGCTCGTGGGAAAAACCTTTGAGTTTCGTGCGAGCACAGAAAGATCTTTTAGACGTTCAGCTGAATTCACATATCGGAAAGAGGCTCTTATTCCATCAGATGAAGACAGGAAATATGATCCATTGGCCGATTCTTTACCATTATCCGCTATCCAGAAAGAAATTCCTCCAGTACAACGTCTATATAGGCAAAAAAGGAGACTTCGAGAAATTGATGAAGAAGCTAGAATTCAACGCATTTTACTTGAATACGGGAAAACAAGCGGTGTTGGATTAGCCTTATCAAAACTGGGAAAGAAGAAGCGGAAAGGAAAAGGAGAAGAAGAAGATGAGGAAGAAGACGATGAAGAGAAAGCTCGGGAGAAAGAGAGAGTGGCAGAACTGATGCAAGGGATGGAAGGGGCAGCAGCGCATGGGCAGCATGATGGTGTAAAGGCAGACACAGTTGGGAAGCTTTTGGGGCTGAACAGCGATGAGATGAACAAGGCGATCAAGTTGTATGACGAGCAGAAGAAGCAGATTGACCTGTCATCCACAAAACAGCATGTGGAGGCGCTGAAGCAGAAGCTGGACAATCTGGAGAAGCTGATACAGGGAAAGAAATCGTATGAGACAAAAGTGGATTGGATGAGGGAGAATAGAGAATGGAGATTGGGCGAGAAAATGAAGTAAAGGAAATGAGAGAAAAAAAAATATTTGAAAAGATTTGAAAAGAAAAGAAAAGAGGGGAAAGAGAGGAAAGAAGAATTAACGCTTATTAGTTGGAATTTTCTTTCGCATTTTTAATATGGAAATGGATTTTTTTCCTCTTAATTTGGACTGTTTTATATTCTTCTTTTTATTTTATTTAATATTTTCTAAATGAACAATTAATTTTTACTCCCTTTTTAGACATCTCCAAGAGCAAGTTGCAAAGTTGAAGGCGATGAAAGAGCAGAACGACGAAGAAGAAGCCGAAGTTGAGAAGATTGAAGAAGAGCTGAATGAAAACAGAGAACGAATGGCTGAGCTGAAAGCAGAGGAAGACAAGCAGGATCCAGGTGTGGTGCAGAACCTGAGGCGGCTGGTGGAGTTGAACGAGACGCTGAAGGAGCAGGAGAAGATGTTCAAAGTGAACTGCAAGAAGCAGTTTGAGTATTGGCAGAAGCTGGTGCTGGATGTGAGGATGATGAAGTATGTGGAGATTGTTTGTTTGAAATGGAAATATATAAACATTTTATTTATTTATTAATGAATGATATCTTCTTTTTTGTCATCGTCTACTTCTTTTTCTTTTTCTTTTTCTTTTTCTTTTTCTTTTTCTTTTTCTTTTTCTTTTTCTTTTTCTTTTTCTTTTTCTTTTTCTTTTTCTTTTTCTTTTTCTTTTTCTTATTTATTTATTCATTGTTATTACCATTCATTTGTTTTGTATCAATGCTACTTTAGTGATCCAAGGAAAGATGAGAGAACAATTGCATTGAAGACAGCTCTGTCTGAAGAAAGCGCCAAGTTGCAGAGGATGAGAACACTTCTGGCACAGAAGAACAGAGTTTGACAGGACTTTTTTGTTGTTTTTGCTTTTTCAACTTCTTCTTTCTTCATTCATCTTCAAATTCATTTATTTTCGCTCTTCATTCTTTTCATTAAACTTTCGCTAAATTTCATAATTCTTCTTTTCTCTTCTTTCTTTCTCTTTCCCTCCTTCCTTCCTCCTTTTTCTCTCTAATATTTCAGGAAATTGCCAGCCAGCAGCGTCTGATTGATGAGATACCAACTCGCCCCGAGCTCTTCCAATATCAGACACGTTTCATTGAATTGTTCGGTCTGATGGGCATTTACTTGGATGAGACAAGGAAGCACATCAACACATTCAACACACTGGTTGATAGGAAGACTTGCTTAGACAGAGAAACAACGACGATACAGAGTATTATTGTGTGTTTCTTTTCCTTCTGTTATACTTGATAGAGAGGAAGAAATGAAACGAAGAATGACTTATTTGTTAATCAATTTATTTTATTTATTTTATTTATTTTTTAACGTTGAATCATTTTGGAAATGAGATGTGCTTATATTGATTGATGAGTATTTTTTTTTTTTTTAATTATTTTGAACTTTTTGTGAAAATTTGACATGGATTGTTTTTTTTTGACATCTTTTTGAATGATCTGTTTCTTTCAGGAAACATTCCCTCGCTCGATGAAGCAGCGCCCAACACAAATCAAGTTGATTGAAGACATCAACAACATTTGCGAGCAGACAGGCAAAAGTTTGAAGAAGGTGTGAATAACAGGAATTTCTTCAGTAATATAAAAACTTTTTCCAATTTATTTCCATTGATAAAAATAAATAAATGAAATGAAATGAAAATAAAAATAAAATAAATAAAATGCACCATGTCATTTCAGCAAGAGGGCATCTTAGAGAATCAGCGGGTGCAGCACATGATGCTCACACAGAAGTACAACAAGCTTGTGGAAGAGAAGAAGCAATATTTGGCATTGACAAAGAGACTGCAGGATGAGATGGAGACGAATGCGAGGTTGCAACAGAGGGTGGAGGAGATGGAAGAGAGAGAAAGACAGCAGGAGGATGAGGACGATGAAGATGAGGATGATGAAGATGACGAGGGTGATGATGAAGACGAGGAAGAATCACAGACAAGATCACAATCTCAATCACAATCTCAGTCACAGACAAGAAGCCAGCAGAGAGAGGAAGAAGAGGATGAGGATGATGAAGACAATGAGGATGACGATGAAGATGATGATGAGGAAGATGAAGGTTATTCAAAAACTGCTTCAAAGTCTGCATCTGCGTCTGGAAGCAGAAGACAAAGAGACGAAAGTGATGAAGATGACGATGAAGATGATGATTCTGAAGAAAACACACAGCAAAAGAGGAAAGCTCGCAAAGAAGATTTTGATGAAGAGGATAATGAATAAATGGCTGATGCAAAGTGATTTCCATGCCAAATCAATTTTTTTATTGTTGTTTTTAATTAGAAAAAAGATTATTTTTTCAACATTTTTATTTGTTATTCAATTTTCTCAGTTTTGATTAATCATGGTGTCTGTTTTTATTTGTTTGTCTGTATTCGCTTCATTGCTTTTCGTTTTCTGCTTGACATTCTCAACAAATTATTTAATATCTCTTTCACTTCCTCTCTTCTCCTCTTCTCCTCTTCTCTTCTTCCTCTCTTTTCCTGTTCCATATCTTCTGAGTATTTCTCAGTGCTATTGCAGAGGGTTCTGTTGCATTTAACATGCTTACAATTTGAGCAATAAGGTTTTCTTCCTTTTTTGCTAATAAGTTTATTTGTTGATGATGAATAAAAATATAAACAGAAATGAAAAATAAAAAAATGACTCAAAAGAAGAACAAAACCATTTAAATTGAACATAAACAACAGAAAGTTCATATTAAAAACAAACACATTACTTTCAAAATAAATACGATAGTGATAACGTTTCAGCATGAAATCTCCTATCAGCTTTGCTTTGTTTTATAAGATTTTAATCAAATTTCTCATGTTTTTTTTATTAAAGTTAAAATTCTTCATTTTTGTAAATCTGAATCAGAATTGTATTTCCTCTTCAGCTTGTTCAGAAAGAAGCGTTTGGCTTTGACAACTTTTTCAGTTGATATTCCATGAATGGGATCTATTTGACTCAAGGGATGAATATGGAACAGGGGAAGTTTGCAGAATAACATCGTTTTTGATTGATGAGAAGAAGAAGAAGAATCTGTTTTTGAATCAATTTTTGCTGTTTTGTCATTTCTTTCTTCATATTCTTCTACGTCGTCCAATGAATCCACATCAAAATTCTTCACAAGCTCCTCAAATGTCAGTTTTGTTGGATCAAATTCAACTGAAGAAGAAGAAGAATGAGTTTCAGCAGGCTCAACTTGTATGCTTGACGGCAAAAGCTGATCAGCCCACTTCACAAACATTCTCTTCACATTCAACACATCACAGCATTCATCTTTCAATTCTTCATCTTCAACTTCTGATTCTTCCTTCTCCTTCTCCTCCTTCTTCTTCTTCATTTCCTCCTCCTTCTTCATTTCTTCCTTCTCTCCCCTTCCACTCTCCTTCAAACACTCAGGTGAATAATAACAACAGTTCTGCATCATTCTTTTTCTCTCTCTCAACATTGCCCACTCAGCCAAAGATGCTCCGCAGAGGACATAACACGAATGATATGCGTCTGCATTCATCGCTGGCTTGTCCCTTAGCCCGCCCTTTTCGAGGGAGAGGTACTGTGTGCAGCAGAAGATGTAGGAGAGGAGAGAAGAGGGGGAGAAGATTGGGGAAAGGAGCGGTTGGGAGGGAAGGATAGAAGAAGAAGAAGAAGAAGTTCCAGAAGCAGAAGAATTGGAAGGAACAAGAGGAAACTGCAGAGAATCAGAATCAGAATCAGAAGAAGATGCTGATGAAGATGAAGATGAAGATGATGTTAATGAAGTGTAATGAGATGAACAAGAAGAAGATTGTAATGAAGTGCGTGAATGTGGTTGATGTGAGGAAGATTGAGATTGAATGAGAGCACATTCATTGGATTCTGTCAAGTGATGCTTATCAGAAGAAGAAGAAGAAGAAGAAGAAGATGATGATGATGAATGAGTGAAGTGAATGTTATCAGAATATTTCAATGGAAATTTCTGTGTCTGATTTGCAGTGAAATGCAGCTGGCTCATCTGAGGCAGCACAAAAAAAGAGTGTTTTGTTCTGGAAAGCTCACATTTTGCTTTCAAACACGCTTTTTCAATCGATCTAAGCTCTTCCTTTGCTTCTTCCACTTCGTCATAACTTGAATCATCATCATCTTCTTCTTCTTTCTCGATTTCTTCCTTTTCTTTCTCAGATGCTTCGCTTTTCTGCTCTTTTTTGTTTGAACTTATGTTTTCTTTGTCCATTTCAGACAAAGCCTTCTTTTCTTCTTCTTCTCCTCCTCCTCCTCCTTCTTCTTCAAATGCATCATGTAATTTGCCCATTTCATTCTCCTCCTCCTTCTCTTCCTCCTCATTCTTCCTGTCGATACTCTCTCTTCCTTCCATCAGAAGCTCTGCCGATTCTCCTGCTGCCTCGCTCCTCCTCCGCTTCACTCTCCACATTGCCATCCGCTGCTTCATCTCAACTGACCGACATTTCTTTAAAAATGCTGGGAAAGATGCATTTGACACCTGCACATTTCTTTTTGAAACATTCTCCTGCTCTTTGCTTTCATTATGAATATCTCTTCCAGAATGCATTTTTTGTGTTCTTTTTCCTTCTTTCCCATCAATCAATGTATTGGCAATTGGATCGTGTTCCATTGCCAGCTGTTGTAATGCTTCAGCAATCACACAGCTTCCTCCTGTCCACCAGGAATAGCACCCGTCCACAAGTTTGTGTGTCCTCCCTGCAAACCCTCCTTCAAACTCCTTCTGCTGCTGCACACACCACCTCGTGAGTGCATTCAGATCAAAAGTGTTTGGGCGTTTTCTCTCTTCAAATGGAGGCAATTTGTTTAATTCATGCTTCCCAGATAAAATTGATGCTTGAACTTTCTTCTCTTTAATGCAATTTATAAGCTCCTTTTCACCTTCAATTTCATCCAGTCCCGTTAAAATTCCAAGTGATGCTGATGCACAATACGTGTATCCTGCATGCGCCTCATTTCCAATTTCTCCTCCAAAACCACCCTCATAACTCTGCAAATTTAATAGACAATTCTTGACGTTTTCAGTTAAATCTTCATCCAGCAAGCAGCACAAAGAAGCACTTGTTAAAGCACAATAGGTCGACCGGCAATCTCCGTCAGAATTCATTGCCGATTCGTTGAAGTACTTTCCATCCTGAGAAAAAAAGGGATTATGTGGAGGAAATAAGTCAATGCTTGTCAAAAGACTTTTCAAAAAACGATGAAGTCCATCTAAATTTATAATTTCAAGAGCTTCTTCACTTCCAATTAAGGCTAATATATGGATGCACGTATATGTCGGAACAATATGAGGGAATAATCCAGAAGTTCCAGAAAAACCTCCATTTGGGTGTTGAAAAGTACGTATCGTATTCAAAATCCATTTCGCAAGTGGAGAATGCGGCTTAATATGAAATCCAATCAGATCAAGTCCTTGTAGTGCCCAGAAAAAATACTAATTTTAAAAATATTGAGAATTGCTTCCCAAAGAATTACAGCACACCCAAGAACGAGTAGAATCCAACTTTTCCACTGCACCAGGCAAGGAAATCATAATGTCTAAAAAATATTTTGCATGGGCAATCCTATTTAGCATTTTTCCATTTCTGAAGTATTGAAGAACTTGAGCCCGCACTGTCGAAACCGTTTCACATGTTTCAATTTGTTGAGCAAGGGTTTTAAAATGAGGGTTATATTTTATAAACGTTGGTGAGTGTTTTTTCTCATTCTTTTTCTTCATTATCCTTGAAATAACTAAATGAATAATACAGTAAAAATGTATGGGAATATTAAAGTAACCATAGAAAATATATATTTTTTTGAGAAAAATATTTTGCAGTCAAAACCAATGCAAAATTTTCAAACGGCTCCCCAAATAACACTTGGAGATAAAACGCTATATTATAAAGATGGACAATGGTCACATGGTTGGAAAACTTTTGAAGTTTTTAAAAGAAAAGATTTTTTTCAATTATTTTTTAAACAGGAAGAAAAGAAAAAAATCAATCATCAACAAAAATACTGGAAGAATTAATTAATGAAAAATGTCAGTTGAAATTAAGATTGGATCTTGTTTTCGATCAAGTTTGAACCAACGCTTCAATTATTATTTTTTTAAGAATGAGTAATAAAGATTGCACTTCGAAATCTTGAAATAAAGAACTTACGAAATCTCATTGATTCTAATGAGCAAATGGAAGATGATTATTCTGAAGATGATTTCAGTATTCCAGATTCAGACCTCGAAGAAAAAGTTCATAATCCGCTTCGAATTGGAAAGCAGAAGTCATGATATTGCGCATTTTGCAATAGAAAAATAAGTTTTGTTTTTATCATTTTGTTTTTTTTTTTTTTAATTTTTCTATTGACCATAGCTGACCGATGCATATTTTTGAGTAGTGATGCAAGAATGAATGATGGATAGCTTTCGAATGGCTTTGAAGTGAAAACAAAAAAAATTATAATAACTCAAATTTAATTACACATGATTAATAAAAGCTTAAATCTCCCATTTCCGTTCCTCCATTCCTTTTGGAGGTTGTGGTTTAACATCACCTTTCCCAACCTCGGCCCAATTTGTTGAGAGAACAGTACCCCCACTTTGTTGATAGCTTTTTATCATTGCCCTTTTTGTATCATCATCAGCATTTGCATATATCCCCTGTGTATTTTTCATTTGAAAAAATCAATATAATTAATTTTTTTTTTATGTTAAAAAAAAAAAAGTATTCAAACCTTAAGAAGTTCGTTTAATCCCTCTTCTCCACCCAATTCTTTTTTTTCTTTTTCCTCTTCTTCTTTAACCTGTTTTGCGAGAGAATCCCAATCAACTTTTCCTTTTGACGAAGGATATATTAATTTTGGTTTTTTTTCAACTTTAGAATCTGAATTTGATTCAATTTTTCCAACTTCGGAAGCACGTTTGACACAAGGTTCTGATTTTTCTCTCTCGTTTGCTGGCCACAAAAACTTGAAATTAGTTGGAAGGAAGACAAAAAATTTATAAATTGAAAAATAAAACATAAAATACAAACCATTGCACGTTTTTGGAACGTAATAACAACTTTAACGCCTTTATACGCAATTTTTTCCTTTCCTGGTTCCACTTCTCCAAATGGATAAATTAATAACTGTTGTTTTGAATCATCAGGCAAAGTGAGTTCAATATCAATGGTATCATCAGAAACTTTGCATTCACAACCACCTTCTTTTATATTTCGCACATACAGAGAGAGAACTAATTGATCTTCTGTTTGGTAAAAGTCGTGGCGAATGGAAGGTTGTGACATGATTTCACATATTGGGACTTTTCGATGATCAAAAAAATCCAAAATTAAAAAGATCACTGTTTTTAATAATTGTATTCTTTGCTGAATTAAAAGTTTTAACTTTTAATTTAAAATGATAAATACGTCTAAATGCCAAACAAGTCATGAGACTTGTTCACAAGAGCACAGACTTTTAAATTCAGAAAAAAATGGTCAGGCAAGGTATGAAACTTTTTCTTCTTCGGCCCCTTTCGATTTAAGGAAGGGACAATACAAACAAAAAACTTTAAATGATCATGATGATCATCAACAACAAACTTATCACTCGCTCCATTTTGATCCAATTGAGCAATTACTTTTTCATTCTGTGGATACAAGTTCTGTTCTTAAAACTTTTGTTGGGAGCTCTGCGAAAAGATGGGAAAATTCAACACAGCTCCTTCAACGTTTGAAGCAGAAAAATGAAAGGGAATACTCAACTCAAATTGGAGAAGGGATTTGGTCACCATTACATCTTTTTTATCCAGATACAGGTTTGAAGAGAAATAGAGATGGAAGCGTTGCGAAGCAATCAGAATTAGAAAAGAGTGCAACTGAAAATCCAGAAAGCAGAGAGTTCATTCTTGCATTAGCTTTGAAGAAAAAAGAGGAATTAGAAAAAGAAGAAACTCAACGGGAACTGTCCGAGCTGAAAAAAGAAAATGAGAGGTCACACGTTAAAATTGCTCTTTTGCAGAGAGAAATGAAAAGAATGGAGAAACAACTTGCACAACTTTCTCAGTTGAAAAAAATGAAAGAAACAAAGAAAAAGAAAGAAAGTAAACATGAAAAAAATAGAAAAGAAAAAGCGGAATCCAAAACTTCAAGCAATAAAAATATTGAACAAGAAAAAAAAGATGAAAAAATTAATGAAGCTAACATTGATAAGGATGATTTATCTATTGATTTATCTCTTTTTTCTGCTTCTGATAGCGACAGTTATGAATTATTTTCAGATAGTGACGAAGAAGATAGCGAAGAGAAGAGCAACGAAGAGAAGTCATCGTCAGAACGCTCAGAGTCGACTACGAGTGAAGAGAGAGGGAGAAGGAAAGAGAAGAGAAGGCAGAAAAGGCGACTGAGGAGAGAAAGAGAGTTCAAAAGGGATGCTCGCCTGCTGCAGCTGGTGATGATGATGAATGAGACAGCAAAATCGAAGAAAGGAGAAATGAGCCAATTGGAAAATGAGATTCTTTCAAAAGGAATCAGCAGTCAATCAACTTCATCAACAGCAGCAGCCACAAGAAGTGCTGATGAAGAGAAGACGAACAAGCAGAAGGAGAAAGAGGCAGAAAATAAGCTGTCATCAAACTCAGATGTTTCATTGACTGATTCATCTGATAAGAAATCCTCTGCAAAGGATGCTTCATCTTCATTGGCATCTTCGTCTGCTGCTGCTTCTTTTGGAACAAACACAGAAAGCTCATTAAAATCTAATCTTAATGATCCATTTAGCTCATCGTCATCATCAATTTCTTCTTCTTCTTCTTCTTCTTCTTCTTCTTCTTCTTCTTCTTCTTCTTCTTCTTCTTCTTCTTCTTCTTCTTCTTCTTCTTCTTCATTTCCGAATCCTTTTCTCTCATCATCACCATCATCATTTACATCTCCTTCTCCTTCTCCTTCTACAACTTCTTCTTCTTCACCATTCTCTTCTCCTTTCCCGTCTGCCAAAGATAGCACTGATTCTTCCTCTTCTTCTTCTTCCTCTTCCTCTTCTTCTTCAGTGTCATCTTCATTTGATAATCCATTTGCTCAATCTGCCAGCATCTCATTCAATTCCAACCCATTTTTAGCAGCTGCAAAAGAGAAAGAAGAGAACAAAGAAGAGAAAAAGACAAGCGGATTTGGTGTATTTTCAGATGCCGCAAATGAAAAAGAGAAGCCAAAGGAACCAGAAAAGGCTTCATCACCTTTTTCTTCTTTTCCACCGGCTTCTTCTTCTCCAATGGGAAATCCGTTTCTTCAGTATGTTCAGTCATCATCATCATCATCTTCTTCTTCTTCTTCTTCCACTTCTTCTTCTCCATTCACAGCCAAAACAACAGAAACATCACAATCTTCTTCTTCATCCACCATAAACAATCCATTTGGTTCTCCTTCTTTCTCTCTTCCTCCTCTTCCTCTTCCTTCTCCATCCTTGTCTGATTCATCGTCTGCGAAGAAGCCAAGCAATCTTCTTGCCCAGGCAGTGCCTATTGTGGCAGCAGAGCTGACAGAGGCAGATAAGAAGGCGATTGAGGAAGGGAAAGAGAGAGACAGGGAAATAGCAGCAGAAAAGATACAGAAGATCAAAGAGAGAAGAGAAGGAATGCAGAAGGGGATGTGGGGGAAGAAGGAGGAAGAGGAAGAGGAAGAAGAAGAAGAAGAGGGAGAAGAAGGAGATGATGGTGATGATGAAGGAGAAGAGGGAGAAGAAGGGGAAGAAGGTGAGGAAGAGGATGACGGAGAAGAGGGGGAAGAAGGAGAAGGAGGAGAATACGAAGAAGGTGAAGAAGGTGAGGAAGAAGGAGAAGGAGAAGGTGATTGGGAAGGTGATGAAGGAGAAGAAGGTGAGGAATGGGAAGAAGGAGAAGGAGGAGAAGGAGCTAACTCCAGTTCAAGTGTGAATGCAAGTGGAGAAGGAGGAGCAGGAGGAGGAGAGGAAGAAGAAGGAGGAAGAGTGGAAGATTTCATTGACCAAGCCTTTTCAGATGAGCTGATGCCTTCGAAGAGGAGGAGATATTTCAGAGATGAAGAAGAAGATAACATCACAACATCCAGTGGAGGGGAGAAGAAAGAAGGAGCGAAAGGGAAAGGGAAAGAGAATGACGATGACACGATTATTCTTTCTTTGCATCCGAATCCATTTGCATCTGCTTCTGCCATCAGTTCAGCTTCTGGTATGAATGTGAGTGTGAGTGATATTTCATCTCCTTCTGTGAAGAATTCATTGGCGTCTTCTTCTTCTTTGACTTCTTCTTCTTCTTCTTCTTCTGTTCAGTCTGCTTCTGCTTCTGACAATCCATTTGCTAGTTTCTCGAATGTCTTTGCAACTTCGACAGATTCAAATGCATCTATTCAGAAATCATTGACATCATCATCTTCTTCTCCTTCTCCTTCAGATTCAGATTCATCATCTGCTTCCAACAATCCATTTGCTTCTCTATCAAAACTTGCTCCTGCTCCAAGTGGATTATCCACTCAGAACAGTGCTAGTAATCCTTTCCTGTCTGTTACACCTTCTTCTTCTTCTTCTTCTTCTTCAGCATCATCTGCTCCTTCATCTTCTCTTTCTCCTTCTCCTTCATCGACTTCTTCTTCTTCCTCTTCTGCTGCCAATACTTCTTCTTCTGTTGCTGCTTCCAATCCATTCTTAAATGCAACTAAGACGATCACTGCTAACATTGAGCCAGCTTCTTCAAATGAAGCACCAAAGAATCCTTTGTCTTCTCCAATTTCTTCTTCCTCTTCTTCTTCTTCTTCTTCCTTCTCCTCTTCCTCTCTTCCCTCCTTTAATACTAATGCAAGTGTTACTGTTGATCCTGCATCCAATCCATTTGCAGCTGCTGCCATGTCTTTCCAGTCATCAACAGCATCATCGACTCCATCAGCTAATCCTATTGGAAGTGGAATAACTTCTTCTTCCTCTTCCTCATCATCTTCTTTATCTGCTCCTTCTTCTTTATCTGCTACTTCAACTATTACTTCTTCTCTACCATCATCATCATTAGCCAACCCCTTCTCTTCCTCTTCCTCTTCCTCTTCTTCCTCATCTGTCCCAGCTGGTCTCTTCAACTCTGCCAACAATCCTCCTCTCCCTCCTCCCTCTGCCTCTGCTGAAGAACTAGCTGCTGCTGCCTTTCCTTCCACTTTGAGCTCAAAAGCATCGCCTTTTGGTTCAACTGCTCCATCTTTCTCTTCTTCTTCTTCTTCTTCTCCCTTCTCTGCCACCTCCTCCATATCTTCTTCTTCTTCTTCTTCTTCTTCTGTTTCTTCTGCTTCAGTCAAGAACAACCCCTTCCTTGCAGCTGTTCTTGCCAGTTCTCCTTCGATTGATCTGTCAGACATCAACAGCATTGAGTCATCCTCTGGCTATGCATCTCCTCAGGAGATAGCTGCGAAGATGGCCAGTAAAGCAAATGACTCGATCATTGTGAAGAATTCGGATTATTTAGACCCAGACAAGAATCCATACAAATACACATTGAATACAGATATTGCACCAAAGACACAGCATAAACAAGCTTCTTCATTGAATATATTTGATACATCTTCTTCAACTTCTTCCTCCTCCTCCTCTTCTTCTTCTTCTTCACAAGCTCCATTCACTCCACTTCCCAATCCCTTTGACAATCTCAAATATGACACTTCTTTCTCTTCCTCAGCCAATAACAATCCATTTGCTGGCAAATCAAGCTTTTCTCTTTCTTCTCCCACATCGCAAATCACTTTCACTGCCGGAAAATCGCAAAATGTTGATATGAACTCATCGATATTTTCGTTGAGTTCAAACATACCCAATCCCTTCGACCCAGCCTCACGTAAATAGATTGTTATTTATTGTTTCAAAGAAACAAATTGAGTATCTATTACAAATAACAAAAAAATTTTTTTTTATTTTATTGAACATTTCACACTTTTTATTTATAAAAATTGAAAAAAAGATTAAACTCTTGATGTTTTTTTATATGATTCTATCCATAAAACATTTATCGTTGAGTTATTTGTTATGAAAAAACGATAACAATATTTTCCAAGTTATGGTTCAGATCTAGTCCCGGAGAAATAATGAGCGAGCCTGAGAGGACTGAAGAGGGAAAGCCAGAAGGCTGCGCGCCAAGCAAATGCGCAACATGCCCTATGCGTGGAAGCTGCAGTACAGCTGGTGCAGCAGCTCCAGATCCTGGTATTGCTCTTTTTCCAATGTTTCAGCATTAATTCTTCGAATACTCAATTAATATATTGCTTTTAGACCAATTAAAAATTAATGAAAAAATGGCACACATTAAGCATAAACTTCTCGTCCTTTCTGGAAAAGGAGGAGTTGGAAAATCGACAGTTTCTGCTCAACTTGCTTCAACGCTTGCCTTGAGAGGTCATAATGTTTGCTTCGATGAAGCATTTTAATAGCTTAGTTGACAATTTCATTTCTTTTTTTCATTTATCATATTATGTTTCATTTAGGTGGGAATTCTTGATATTGATATTTGTGGGCCAAGCATTCCGAGAATGTTGGGATGCGAAGGAGAAGATGTTCATGGAACGTCTGCTGGTTGGTCTCCTGTGTACGTGAAGGAAAATCTCGGAGTTATGTCAATTGGCTTCATGCTGCCTTCAAAAGACGACGCTGTCATTTGGAGAGGACCAAGGAAAAATGGTGTGGAATATTTTAGTTTATTCTTTCTTGAGGGGCTAAAAATAATAATTTTCTTAACTATTTTTGTTCGCTTTTTTAGGACTTATCAAACAATTTTTATCTGACGTTGTTTGGGGAGATATTGATTATCTTATCATTGACACACCCCCTGGAACTTCTGATGAGCACATTTCAATTGTTACCATGCTCAAGGATGGAGACAAAAAGCCTGATGGAGCTATTGTTGTTACCACCCCGCAAGAAGTTTCTCTAATGGCAGTGCGCAAAGAAATTAATTTCTGCAAAAAGACAGATATACCTGTGATTGGTGTAGTTGAAAATATGTCATCTTTCGTTTGCCCTGATTGTGGAGCTCAGCATCCTTTGTTTGCTCCTTCAACAGGTGGAGCCAAAAAAATGTGCGAAGATACCAACACCGAATTGTTGGGTCAAATCCCAATGGACCCTCGCGTATGCGTTTGCTGCGATGAAGGAAAAAATGTTATGGAGTCCATGGAAGGAACGTCTGTAGCAAAGGCATTATCCGTTATCGTGGAAAAACTTGAAGGGCTCAAAACAACAGAAACGGAAACTAAAGATGAACCAAAAACTCAATAGAACCCTTGCGTTGTATATTTGATATGTTTCATCATTTCACATAAATATTTACTCTTCTTTGAACTCAATTTTCAAATCTTCATTCAAAATAGTTAATAGTGGATTTTAAAAATGTTGAAAATATAAACTTAGTCTTAAAAAACGAAAATTTTAACTTTCACATAAGTTCTTCAATGATTAAATAATATTATACAAGAAATTTTGGTTCATCAGTTGAATTAATTTTTTTTTTTTTTCTTTTTCATCAAAAGGAAACGTTGTGAGCATTAGGGGTTATTTTTTCACAAAAGTTAATGAAAATTATTGTTGCTTCGAAATTAATCAGGAGCGAGTTTTTGAAATCATTTGTATTTTCTTTTAATTGAAGTTATCAGTTTAAGTTTCATCAATGAAAGGAAAAAAAATGGAGAGCCAAATTATGAAGTTACCATTTTTTCCTATTTTTGTTTTAAACTTATTCGTCACTGATACCTAAAATTCACTGAATAGCGGAAATGTACTGTGGAATTCAAATCACTTTAGCATAAAATGGAAATCATATGTACCACATGATAAGTGGTGAAACATAATTATGGAAGAACGATTTTTATTTGAAAAAATAAAATATTTCTATTTTAATGAGAATGAGAAAACAAACATTCAAGAAATCAATACATAGAAATATCTACATATACATAACTTACATAATTAAGCAAGCAAATTACAGAATGAAATGATTATGAATAATGACAATGAATAATGATTGAGAAATAATTCTTCAATAAAAGTTTTGAAAAAAAAGGTGATTGATTAACTGCATAACAGAAAAGAAAATTCAAAGCAAAAACTCAAATATAACAGCAAAGTTCATTCGTTTGTTTAAACCTCCTGCATCTCCAACGCACATACCCAGCAGCGCCATTCCAATACCAAATCCTTTGCTAATCCTGATTGCTTTCCTACCAAGAAACCAATTCACAGCTCGAGCTGCCTCCACCTTTTCCCCCTTCGCTCGCATACTCCACATCAATTGCGTCTGAAACAGTCACAATCGTTGCTCCCTTCGGAAACCGCTGGATGAACTTCCGCTTCAGCACAGCAAGTGTCGGACGCTCATTTTTCTGTTGAGATAAGCACTTTTCCATCGCTTCTTCCATCTCCTCACTGCATCCCACACCCATCCGCGGCCTCTCCCCATTCACAATCTTCTGCCCTGCCACCTCTGCCTCATACTCCCCAAATGGAATTTGAATGGTCAGGCACTCCCACAACATCATCCCTATCGAAAACACCACTGTCTTCTTCGTCGCATACTTCTTCACTCCATTCAACAGCTCAGGCGCCTTCCACCT
This sequence comes from Monocercomonoides exilis, assembly GCF_001643675.1. NCBI lineage: Eukaryota > Preaxostyla > Oxymonadida > Polymastigidae > Monocercomonoides > Monocercomonoides exilis. The sequence goes on along the minus strand of NW_027150586.1, from coordinate 203,709 downwards.
CAAACACTCCTTCCTGAAATCATCCTCATCCTCAAAGGCTGATGAAGGCAAAGAATCACTTTCATCACTTGCAGAAGTTGCAACAGTTGATGATGAGATGGATGAAGAATCTGAATCATCATCGGACAATAAGTCAGAATGCATCACAATGCAGATCACCATATGCTCTGAGAACAGCACAATGTGAGGACTGAGGTTGGCTAGCGATTGAAGCGGGTTTTCCATTTCATCAAAAGAGTGAAGTGCGAGATTAGCCACCCAGAACAGGATCTGAGCAGCTGTCACCTCCCGCTCCTCCAGTGTGCCTATCGCCATCTCTTTCTTCTCATTCCTTCCGTGAAGCAGCATGAATAATGAATCCCTCAGATCCACAATCAGCTTCTCATGTGGAGACGAGCATGCCATTGCATCCACCAGATTCGACATCGATGAGGTTGTGGGACACAGATCTTCTCCACGAACAAAAGTTGAATCTGAGTCAGTTGTTGACGTGGATGAGACAGATGGCGATGGTGTTCTCTTCCTTATCTCTTCTTCCTTCTCATCCACTTTCTCCAGCATCCATTCTGGGATCTTGTCTGAATCTTTTCCTAATATGTATTCAGTCGATCCACTCTCAGACAGAAGATGCTCTGATGACTCGGAATGTTCCATATTCGTATCATAAACCCTCTTCTTGATTCTCTCTTCATTCCTTTTCTCATCCATCTTTATAGCCCTTTTCCACTGCTCTTCTGGAGACATCTCCATTGTTTCCATCTCAAACGCCTTTGGATCCTTTTTCACCGTGCCGTTCACAATCTCTTCTAATTCTTCTGTTCTTCTCTTTTGCTTTCTCCATCTAACTGCAAATACCACAGATACGATCAGCACAATCACAAGAATTAGTGCCATAACAACAATAATAATTGGCCATATCAGTTTTCCTTCTTTTCCGCCTTCAACAAGATTTCCATTTCCTTTTGATTCAAATTCACTTATGTTCTTTAGAACAATGCGATTCGTAGAGCATGGTTTGTCCGGCTTACCAAACAGCACAAAACATTCCACAGATGATTCCTCCGAAGCCTTCGAAATAGTTGATGATGAGATTAATCCGGTTGCTGTGCTCTCAGTGATGTATCCTTCTTGATGAAACTGAAACGTCTCAACCAATTCTGAATCATTCCTTGCAACAACAATCCTGAACGAAAGGTTGCATGGCAAAAGAAGGGTTCCTTTGAATGTCAGCTTTGTTTTCTCTTTTTCTCCTCCTGCTTCTTCTTCAACTGCCACTGAATCGAGTTTTGGCAAGAAGAACGGCGATTCTCGCTCTCCAGCTATTCCAGACAAAGCGCATCCTTCGTCCAGAATCCAAAGTGAGGTGTTGTCTTTCACCCCATCTCCCCCTTTTAGACTGACAATATTCAGTGTGCCATCCCCACTACATGCAATGTTCCTTCGTGCTGACTTATATTGCGCAATCGACGCACCGTTGTCAGCAAATTCTCCTTTCTCGATTGTTATGCTCCCTCCACAAATCGTCATCCCTCCACTTGAAGCATTCCCAATCGTAGTGTATCTGACATGTGCTGACGTGTTGCCAAAATCAACAACAGATCCATTCCATTTGCACAATTCTTCGTATATCGTATTTGCAGGCTCCAATTCTTCATTGGATGCGAAACCACTCAGAACACACGATTCCACGCAGCAATCCTTGCTTGACGAAACAGAAATTATGCTGCCAGCTCTTATCAACGAGCTGCAGCTCGAATAAGAGCAATTCAACATTCGCACTGCAATTCCTTTGTATTTCGCAGAAAACACAGATGCTTTCGCTGAAGTTTGAGTGATATTGCGAAACTGTGATAAATAAATGGTAATCCCTCTACTATTTTCGTTTTCATTCACATTATTATTTCCAGAATTTGTATCGCAGATTGCACTGTCATTGACTAATGTAATGTTGTATGCTTCAATTTGCTCTCCAATGATAGATCCCCCAGAGCGCTCGATAATTGAATCGAGTTTCAGATTGCTCACAAGCAATCGATCTATCTCCAACAATCCGGTTTCACACAGAAGCAGAGAAGGCACATTCGAACAGTCAATCCCTTCTTTCGGTCTGAATGAGCATGTCTGAATTGACACATTTCCTGAGCACAGCTTAATCAGATGCAGATGAGAAGATGGGAAAATAAAGGAAAATTCAAAGCTCAGCAAATTCAACTCGACAAATAGCTGTGCTTCTATCACCCAACTTCGACTGCTCCCGGACAAACCAGAAAACCACACTTTCGCTGGATCCCTTGATTTTGAAACAACACACACATCTTTCAGCTCCAACTCATTTCCTATCTCTCCAGTCCCATCTACACGAATGCGTAGATCATCGCTGACTGTAAGATGCGTCACCCCATATTCAATCGAATAGCATGGATCTTTCGTTGTTCCGCATTTCTTGATATTCTTCCCATCTTTCCCTTCAATCGATGAAACAACAATCGTCTCAGATTGGTAAATCGTAATAAAATCTATCAGATCCACTGCTTCTGTACTTTCCTTTTCAATCCCAAATATCGCGTTGAATCGCACAAATTCGCTCTCCCTCAAGTCCAGCTTGAACAGTGTCTCGTTGATCTGCCTCGAGATGTTCCAGCACTCAATAAAGATGTCTCTCCCTTCCTTTCCGCTGTTCGAGTCAAACTCGTCCCTCTCAAGCAGCATTCCCAGCTCCCCTGAATACTTCAGCACCAGAAACAATCCCCCTCCTCGACCCATCGTCACAGAGCATCCACACTGAATAACCTTCGAATTCACCACTCGGATCATGCTTTCATTGCTTAGGTCAGCAAACACTGCTCCCCCTTTCGCTGAAGCACCTGCTGCACACACTTCAAGCACACTGTTGTTAATCTCCACATCAGTCGTCAGCGTTGTCGGTACAGTCAGCAAACTTGCTCCACCAGCCAGCCGAGTCACTCGTTGGATTGATGAATCTCTCAACTTCAGATAACTCTCTTGATTTCCTTCGCTTGGCAGGAGTTCTTCCATCGCAATCACAGAACCATCCTCCATCACGATGCCGAACATACTCATGTTAGCCATGTCACACTGGCAGCTGCTCCCAATATCCATCACATTGCTTTTCATCCTGCTCACCTCAATATACAGCCCTGATACATTCAGACTCCCCAAGTTCATGTGAAGAAACGTGAAATCTTTGCACAATGAAGGCGACGAAGCTGCTATCGAAAGAAACGAACATAGCGTTATGCAAATGGATCCCTTACCACTTTCGATAAGCAGCATCCTTTCACTCGCACTGCTATCTATCGTGAAGTTCATCATCCAAAATGAAAGCTGCTTTTCATTCCAAAAATACGCCTTGCTGTCTTCTGCTATTTTGTTCTTGAACAGTAAAATCTCATGCTTTATCCCAGAATCTTCATCCTGCTGGCTTTTAACAATAAAGTCTGACAGATCGTAGCTATCCCTCAATTCTACAGTTCCTTCGATGGTAATTTCTCCAACTTGTCCAGAATTGTCGGCATGTTCAACGCCCTTCCAAAATGTGCAGCACGGCACTTCCTCACTTCCGCACCCAGCAACATCGTGGCCAGTGCTCGATACGTGAATCGACCAATTTGAATACTCAATTAGAAAAACAAACAAATTGATATCATCAAACACTAAGTCGCTCCCCACAATAGCGTTGTTATCATATTTCATCGAAGAATAATCAAAATCAAAAGCGCTGTTCTTCACAGTCACATTCAAGTCTGAAGCTTTGATGAAGATGTTCTTTCCAATGGCTGCCATATTCGACAAAAAGGTAAGTTTTTTCAGCAGAAACTTCTGATCCACAACTGTCTCTGTGTAATCAATAAAGATCCCTCCTCCTTTTCCTCCATGTGCATAGCAATGGCAATCTTCCATGATAGAATCCTCCATGTTAGTGCTTTGACTTTCTCTCACTTCGATTTTCAATGCTCCACCTTTTGCACAATAATCGTTTCTCAAATCCTTGAATGTGCAATTCCCAATCATACTTGAAGATTTAAGCTCAAGCGGCGCGTTATGAAACTGTCCACTATCCACAACACAGTTTCTCAATGTTGTTGTTCCATCTGCTGTGATAATCAAACAAAATTGCATCACATCATTAAATTCCATTCCAAACGAGCAGTAATCAAACTCCAGCGCCCCGTTTGCAGAGCCACTCCAAATAAGCGCCTTAAATGCATCTGCGAACATTGCCGGAATGCTCAGCAAAATGCTTTCAATTTGAGATGTTTCGATATTTTTCAAAATATATTCCTCACCATTTCCTTCAATCCCAGAACTGAATCTAATTGTTGCTTACTCGTTTTCAGCCGATGTTGTTCTTTGTGCTTTTCTGATAACACACCAAGAAATATCAAAAGTGTTGCTTATATCCGTCTTGTCATGAATGCTAATCTGTGAAGGAGTCGATGAATGATTTTAGTTCTTATAGCCTCTACTGAATGAATAGCATGGATGCTCAACTGTTCCGCACCCAATTATATCCAATCCTTCTTTTGATATTTCAATATGATTATCCAACCTCTGGATTAAAAATAACAGTAAATCTAAACTTTTTCCTTCCATTCTGTTTCTGTCCGTTCCAGACATGTCAGTGCATCTCGATCCATTTTCGAATGAAAGCCGAAACAGAAATCGAGAAGCAATTACAGTCTTGTTTAAATCGAAGCATTCAATGAAAAAATCTTTTCCAATCGCTGCCATATTCGAATCAAATGATACCTTTTCCAGCAAATAGCAATTCTCTGAATCATCCGAAAAATCGAGGAACATTCCCCCTCCCTTTGCGCCATCTTCCCTCGCGTTGCAAGCATTCATGCTTGAGTTAAAGATCTTCAGCTCATCTCTTCCTTCCATCAGGCAACTCATAAACCCACCATCTCCTTTCTCCCCAACACACCCTTTAATTGTGCAGTTATTTATTTCCGCTTTCAAACAGTTTGTAACTTTCACATTGCTGCAAACAGCGGAAATGCACTCCTCGAACGAAACAGTCAACAAAATCATTGAACTCACACTCTCCACTTTGATGGTTGCTGACATTGTCGTATTGATTCCCCTCAAATTTGTCTTCTCCATCAAAAGAGATCCCCCATTGTGCACAGCACAATCCTCCATTCCCTTCAAACTGCAAATTTCTCATTTCTGTATCATCCACATGAACCGACCCTCCTGTTGAGTGAATTATCAACAAATTTGTTACAAGCATAGATACATCCTCTGAAAAGCCATCAAAAACGCAATCAATGATATCCAACTCTCCACATCCAATTGTTATCAATTCTGGGTTGTTTGACACCCCAGGCAGCACAAACAATATCTTGCTAAACACAATGCACAGATCATTTGCTCCATTTGTCTGCTCAAAGTGGCCGTTTTCCTTCACAGCCTTGTATTCTCAGCGGCAAGCCAATTCGCTTGATCTCACTTTCCACAACAACCGATCGCACAATGTGCATCCTCGTCTGAATGGCTGCCATCTTCCAAAAACCCTCATCCATCGTCAGACAAGGCAGCACTTCTGTCCCACACCTCTCCATCCTCGCCCCAAGCTCTGTGTAAACAAACATCGTCTGCTCATCATACACAAACAAATACTTTCTCATCGACTCATCCACTTTGTGTGTGCTCACATCGTCAAACACCCACATGTCTGCCTCGCCCATTTCCTTTTCCGCTGATCCTGCAAATAAACCGGGCTCAACAACAAATCGTGGTGTTGGGCACACAAGATAGACGTTTCTGCCCTTCTCTGCTCCATTCTCCGAAAACACAACATTCTTCAATGAATACACACAATTTATCGCTTCCAGTGTCATAAACAGTCCTCCCCCAAACCCATTTTCTGCAATGACTTTGCTCTCTGAAACCGTGTTGTTGTCAAAAACAAATGACCCGCTGCTTTCCACAGCAACAAACAAGCTCCCGCCTTTCATCCCTCCTTCTGTGATGTTGTTTGACAGAAACGAACAATCGCTGATGTTCATCAAATTTCCTTCACAAACTCTCCCAGCAATCACTCCTCCACACCCTGCGCCTCTGCTCACCCCTGAAAATGTGCTGTTCTCCAGATTCAACACACTCACTCCACTCACTTCAAAAAGCGCACATGCTGGCTCTTCACCCATGCAGAATGTGGAATTGCCAACAGACAACTTCCCAATGTTTCTGATTTGCACCAATCCAGACTCCAAATTTGTTGTTGTGTTTTCAAAACGGCAAGAGACCATCTTCAGTTCAATCTCGGCTCCACCTCTTGCATCAAAATCCAAGAGCTGTTTTATTTCAAAAGATAAGTCCTTGAATGTGACACCTTCAAGGCTGATTTTTCCTCCAACCCCACGCATCACACAAAAGCCAATTTTGTTGTTGGAATTCGCATTCGCAAAGAACGAGCAGTTTTCCAAGGATAGTTCTGATTGAGTGCATGTAAGAAGCGATTCGGTGCTCGATACCAAACTCGATGGAATAACAAACGAAATATTGCTCATCAACGTCTTCGCCATTGTTGTCACCAAACTGCTGCTCTCCTTTGTCTTTTCCACTCCAATTTCTATTTCTGTCGATGCAGCTTCGCAATATATGTGCCATTCAGCATCCTTCAAAACCAGATATTCCTTCCATCGAAACCCGCATTTCAGCACAAAAGTCTGCTTCACAAAGTCTGATCGCTTTGATGTTGCAAACGCGATCGTGCAGCACGGATAGTTGCGATATCCGCACACATCAAAGTCAAAGCTGTTGGCTCCGCCAACATAAACCAGCGAAGTCGCATCCACCAGATAAAACCACAAAGGAATCGGGTAATCGCGATTTCCTCCCTCAAATCCCATAAACTCCTCTTCTGACTGCTCCCCCTGTGGTATCTCGAACTGCAGGAAATTACTCGCCAGTGCTGTGCGAATGTCCGGAACATCCATAAAAAACTTGCTTCCTTTGCAAGCACGGCAGTTCACAAAGTTCAGCTCTTTCAGCAATATTCCAGTAGATTCCGAACCAACGCAAAGAAATATACCTCCTCCTTTCCCTTTTGTAGCCAATTCTTCTGTTGCCAAACAACTTTCAAACAAAGTGATTGATTCATTTCCGATTCTCATCTCGCTCGTCGCGCTTGCTTCGATGTTGATTGCTCCTCCACTCCCATTTCCTGTTTCACAATCCCTAAATGTGCAGTTGTTGATTGCTAAGATGTCTTGTTGGCCCATCTCCCACCCAATCACCCCTCCCCCTTCTCCTCCACTTCGTTTGACTTCACAAAAGGTACAGGCATCCAGTGTCAGTCTCTGATCCTCATTTTCGGACACTGCTGACGAATCAAACGAAAATACCGAAACTCCAGAAAGGAAGAACCCTTCAACAGAAATGCCTGAAAGCGTGGCAATCCCTCCTGTTCTAGAAACAAGCAGCGATGCAGTGAAAGGAGTGGATAATGTGTGATCTGCTGATGGTGCAATCAAAATTTCACTTATATCAAGAACACCCCCTCTGGAAACTGCAAACAACGAAACATCTCTTCTCTCATTTGAATGCTCAATCGAAAATGTTCTTGCTTCCAAATGGCCATTCGCTGCACTGAACAGTGCTGATCCTGATGCAGATGTGGTGGATAAAATTGTGTTCCTCTTGTCTTCTCCAGAGACAACAATATCTCTGTTTAATGCTTCTATATCCTGTGGGTCAAATGAGCTTGCCAGCAAGACTAATTCGCACGAAATAACACCACTAAGACGTGCATTCAGTGTGTAGTCAATTGATTTGCAAGCTGAAGGTCTTTGCAATCCGCAATACTCCTCCAGTAACCCTCCAGATGACACAAAAAGTCTCAATCCATCAAGAAGCCAATCCTTTTCATATGAACTTATACTCGAATTATGGTGCACACTTTGCTCAGATGGATTTGTTGTGTATGACAAAAAGAAAGGAGTTTCTGTAACTATTTGACGTGGATCAATAATGTATACGTCATGTCCCAGAGAATCCAGAAAAGTACAAGAACACTTTTGAAATAAAAAGAATGAACAAATTTTATGTGATTCATCTTTAACATCATAGAGTTCTAGTGACAATCCACCCCCTTGATAAGTAGTTGTGCATTTATAAAAACTGCAACTTTTGGCAACTGCATAAAAATTTGATGCAACGCGAAAGCTTAGTCCTCCGCCTGTTCTTTCTGTGGCAGTGCAAACAATAAGTGAGCAATTGTTTATAACAGTGAATTCACCATGTTCATCTTCACCATGAAAAGAATTTGAACCAAACAATCTAAGCAGTAGCCCTCCTCCGCTGTATGAAGATTTACATTCATGAAAAAAACAATCAGAAGCAAGACAATAATCTTTTGTTTGATAAATATACAATCCTCCTCCATCATATGAAGTTGCCTCACATTTGATAAACGAACAATTTGTAATTTTTACGAATGAATTACCATTTGCATATATAGCCCCTCCGTATTGACTTGCATGGCATCCGTTAAACAAACAAAAAGAAACATCCAACTGAGTTGCGCTCAATTTTACTGAAATTGCACCACCTGGATCTCCATCCGAGTTTGTCCATTCACACCAAGCAAATATGTTTATCCCAGAGCCTAGAGAACTCTGTCTGGATGGTCTTTGGGGATTTCCTTCTGATCCAATGATATCGATATTGGAAGAACGCCTGCACAGTGAAAATGAATTGTTGAGAAAACGAAGCCTTGGCATGTGTTCAGAATTGATCGACTGTGTAATTCCCCCATCAAACGCATCAAACACACATCCAAACAAACAGCTCTCGAAAGAGCATGCCTGTGAAAATGCACAAAGCGCCTGCCGTGAATGCAGTGCTGATGACGACAAGTTTCTGAAGGTCGTATCCTCAACAGAAACGTGTGCAATCGATGGAGGCAAAAACGGTACAGACAAATGAACAAAATTCGCAAAAATGGACGACACAATGGAAAGCTCATTAAACAACATCAAATGATCGTGTGAAAGTGGAGAAGCCAAAAGTGGAAACTGCTTAATGTGCCTATGAAGGTTGAAAGAAACATTGCACAGCTGAACATTTCCATCAAATCTGAATATCGGTAAGTCATCTGTCTTGAGCATAACGTCCACCGTGCAAGACGAAAAACTAACAAAAGAATTTGGACTGATCCTGAATAGTATCTCTTTTCCTGCAACCACAAGTGTTGCGAAACATATTTGCGCCGAAGCATTTAACAAAGAGAAAGATGCAGACACCGAGCTCTGCTAGCATAACCCACACAATAAAAAATAATGAGGAAAAAAGTTATGATTTTCAAAGCAAGCAACAGAGTCACAAACCTCAGCTAAGCAATATTCATTAATATTTGATTGCTTCCATCGAGAAGATTCTCGACTGATAATATTCTTGCAGTCCTCTGTGGCACATAAACAGACCAGCATTTCAAAACACATTATGAATTTCATATCTTCTGTGTTCAACCAAAAGTCTCGCTCAACAATAAATAAAAGATTATCAGTTTAAATATGGAGTAAGGCAAAGAAAACACCGGCGAAATAACTTAAATTAAAAGTGTAAATAAAAATAATAATAAGCCAAAATAGTAAAATGAATTGAAAGTTCTCCAGTTAACAATTTGTTTTTCTCAAAAAAAAAATATACAGTCTAAACCGGATATAATCACATCGGTTTTTGCACAACTTTTTGTGACTATATCCGATTGTGATTATACACGATGATGCTTTACACAGAAAAAAATAAATATTAATTAATTAATTAATTAATTTTGGGTCGATTTTTTAATTTTTGAAAATTCTTCTTAAAAACGCATTTTTCACTTGCTTGAACAATTTTGATCATAAATACACATTATTTTGACTTATTTAAGCACATTTTTGAAAAATCAAAAAATAGAAATTTTTGATCAAAAAATCGATTTTTCATTTAAAAAGTCACACATTATTATGAAAAATGTGAATATATAATTTTTTCCTGTGATTATATGCGATGCAAAATGAATGAAAAACAAGCAAAAAATGTCGGTGTATGGAAAAATGTGACTATAGGCGAATGTGATTATATTCGACGTGATTATATCCGGTCTAGACTGTATATTTATATATATGATCTAAAAAAATGTGATAATTTCAAAGAGTAAATAATAGTTTGAAAAAGTTTATTAAAACACGATTTGAAGCTTTGATAACATATTTTAAACTTTGTCTTTTTGAATTTTTATGTGAAAAAATCTTTAACATTTGTTTAAAGAATTTTTTTTCGCAATCAAGTGTTTGAATAAGTTTTATTGAAGAGTCTTGGAATAAATCAACTCTTTTATAACTCATTTTCCAAAAAAATGAATCACATTGGTTTTTATTAATAATGAAGTGAGTGATAGCATTCACAAATATAAGAAAGCATTCATTGAATATTTGATAAGCATCCTTTAAAATGAGTTACAAATGATTAACTGTCATATTCCATCAAAAAAGAAATGTATGATTTTTGTACATCTTTCTCCAGTTCCTTCAGATAATTAACAGACGAAGCAATTGCAGAAGAATGCGACATTCCAGAGCGCATGGCACGATCTGAGCCATACACAACCTTCCCTCTTTTCTTAAGATGCTCAGCCAGTGGAACAATTGGTGTACCATCAAGACGTTCTGTTATTGCTGTGAGCAGAGAAGGTTCATCATACCTTTAATAATTATAATATGTAATAAGAAATCATAAATATTTTGTGCATTTATTTTTTCAAATTAAAAAAAGAAAGAAAGAAAGAAAGAAAGTGAGAAAAGAATGAAGATCAATAAAGGTATCATTGTTACAAAATCACAGATACATATATAAACATACCATATGTTGCAACCTCCTTCAGAGACGAGTCTTGTGTCTTTGCATTTCTTTCCCCTCGAAGGACAGCCATGATACCACACTTTCTCTTTCTCTGTTGCAACCAATGAAATAGCCAATCCCCATCTGTCCTGCCTCCCAACACGCCCTGTCCGATGGATGTAATTCTCAACAACATCAGGAAGAGTATAATCTCAAGTGAGAGGAAGAGAATTAAATAGGAATAAAAATCAAACATAAATAAAATAAAAAATGCATAATGCAAAGAATGAGAATTAAAGATAGAAGAAAGCAATTCTCAGCAGACTTATGCAACACGGCAGCTGTTGTACATCTATTCCACGAGCAGCAACATCTGTGCATATCAAATACTTCACTTCTCCCTTCTTGAATGAATCAAGGTTTTCACGACGCTGAAGAAAGAAAGAAAAGAAAAGAAAAAGAAAAAGAAAAAGAAAAAGAAAAAGAAAAAGAAAAAGAAAAAGAAAAAAGAAAAGAAAAGAAAAGAAAAGAAAAAGAAAAAAGAAAAGAAAAAGAAAAAGAGAAAGAGAAAGAGAAAGAAAAAGAAAAGAAAAAGAAAAGAAAAGAAAAGAGAAAGAGAAAGAGAAAGAAAAAGAAAAAGAAAAAAGAAAAAAGAAAAAAGAAAAAGAAAAAGAGAAAGAAAGAAAGAAAAAGAAAAAGAAAAAAGAAAAAGAGAAAGAGAAAGAGAAAGAGAAAGAAAGAAAAGAAAAGAAAAGAAAAAAGAAAAGAAAGAAAGAAAGAAAGAAAAGAAAAGAAAAGAAAAGAAAAGAGAAAGAGAAAGAGAAAGAGAAAGAAAAAGAAAAAGAAAAAGAAAAAGAGAAAGAGAAAGAGAAAGAGAAAGAAAAAGAAAAAGAAAAAGAAAAAGAAAAAGAAAAAGAGAATAAAAAAATGAGTAGGCAAGGAGAATGAGTAATGATTTGTTAAGAGCATGCAATGGCATTGGGGAAAAAAGAAAAAGAAAAACGAATTATGTTTATTTCACGAGATTTCTTTTGAATAATACTTCCAATGAATTTCTATTTCTCATAAGCATTATCCTTTTATTTATCCATTTTAAACTCATAAAAAATCAATCACGTTCATTTTCACAAGCCTCTTGTGGAGACCGATCAGCATGCAGAACAGCACACGAATAGTTATTCTCCACCACTTTGCTTTTCTGAAACTGATTGAAGAATTGCTCTAAGTTGTCGCAGTCGAGTTTTGTGCGGCAGAAGATCAGGGCCTGTTCAGGTTTTACTGTGTCCAACACATCTTTCAGCACATACGCCTTGCGCACTTTGATTGCCTGCGACATCACAGCCTCTTTGGATGTGGAGCGATCTGAAGGGTATTGAATGCATTTGGGTGATAATGGTAGTGAGTGGATGTTGGAACGAAGAAGAAAAAGAATGAAATGTCATGAAAATTGAAATAATTTTGATGTTCAATGGAGAAGTCAATTTTTAAACACACCAATATCAAAAATGCCATCTGTTTGGATGGGTGTAAATGGAGGCTGTTTGAAATGTTCGTTTGGATCAATTCTGACCAACACATGGTGCACACACTAAACAGAAAAGGGTAATTTCATCATTTATCAGAAAGAAGGAATGATTGAATGATTGAGGAATAAAAATATTTTTTAAAATATTCAGTGAAAAATTATCATTGCAATTTATTCAATCTCATCAAAACAGCAAAATCCAAATCTCAATCACTATATTTTTTTTTTGGCATTTACATATTCAATTTTCAATATTCGATTAACAAGCTCATTAACCACTCCAAACCTCTGGAACAGACTTGCTCCCCTTCAGATCAGCCCATGTTGGGAACGACAGCATCGTCTCAATGGCCTTCTTCATCTCTTCTGTGTGGAGTGTGGCTGACACCAGAATCGTCTGCATCGGCTGCCCCAGACACGAGCTCTTCTTGGCAGCATTGAAGAGTGTATATCCAGTCGTGTCCTTCGCATCGCCCAGAATTCTGTCTGCCTCGTCAATCACAAACTCCTTGATGGACCCAAACGAGATCTGCCCGCTGTTCACAAGCTCCAGCGCCTTTCCGGGTGTTGATATCAGAATGTCTGGATGTGAGGCAACAGCATCCAACGCCTCTCTTGCTGGCACTCCTCCTGTCAGCATCGCCACTTTGAGGCCTGGTGCTGGCAGATACGACGACAGCTGCTTCATCACAGTCATCGTCTGCTCAGCAAGCTCTCTGACTGGCTCCAGCACGAAGATGAGGGGAGAGCAGGCTGAGGAGCTGTCTGTGCTCGCTGTAGAGGCTAAATGGATTGGATGAATTGTACATTTCAATCATAGTCAAATTGAGTAAAACAGAAGTTTATGATTAAAAAAGATAAAAAAAAGATGAAAGAAAAATGAATGAAAAAAATTGTTAAAGGATGTGAATTGCATACCTCCTGAAATGAACAAAGAGGAAGATGAAGCAGGGCAGGAAGCGATTGGCAAGAACGGATCGCCTTTTGTTGTTGGAGCTGGTTTGAACTGAAACAGAGAATTAGCATTTGAATCTGCCTCTTCAGCATCTTCTCCCACATTTCGTGGTGCGCTCGATGTTGCCTCGTCCTCAGCGCCTTCATCATCACCGAAGCAGAACGAAAGAGAACACGCTTTGATGCAGAAGGCTGGGAAGAGTAGCTGCCCTTTCAGATTCGGTGGAAGCATCTGAGGTGGAAACGTCTTCCCGTTCTTGGAGAAGAACAGCTCGCCTTCCTCCGCATTCAAATAACAGCCTATCACATCGCCATCCCCAAATGGTTCGCCGTAGTTGTTGAATTCCCTTCCAAATGCGTATTTTCCGGTTCCGCCAAATCCAAAGCCTAAGTTGTGTTTGATAATTAATTGTTTTCAAAAAATGATATGATTATAAATGATACATAGATTATTCATTTAAAAAAATGTGAAAAAAGGTTATGTATAAATTCAAAATAAATAATTTAAATAAAGCTAATAAAATAGAAACCTTGTCTGTCAGTTCCCAAATCAAGTGATGCAGCTGCTGTTGCCCATCCAATTCGTGCAATTCCTGTTCCTTCAACTTTCGCTTCATAATAATATCTCCCATTTCTAACTCCAATACCGGCTTTTCCACCTACCCAACTTGGCCTATCCGATTGAACATGAAGCCCACTTGGATCTATTTTAAGTGTTGGATCACTTGCTGCTCCACTTATTATTACATTATCGAAGTCTTTCACTATTTAAGCAAAATAAATAGAAATTCAGGGGGAAAATCAAGTTCAAAGATAAAAATATTTCAAATAGAGTACCTGATCGTGACTCATTCGATGTAGTTTTGGTGTACTTTTCTTCAAAAACTATTTGAATTAAAGGAAGGGCGAAAGCCTTTTCAAATACAAAAAGTTAAAGAATTTTGATTCTCACTAATATATCTTTTTCATACTCCTGTTTTTCCAGATCCTGTTTCTGCTGACTGTTTGGATTTAAAAAAAATTATAAAGAAAGAGAAAAGACTGCTTAAAAGATAATTAGACTTTATCACACAATACAGACGTCCCCACCTCCTAAAATGAGGGGAATAGCCTCAGCCTGAACTGGCTTTGGTAACCTTTAAGGAATAAAATTATTTATTAATGATTAATTGCAATGTTTATCAAGCATACAGCCAATTCAGTGAATTACAGGCCTGAAATACCAATTTTAAAAAAAGATAAACAAGAAAATGCAACATACTTTAATAATTTCTGGCATCACTCCCAATTCTTCGAATGCTGCCTAAACATAATCATTGCTTAAATTATTGAATATCATTGTTTTCACACCATTTTATATTTGTTTGTAATGGGCATGATCCAAGGAGAGTGTTGTTATTCCTGAAAACTTATCGAAAATAAGTTTATTCAATGTTAAATTTTACTTAATAGTGCATAGTGCAATGTGAAAAATGTTGAGGAAAATGTTTATTCTTTAATAAGAGAATAATTTCCATAAATAATTTATATTATTAAAAAATACAGAAAACAAATAGCACTTAATCTCAATAACTTTTAACATTACAAAGAAAAATTAATTTGAAAAATCTCAAAAGAATCAACAAAAAAGATATTTGAAAGCCAAAATAAAAACTCTGTTATTGGATACAAAAGTAAAATTCATTCTAGTCTGGAAAAAAAAAAAAATAATCAAGAATTTTGCTTTTCAAAGATAAAATTCTATACAAATTGAATATAACAAAATTCAGCGCAACACGTTTCAAATTTCATAATAATGTGATTGGCTTCATAGACTAAAAATCTTTTGTTGTTTTTCAGCTTCCTCTTTTCATCCCTTTGATATTAATTGTTGAAGCAGATAAATCCGTTTCTGTTCTTCACTTTTGACAAAATCCAATTTTATCTGTTTTCGAGCATACCCACTTCCTTCATTCAATGCTTTGCCTATTTCTTCTCTTTCAATATCCTCCACTTTCTGTCTGAATTGCTTCTCATTCATCATCTTTCTCCACTTCCTCTCATAAATCCTCCCAAACAATAAAACCCCTCTATCAAGCAAAATATACACAACTGCAGCCAAAACGAATGCAGCGAGCATCCAAACCATGATGACGCCTACGTCTGCTGACTGTTTGTCCCTCAGCACAGACGATGCTGTGAATATTGCTATGCACAAGACAGACTGAAACAATATCACCAAAGCAAAGACATGTGGAATGGGGAAAGTGGACATATAGACAGGTTTAATCACATCCAGCAGCATCTGCTTTGCTTGTTGGTTTGAGTCAAGTGATGTGTCGCTCTCAATTTCTCTGAGAATATCTCTTTTGTCGTATCTACATTTTTCGTAGTAGAAACAGAGAGGGTGGAATATGGGTGATGTGAAGGCCTTTTTCATCTTTTTGTATGTTGTTAGATATTCTTCATCAACAAAAGAGGAAAATGATATTTGCAGATGGTCATAATTGCGCACACGAGGAGAAGCATTTGGATTGGTCAAATTGTTCTCTGGTTGATCCAATGGAATCTTTATTGGTTCGTCTGTTTCAGTTGATTCTTCTGATGAATGAAGATTTGGCTGTTTGTCTGGTGAAGAAGAAGAGGAAGATGATGATGATGATGATGATGATGATGATGATGATGATGATGATGATGATGATGATGATGATGACACTCGTTTATAAACATCCAATTCTTCCTTTTCGTCTTCAAATATACTACCATTTTTGTTTTGTTCTTTAACTTCGTCTTCGTAAAATGAAGCTTTTGAGTAAGAAGAAGACTTCTTTTTCAGATTGAACAGCTCTTCAACTGTTATCACATGTTTTCTGATGTTTTCTGTTGGCTCACTTGAGGTTTCACTCCAATAGAAGAAATAAGGATTTTCTGATATCCTCCCATCAAAATAGAGATTTGATTTTGTGCTAATCGGGAATGTTTCAGCATCAGAAGAAGATGATGATGATGATGTAGAGGATGATGATGCAGATGATTTGCATTCATTTGCAGTTGCCTTTTCGTCTTCAATTTTTGTCTCCCACTTTTCTCTTCTTTCTGAGTTTGGTGTATAAAGTGGATGTGCACTCAAATAAGTCTCAACAAATGGCTCAATAACAGAAAAAGGCAGAACCATGTTGTCTTTGTACGACAAATATCTTTTCCTCTCTTCTCTCTCCATTTCTCGTGTTGCATTCTTCCACTTCTTTTTCATCTTGCTTTTTTTCGCAATTGAGCTCACACACGTCACAAAAATAGCAGCCAGAACGAAAAACAGCTGCGATGCTGCCAGCACAAGTGGCTCGTACTGCACCAGCAGCAGCTTCTTCCCTTTGAGAAGCTCTGGAAGCTGGGCTGTGTGGAGGAAGACGACAGAGGCAGCAAAGAAAGTGGTGAGGCCATACACAAATGGAGAGAACTTGATGTAGTGCAGAAAGAGCTGGGCAACAGACGAGTGGTAGTCCATCGGCCTTTTGTAAAAGTACATCAGATTCAGCTTCTCTACAAGGTATGTCAGCAGAAGATAGAGTGGGAGGGCAAAGATGCTGAAGGGTAGAAGTGCAAACACAAAGAACATCATCCACGTTGATGCCACCACATTCGCCATCCTACTGCCCAGAGGCCATTCAGGCGCTTCAAATGCGCTGTTCACAATGGGTTGGGGAAGCCCTGTCTCAATTGCTCGGTGCTTCTGCTTAGTTTTTTTGGTGGCTGCTGTGAGAGAAGGATGTGAAGGAGAAGAAATACCAAGTGACTTCAAATACGATGCCAGCTCTGGTGATGGATCAGGTGCCATCTCTTGCTCTCCCAATGTTTCATATCCCTCGGCATCAACGCTTGAAACTTTCTTCTTCACGCAGGGCAAAACTAGCAAGCGCATCCATGTCCAGCTGCGGATGAGAGTGGGAACGATCGGCACCAGCTGAAGGACAAAGTCCAAAATGCAGTTCAGAAAACAGCTTTTGAACATCGAGATGCCGTAGTTACGAAACCACTGGTAGCTGAAGATGTAGAAGTCTTCAGGAGACGCTGGATCGTCGGGGTTGAGTGTTGTGATGGAACGGAAGGCGACAGCATTCAGTGCAGACACAATTGTATTCAGAGGAAAGCCCATCATAAACGGGAAGATGGCAGATCGGCGAATGGTCCGCTTGACTTTCTCAGACTGCGATTTGGGGAATGTCTGGGCGACTAAGCTGGAGATGATGATGTTGATGACTGCCTTGAACACAACAAACGAGATGGCTGCGATCAGATCAATGACTTTTGAGTATCCCTTCCTCTTCAGTGCGTTTAAAGCAAACTGCAATGCAATGCCTACCCAAACACTCGCAACGACAACTAAATCAAACAGAAACAGTCTTTTCTTGGCTTTTTCGTGAGGCACATCAAAGTTCTCTACAATCAGATCAGATGGCTGGATGTTGTGTGTGATGACAATCTTCTCCTCTTCCTCTGCTGAAATGCCATCTTCGCTTGAATCAAACAGCCTCTTCCTGTGTTTGTAGTCCTGTTCACACAGAAGTGCATCTTCAGCATGCTCAAAAGTGACAGCTGCCACGCCTGTGAATTGGAAGGTGTCAAATATGCCTTTTTCTTCTCGTGCTTTCAATGCAGACGATAAATCTGATTTGGAGGAGTCTAAATTTGAAGAGGTTGAATTTAAATAAAAAAAGAAGGAAAAAGATTGATGAAATATTTAGAAATTGAAAAAGGCAGAAAATAACTTTGAAAAATTCAATTTCTTTTCTTCACAAAAGGGAGGAAAAGATGAATATAAAATATGAAGCAAAAAAATTCCAAATTCGTCGTGCAAAGGTATAAAAAAAGAAAAAGAAAACAAAGAAATCAGAAGTAATATCACACATAAATCCTTCTGAAATCCAAAGCACCGCATCAGCCATCCAATTCCAGGGCATCCACAGCAGTAGAAGCATCCGCAACAGAAAAAAGGAGAAATTCTCTCTTTCTCATCGACATCGTCTGGATACAGCACAATTCGCCTTTTTTGAGTCAGTGGCTGAGATTGCAGTTGAAATTGTTCGTCAATTCCGGAAGTCTGAGGCAGAAACTTGTAGTACTGAAGAGAATATATGAGAGGAAAATAAGATGAGGAGGAGAAATGAATATATCGAAAATACATTTTGTTCATGTTTTTTTTTTTTTTTTTTTTTTTTTTTTTTTTTTTTTTTTTTTTTTTTTTTTTTTTTTTTTTTTTTTTTTTTTTTTTTTTTTTTTTTTTTTTTTTTTTTTTTTTTTTGTATAATCATTAATTAATTGCCAGCATACTTCTTTTATTGCTGTGTCTATTTTTCTCTGATATCTTGCTGTGTCGTGAACATTATTATAAACCATCACGCTGTGGACTTTACCAAATCTTCTTGAAAATATTGCTGCAATCTTTAAGAGTGCATAAAAAACAGAGCATAAACGAAAGAAATATTAAATTGTTTTAAATGTTCATTGTTTAATTTAAGAAGTTAAAATTTTCTGTTGATAATATTTGAACTAACACACTTCTCTTGGATTATTCAACCGTTGCGGAAGATTTTCAACAATTACACTATAACTCCCACTTGAATGATATTGGAGCAATTCGTGTTTATTTGCATTGAAAAAATACACCTTTAAGACAATTGGAAGCATCCAAATAGAAATTGGCAAAATCATAAAACATATAATGTTTCTAAACAGACAAATAAATCAGCATAATGAAAAATAATAGTTCTTCTTTTTTCCACTATAAAAATAGCAAACATAACAAATGTTGAGTTGTGTTGCTCGTAATGCTCCCATGTTCCACGAATAAAATTTGCCATTGAATTTTGAAGGAAAATGTCATCACCAAGTTCAAATGTAATATTTTGTGAAGCACGCAAAAATAAATTCGACATGGAAACGCTTGTTGTTATTAAAGAAATGATACTGACAAATATAAGAGATATCTGACGAAATTTCAATATTAGTTTTGTGCAAAGTCTCATTTAGCGCAAATTAAAATAGCAAACGATGACCATAAAAAAGCTACAAGCTCCTCTGCCAATTCCAGAATTTATTATTGAATGATAAAATGATTCTTAAAAAAATAACAAATAATAAAAATATTTTTTAAATAAAAATCCAAACTGCAACATGTAAATTTTGGAGCTCCTCCTGTTTCTGGATCTATCCACATTTCATTGCGCGCAACTTTATAAGCTTTCTTTATTCACAAAAGACACGGTTTAGACAATCAAAGTTAAAAAATTCGTTCAAACATTTGTGCTTTGAGGCCAAACAGAAAATAAAAGAGAAAGCATTCAAAACAATAAATGCTGTAGTCAATCAACAGCTTTTTCAAAATGAAAACAGCTCCTGAGATAAAAAAATCCTTCGTTTCAGAAAATTTTGATTTTTATTATAGGTCTGTCAATTCTATAAATATTCTTTTTTAAAAACAATTCTTCCAGAAAATATCTAATTGTTTTTCCTATACATGTTTCATAAAATTGCAATCTTACACAAAATTATCTTGATAACAAATAAGTAATTTTTTCTAATAGAAAAATTCTGTTCATAAAAAACAAATAACTCATGAAGATTCACAAAAGCTAATTGATTTTGAAAATTCTCACTATCAAACCTTCTCAAATAGCAATTGAGTAAAATAAAACACCTGCGCAACATATATGCAAGCTTTTAATATGAATGATGTAACTATAACATTTTAGCGCAAATACTTGATTATTTTTAGTTGTGGGTATCCTTCTTCTCTGAAGCTGTGCTATTCGTTGGATTGCATCGTTCTTAGCTCATAAAATTATCAGCCGCTCATTCATTTCAAACACTTCATTGTTCGATTCAAAGATGCTAATCTGCCAATGATAAATTGCAGAGACCAATTTTGAAGCATAATACTAAATGAAACATTCAACACTTGTGCTTCATATCTTTCGTGATTGTCTCAATCTGTGAATAAATAGCACCTAACTCGCTTGTTTTGTCTTCTCTCATCCACATTTCCACCTTTTTTGCTATCTTCCTTGTGATTGTTCCTTTCTCGAGCTCAAAATGCAGATGTGGCTGTAATATGCTCGTAAGCTGCTTCTTTTGCTGTTCTGACGCTGAATCAATCAGCGCATTGAACACACGCTGGCCCATCGGGTCGCGGAGGATGGGCATCAAATCTTCTGTCTGAATGAGCGGATCAATCAGCATCTCGCAGCACTCCTCTGGCAATCCCTCGGCACATCGGCGAAGCATCGGCCCGCCATTCACATGAACAATGAGTGTGCACACAGACTGTGATATCTCCAAAAGAAGCCCCAGCTTCGCTCTGTCCTCGTCCAGGTCATAGCTCCACGGAAGCGTTACCGCAAAGGCTAAAACGATCCATCCGTATTTGTGTTTGGCTAATTCTTCTGCGTGTTCAGTCAACGGATTTATGAGGATTGGTCTGATTGCCGGACGAGAAATCTGAATAAGACGCTGAACCACAGCAGCCCCGAAAGGTATCTGAAGAAGTTGCATTTCTATTTCTGACACAAGAAGAAGCACAGAGCGCTGAAACCTCTGAGACGTCTTTTCTGTCAAGCGGATGATGGAAGAGGCAGCACTCTCGTTCTGAAGGAGTTCTGCAAGATTTTCTTTTACAGAGTCGAAGATGATGTCACACAGCGGCGGGTAATCAGCTGCTGCATCAACAATTGCCGCAGAGAGTGGAAGTGATTGAGGAGCTTGGAAAATTGTTGGAAGATACTGAGAGATGTGACGGACAATGAGAAACAGCTGATCCTTTGTTGAAAACTCAATGACGTAACGCATTACAGACTGTCCACAAACATTTGTGCACAGTTCTAATATGTTGTGTCTGACTTCAAATAAAATAGCATTAATTACAGCAATTCTGCCTTCTTCTTCGCAGCTTAGCTCAATGGAAAGTGACGTTTGGCATGTGCCTGTATCTTCAAAACTTTGAATTATTGTTGGTTCAAACAAATATGACACATTCGAATGCATAACCTCAAGCTTTTTATCATCACTTTTGCGAGCAGACTGAAGTTTGTCAACAATCATTTCATTGCTAGTATTCCAAATCTCTTCCAATAGACTGAGAAAAAACGAAGCGGAATACTTAATTGGATCTGGCCGAAGCTGCGGTGGTGATAAAATCAATGAAATCACATTTTTAAAGAATTTTGTATGCATTGAACAATACTGGAATCTTCCAAGATATTTCTTAAAATCTTCTAATTTAGATAACAAATTCTTCCCCGAACTTGAAATAGATGAAGAATCTTCATTTGAAGAAAAAGGAACACAAATATCTCGAACATCTTGTTCATTAAAAATGTCTACTTCGGATTTAGAGTTAAGATTGCTTGATTGATTTTTCGATTTCATGCTATCATCTGTGTGTTGTTGAATGATAATCCCAGGTTTATAATAAAACCCATCAGCCGAGCAATCATTCATAAGTTGATGAGGATCTGGAAATAGTGGCTTGCACATTGATTCTTCAAGCGGCTCTGTGTCAGGATGAAAAATAGGCGTATTTTTACATTCATGAGAAGGCATTGAATTCTGTAAAGGTTTTACGCAATAAGAATCGAGAGTTGAAAATGAAGAATGTACTACATTTAACAAATGAAATGGATTTGTTTGTAAACTTTTTTCTTTGTCTGCAGGTTTAAGATGAGGTTCATCCATTTCTGAAAATTTTCACCAGACAATCCAAAAAAGCGTTTTTTGTTAATTACGCAAATATAACAACTTTGAAATGAGAATTTCTGAACAATTGAAGAATTTTTTAGAATTTTTCAAAATACGTGAAGATATTTTTGAAAGTGAATAATTTTTGTAAAACCATAATAAATTTTTTGAAGTTCGAATAAACGATTATTTGATTTTTAGCTTTCAGCAAGGTGTTGTTTTTAATGATGATTTTCAGTTTTGATAGTTCAATGTCAAGTTAGTGTTTTTGACTGAAAAAAATAAATAAAGATGCGAATCAATCACAACAAATAATCCGACAATCAAAAAAAATGAGATGTTTTATTCTTTTGAAATAAAGAATAAATTTGTTAATATTTTTTTTCTTACAAGAAATTATTTTCAGTTTTCAACTTCTGTGGAGTCAATTGGAATTTCAAAACGCATGAATCTTGAAAAAATGAATGATTATTATAATAATAACAAAAATTAAATATTTTCATAAAATAAAAAGACAGCAAAGAGCATAAAAGTTAAAAAAATAATTTATCTTTATAAGCAAACAATCAATTAATTGAATTAATGTTTGTTTGAACTGGATTCAAACCATGGAGTTTTGCTCTTCTATTTGGGAAATTATTTTTGAAATCATGAATTTTTTCCGTGTGTTTATTTTTCAAAGGTTGTTTATTATTGAATTTTGATTTTGTTTAAAAGTTTAATTTTTCTTTCAATTGTTTTCAAAACGAATGATTCTGATCAAATAATGAGAAGATGTCTTTTGCAAGCCTTTTCATTTTTCAATAATCTTTTTTTTTGATATTCAAGTGAAATATTCATTCCGAAAATTTTGAATGAAAATATGTGATTTCTTAAATAATCACCCATTTGTTTCAAAAATCAAGAGATATTTAATGCTCTCACACTTCACTCAAAATAAAATCAAATTTTTTATTTTAACAGGTGATTGTTTTTGAAATCATTTATTAATACGAAATTTTTCTGTTTTCGAATTTGTTTGGAATGTTTTGATTGAATTCCGAAAAAAAAATGCAAGAAATAATCAATTGTATTCCATTTTTATCTCCAACATCCGCTTTTTTTACAATAATGAATTGTTGGACATTCGAAAAAGAACCATTAAGCAAATTAAAAAAAAAAAAAAAAAAAAAAAAAAAAAAAAAAAAAAAAAAAAAAAAAAAAAAAACCTGAAAAAGAAAACCCCTCCTCGAAAAAGGTTAGATTTCAAAAATAATCACCAACATCCAATATTTTTTGAAAAGTTCCATTAGTTTAAATTTCAGATGAAAATGAAAACTGAATATAGTCATAAAATTTTCTTACCAACTCACCTTTTTTCCAGCAATAATATACAAACATTATCAAGAATTTGTTTCCACGTTGGTGAAACTCGATGAGTTGGAATGAAAAATTGATAACAATATTCCGTTTTCATTTTCATCTAAAATTTAAACAAATGGAACTTTTTTTTTAAATATAGACACATGTTTCTGAAAATTCTCATTTCATTAACTTCAATATGAAAATCTTTTCCATCCCAAACAAATATATGATTTCAAAAACAATAACATAAACAAAGTTCAAATGAACATTTATTCAAGTCAAAATAATGCGTTTTCCCACTTATTTGATTCAATTTGAAATCCTTGAAATTCAAAATTTTGGATCATATTTTTTGTTTAATGAATTTTGTTCCATTCAATATTTTCTTTTTTTTTTTCTCAAAAATAAAAATTTTTCACAATTTTTGTATAAAAACGTCAAACTTTTTTTTGATGAAATTGCAGAGTCAGTTTGAAGCAAATCATTTATTTTTTTATGAACAAGAAAATTCGCTCTATTTTTCCAGACTAATAGTCAGCAAAATGCAAAAAAAAAAAAAAAAAAAAAAAAAAAAGAGAGAGAGAGAGAGAGAGATACTTTCATCTTTATTCATCAACAAAAGATTTTGCCGATTTGAAATTTCTTGTAATTTATATTTAAAAAAGAATTATGATTGAAATTATTATACACTTAATTCGATAAATATTTGCTAATAATTCTTATGAATATTCCTTTTTTTGGATAAAACACTAAAGAAATGTTAATGATGAGTTTATTTCAGTTTTTGGGAAAATAAAGGTTAAAAAAAAATTGAAAAAAAAAAAAAAATTCAATTCATAACATTAAAACTTTTACTGAAAATTTCGCGAATAACAAAAATAAAAAATTGAAAACGATCAGTTCATTCAGAAAATTTCTTTCTCTAAATTTACACTGAAAAATAAAACTATAAAATTACACTTTTGCATCACTTTGCAATGCAGCAATATCAATTTATTTGCTAAAAATGCGACATTTATGCGAAAATTACATGAATTATCTCAGAAAGATTTCATCATTCTTTCAATCCGAAAACACAGTGTTCCTCTTGCAAAAGTTGTAGAGATACGAAATCAAACAGTTTTGGTATACCAAATTTCAAAGCTGAACACAAACAATAACATTATCATTTCGTCTGTAAGAGCATGCGATCCAATGATTCAACCGATGCACTAATATCATCCAGCCACCAATCAGCACATTGATAATAAGCACTGCAGATTTCTTTCTGCTTTTCTGTTGATTTTCCACTTACATCAATTTCAACTTTTTTGCTATCTTTTTGATCTCTCTTTTCGTTTTCAGCTTTTGAACAAATAAAGCAAAACATTTTCCCTTCTCCATCACGTTCCCCAAGAAACGTTAAAGCATCATCTATCTTCTTGCAAGTTGATTCATTTCCGGAATGATGTCCTATTTCAGCATTCAGAAATTGTCCAACTGATAGTACACTCAACGCTGATTGCGATAATTCCTGCCGAAATCCGAGTAATCTAAATATTTCTGATGTGGGGATGAATATATCCAATGGAAATCTTTGAATGGTTAAATGCTTAAAAAGAAGCAGTCGAACATCGTCAACGACGAAAGATAGTAAACATCTAGCAATAGGATCTCTTTCTGAATAGCATTCTTTCAAGAATTTGTAATACTGATGAGTGTTTAAAAGATGGTTCAATCGAACTGCAAATTGAATATCTTTGCTCACAAATAGTCGAATGGGAAGTGCTTTTAAAAATGTAGTGAGATTAACAATTGGTACAATCAGATTGAATAGAAGGAGATAACATTTGAACATTGATTCTCTTGTGGGTATAAATTCCTTTTCTTTTTTCAATCGAATGGAAGAATATAATTCTGAAAGTTCCAGAAGGCCAGAGCTTAACTGATCAATGTATTGTTGTTTCACAAATGACTCTTCATGCTTTAACAAATAAAATGCAACGATCATAAAAATTACACATTTTTCTAAAATGATACAGCTTTCTTCATTATTAAATTGCTGAATAATCATATCAGTACGCACGCTTCTAATGCGATCAAAAGCAAAGGAGCATCTGTGGGACAACGAGCAACTTGTTTCAAAAACAACAACACGAAGAAGATGATCAATTGTTTTGTTTAATGCTCTCACAGTTCGAAGATCTGATGCATTCACCACTTTGCCTGGAGTAGATCGTTCATATTTTTTAACGAATATCGTTGGATTAGGTTCTAAAACTTTACTCACATCTGACATTGAACATTCAAGAATATCAACGTCTTTACAAGATAACCTCAAAGTGATTTGACTTTCAGGACACATATTTTCGCAAATTCCTTTCGATATCATCGATATCCAATTAATATAAATAACCTTCAAATCACAAAAAATAAAAATGTGTAAATAAATAATTCTTAAAATACTTATGGTAATTCACAAATTGCACCAAAAACAAAAATTTCTAAATTTTGCTATAGCTTTCATTTTAAAAAATCATTTTCATGTTTTAATTATTAATTACATTTCACTGTTCTTCTTATTATAACATAAAAACAGAAAAAGTTTGAAAAAGAAAGGGTTTTATTCTCAAAATTTCAACAACAAAGCTCCAAATCAAAAATCACCCTCAACTACACTATTTTTGAATCACCATTCTTTAATTATTTTTTGAATTTTTAAATAAAAAAAATTCCATTTTATTTTCAAAAAAGAATAAAATCAGTCTTTTGACTATCCAACGAAAAACTTAACAAAAAATTACTAAAATGATTTACATTGCTTCACCTTCTCCTTCCATCTCTCCTTCACCTTCTTCTTCATCATCAGCTGTAGCATCCTGGTATTGTTGGTATTCAGACACAAGATCGCTCATGTTGGATTCAGCTTCTGTGAATTCCATTTCGTCCATACCTTCTCCCGTGTACCAGTGGAGGAAGGCCTTTCTTCTGAACATAGCTGTGAATTGTTCAGCAACACGTTTCCACAATTCCTGGATGGCTGTTGAGTTTCCAATGAATGAGACAGCCATTTTCAATCCCTTTGGTGGGATATCGCACACAGATGACTTGATGTTGTTGGGGATCCATTCAATGAAGTATGATGAGTTCTTGTTTTGAACATTGAGCATTTGTTCATCAACTTCTTTGGTTGACATTCTTCCTCTGAACAAAGCTGAGGCAGTCAAGTAGCGGCCGTGACGGGGATCTGAAGCAGCCATCATGTTCTTTGCATCAAACATTTGCTGTGTCAGCTCTGGAACCGACAAGGCGCGGTATTGCTGTGATCCTCTGGAAGTCAAAGGAGCAAATCCAACCATGAAGAAGTGAAGTCTTGGGAATGGAACCAAGTTGACAGCCAACTTACGAAGATCAGAGTTCAACTGACCCGGGAAGCGGAGGCAGCATGTGATTCCTGACATAACAACAGACACAAGATGGTTCAAATCACCATATGTTGGTGTTGTCAATTTCAAGGTACGGAAGCAAATATCATAAAGTGCTTCATTGTCAATGCAGAAGGTCTCATCAGTGTTTTCAAGAAGCAGAGATGTTGACAATGTGCAATTGTATGGTTCAACAACGGTATCTGACACTTTTGGTGATGGCACAACTGAGAATGTGCACATCATACGATCGGGATATTCTTCACGAATCTTGGAGATCAGAAGAGTTCCCATTCCAGATCCAGTTCCTCCACCGAGAGAGTGGCACAATTGGAATCCCTGGAGGCAATCGCAACCCTCAGCTTCCTTACGGACAACATCCAAAACGGAGTCGATCAATTCAGCTCCCTCTGTGTAGTGTCCCTTTGCCCAGTTGTTACCTGCTCCTGTCTGTCCGAAGACAAAGTTGTCAGGGCGGAACAATTGTCCGAATGGTCCAGCACGAACGGAATCCATGGTTCCTGGTTCCAAGTCGACAAGGACTGCACGTGGAACATATTTTCCACCTGTTGCCTCGTTATAGTAAACATTGATTCTTTCGAGTTGCAATTCAGATTCTCCGTGATATGCTCCTGTTGGGTCAATTCCGTGCTCATCGGAGATAACTTCCCAGAATTTGGCACCAATTTGGTTTCTGGAATTTGAATTTTTAGCATTTAAAAATTTCAAATTTTAAAACGCATATTTAGAATTAATTGTATGTTTTTTAAAGATGAAGCAAATAATTATGAATACAAAACATAAATCTCAATCTACAAACCCGCACTGACCGGCTTGGATATGAACGATTTCACGCATGTTTAATTTTAAACTGTTTTAACAATTCTGAAATTCCTTTTGTCGCCACTCCTTTGATCTTTCCATTTTTTTGATATTATGGAAAAATTGGCTTTTTTTTAATAATAATGATTTTCATTTTTCAACTAATAATTCAGATTACCCTGTATGCTATATTTAAAAGAAACTTAAAAATATGAAAAATAAAAACAAAAATTTAAAAAATTTATTTTTCACAAAAATCAATCATTTCTGCTGGTTTTGAGTTGTTGATCCAGATAGAGGTACAGGAACGAGAGATACGCCAGAATACTGAGCAGCCAATAGTACACCAGGCGACCCCACTTGTTGATGAGAAAAAGCAGGAACATTTTGAGAGAAAGAATTCTGTGCATTACTTGAGAGAGAAGAAGCAGCTGAATATGACTGAGGAGATGCTGATGAAGAGGAAGAAGATGGATTGACAACAGAAGAGTAAGAAGATACAGGCGAGGAAGAAGAAGAAGAGGAAGCAATCGAAGGAGAAGGCGAAGGTGAAGAAGAAGAAGAAGAGCTATTCTGAGAGGAAGGATACATCACAGCCGAAGACAGCTGACTCTGTTGAGAAGGAATGCGTGTGAGTGGAGGAGAGGCAGAAGGCGAATGAGAAGAGAACGAAAACGGCGAAAGAGCACCCGACGGATGATGAGCAAGCGAATGGAGCGACTGGAAGGGTGCTGACTGCATCGGAGCATTCAGAGGAGAGAAGAGAGGAGGAGCACCCATTGCCAAAGGAAGATTCATTCCCATATTCATCCCCATCCCTCCCATTCCCATTCCTCCCATGCCCATCGGCAGGCTCATCCCCATCTGCATCCCCACATTCATTCCTGTTCCCATTCCCATTTTGATCCCCATCATCCCGCCTTGCCCCATTGTCTGTGTCTGTGTTGTGTTTCTGGCAGAATTCGTGTTGTTTCCTGATACACCCATCGACAGTAGAGGGCTCGGCAGATTGGCTGCTGTGAGGATGCTCGGAGGGAGACGAGAGGCAGGTGAAAGAGAAGGGGTGGGGGAGGCAGAGGGAGAAGCAGAGGGAGAAGGAGAAGCAGAAGGAGAGAGAGAAGAGAGAGAAGAGAGAGGCATTTGAGAGGAGGCGAGGCTTGTCTGCAGCTGATGGGGAAGAATGGCTGAGAACTGGCCAATCTTCATCTGATAGGGAAGTCCTCCTCCTCCTCCACCGCTTCCACTTGCTGTTCCTGTTGTGTTCATTGAATTGCCAGCAGGTGTCATATTCACTCCATCAGCAGCAGTGCTTGAAGATCCACTCATGTCCTGTGCATTTGCTGTTATATTTGATGCCAATGAAGTTGACTGAGAGTCAGATGTTTGCTGAACAGAAGAAGAAGAAGAAGCAGAAGATGTTGCTTGTTGTGTGGATGCTGCTCCAACAGCTTTCAATCGCTGGATGAGAGAGGCAGAAATAGACATCGAAGGAGAAGAGGAAGGCGTCTGGGCAGGATGTGTCTCGAGAATGGCTGATATTTCGTGGAACAAGTCTTTCTTCACCATCAGCCGGCGAGCAGCAGTGACAACAGCGTTGAGTGCAGTGCGTGTGGCCAGCAGACGAAGCAGCAGGCGATTGGACGAGGCAGCAGATGGGCTGAGTGGCTGCGTGGAGAATGAGATGATGGCAGGTGTTGTGCTGGAGGATGACATGGACGGAGAAATAGTAGAGGACGGAGAAATAGAAATAGAAGAAGAAGAAGAAGAAGAAGAAGAAGAAGAAGAGAATAAAGAAGGGATGGAGAACACAGCAGATGAAGAGAAAGGAGCTAAAAGCAATTGAGAAGGCAGAGTGCGGATGATTGGAGTGAGTGGATGAGAAAGAGGGAGAGGGCACACGTTGACAAGAGGCGCCCACGAAAACTTGAGAGAAGAAGGCAGAATCGAATGCAGCTCTCCTTTCTGTGGATGTTCAATGCGCAGCGGAGCAAACTGAAAAGATGGATTTGTCAGTTCAAGCAGAGTTTCTCCGATGGATGGGACACATGCTGTTCTTTGGGGAGGAACTAAAATTGTATTTTCTGAGGCAGACAGCAGAAGTTGTTGGTCTTCGAAAAAGACAGACGAAGCAAACAAAAGTGGGTCAAGCAGAATATTCGCATTGATTGCACATGACTCTCTTTCCATTGCAACCAAAGAGAAGTTATTGCCATCATTCTTCCTATTGATCTTATTCTGCACATCAGGCACAGTGCTGTAGATTCCCCTTTCTTCGCAGAACAGCTCCGCCGTGCCATTTGCAGCGTCCCCTCCTTCCACAGCTGCCCTTCCTTCTCCTCTCCACACATTCATCTCCTTTCTCATGTTCTCCACCAGTTGTGCATCTCTCACTGCATCTTCTCCTCCCAAGCTGAACAGCCTCGTGCCACACAGCAGACTCAGAAACGAGTTTGCATCATTCGCCAATATTCCTCCTGTTGCCCCTGCATGCGATGAAGGAATGGTTGTGGGCTTTGGAAGCTGAGGCGACCCAAGCTGGTTGAAAAGATGGGACAGCGCCTTTCCGAGAGAGTGGAGCAAAGCAGCGCCTTCTTTCTGCCCTATCTGCTGCATCGACCGCACAAACAGCGTCTCCAGCCCTGTCTTCTGTCTGCCCTTCCTCCCAAACAGAGTGGCATTCCCAAAGTCATCCACTCCTCTACCATCACTTCCATTGGTATTGATATTTGCATAACCTGTCTGGTTAGACAGACCAGCTGAGGAGGAGGAGGAAGAAGACACAGTCACAAACCCATTCGCTGCAGCTGCTCTGAGGTGTGTCTGTGTTGCTCTGCCGAGTGCTGCTCTGATGGCAGACAAGACAAGATGTCTCCGTGACACAGAAACAGCCGCCAAACTGTGATTGCTGTGTCTTCTGCGCGGGCTCTGCAGCGCTTCTCTGCCTCCGTCTGAGCCAATTGCATTCTCATCTTCTTCTTTCGCATTGTTTTCCTTTGTGGGCGTGGCTGAGGGAGACGAAAGGCGAAGAGGAGTCGGACTGAGTTCTCCGCTGGCGATGGTTGGAGTGGGCGAGAAAGTAACACGTGACTTCTTCTGGATGCTCTTTTGGGATGTCGATGAAAGCGTCTTTGGCTGTTTGTGAGGGAAGCGCAAGGCAGGGCGTGTGTATGAGTCTTCTTCTCTTTCTGTCGTCTTGTCTGTTTCATCGGCATTTGACGTGTCAACAGAACGAGTTATATCCAAACTATCTTCTTCATCACTAACATCACTGTTATCATCATCACTATCATCATTTTCGCTATCTTCCTCTGCTTCTTCTGAGTCTGCTGCACCTGCTCCGTTCATTCTCTCTCTCCTCTCTTCATTCCGCTTCAAATAATACACGTTCTTCCCTTTCCCTCTCGGCCACATCTTTCTTTTTGGCGTCTTTTCCTTTCTTTCTTCTTCCTGAACAAGATTAGTCGGAAGCAGAAGGTCAGCTGGCTTGATTGTCGGAATGATCCTTCCATGTGTCAGCTTCAGTGTGTTCTCCTTCAGCTTCGTGACTGCTTCCTTCTTCTGCCTCTCTTTCATCTCAGCTGCTTTGAATGTTGTTTCGACTGAGCTGTTTTCTCTCATTTTTGCAGAGTTGAATGCGGATGAGGAGTCATATTCAAAAATGGATCTGTTCTTTTTCGGTGTCTGCCTGATGGCTCGTGTGCTTGTCAAAGATATTTTTGCGCTGAGAATCCTGTCCAACTCCACATCTTCTTCTTCTTCCTCCTCTTCTTCATCCTCGTCATCCTCTTCTTTCTCCTCCTCCTCTTCCTCCTCCTCTTCCTCGTCGTCTTCATTCCCCTCAATGTCACTTCTGCTTCTTCCACTCATCTCACTCGTGTCAGATTCAGATGAGTCAAATGTGATGCTGTCATCTGCCACACCCAGCAGCTCCAGCTCTCTCGAAAGCAGCTCACTCAAAACAGCATCTGAACCTATTGTCGGGCTTGTTTTGGATTGAATTGCTTTTCCTTTCGCTTTTCCTTTCCCTCTCACACTCGCTTGCCCTCTCCGTTTCCCTCCTCTTTGCCTGCTATACTCCAATTCATCTGGAGGAAGCTCATCAAACACAGAAATTATTCTTCCCTTCTCTTTCTCTTTCTCCTTTTCCTTTTCTCTCTCCTTCTCCTTCTCCTTCTCCTTCTCTTTCTCTTTGTTTCCAAACTTCCTCTTACTCGCCAATGTTGCAGCAGTTGACTCCAAACGCCTCGCATTCTGCACAGTCACATTTGCACTTGCTCCTCCTTCACTCTTCTGCCCCTGCTGACTCAGCCCCATCGCCGTCATCATCTTCTTCCTCCGCATCTTCGGAGGTCTTCCTCTTGGAATAGCCAGTGGCACTTGCTCCATCCCCACACGCAACAGCTTCTTCTTTTTGCTGCTATTATTGTTATTGTTATTGTTGTTATTGCTAATTCCACCCAGCTTGTTTGTCAGCCCCAGTACTTCTGATTTGAACTCGGGTGGAGCAATTCTTGAGCCTGTATGTGCTTTTTTATAGATTGTCCGCTTGAATGCAGCAAGCGCTTTTCTCCCGCCGCTTCTTTTGAGAGTTCTTCCAAATGCAGTTGATGGAATGCTCAGCAGTGAAACAGAAGAAGAAGAAGATGATGATGAAGAGGGATTCTTGGCTTGAGCATTTGATATAGGGAAAGAGGCAGTTGGAAAGCCAGCATTTGACGATGCAGAGGCGGAAGAAGAAGCAGAAGAAGCAGAAGTTGTATTATTCTGTAGCAAATTTGCAGCTTTGAGCAACTTCGATGTGCGTGTTGTTGTTCTCGCCCTGCGCGAAAGTTTGATTTGAGGAGAGAATTTATTCGGGGCGTGTGTTGAGGCAGCTGTTCTGACTGATTTTCCAGGCGATTCTGTTTTGTTTGCCACAGAAGAAGTGGAAGAAGTGGAAGAAGAAGAAGAAGACTGAAGATTGAGTGAATTTGAGCTTCCTTCTTCCTCTTTTGTGTAAGTTTGTTGTTCTTCACTGACTTTGTTTGGATCACTCACTGTGTTGTTAACATCTTCATTGTCATTCCCATTTTCATTTTCATTTCCTTCTTTCTTCTTCTCATCCTCCTTCTCTTCCTCTTCTTCTTTCTTCCCTTCCTTTGCAGACTCTCCGTCTTCACTCAGAAATCCAAGTGAGTCACTTTCATCCATCTTGTCTCTATCTGATGACACACCTTCACTTACACCTTCACCATTGCTATCCATTCCACTTCCTCCTCTTTCTTCCCTCTCCTCTCTATCTTCTCCTTCTTCCCTCGCCTCTCTCGCTGCAAACAATGAATTCTCTTTCCCAATCATCTTCTTCCCTCTTTTTGGCTTTCCCCTGTGTGGCTTTCGGAAGTCGAGGTCTAACATCTTTGGAGCATGCACTTGTCTCTTCCCTTCGACGATGTCTGAGGCAGACAGCTGATGGCGAAGGGGAGAAGAGGGATGAGGGGGAAGAGGGGAATTGGGGGTGGAGGAAGGATTGGGCGAAGACGAGGGAGAAGAGGAAGGAGAAGGAGAGGAGGATGAAGAGGAAGAAGAAGATGGAATGCCCTTTCTTCTCTTTGAAGGAGAACGGGGAGAAGGCAATTGCTTTGATGGAATGGATGATGAGGTTGCAGGAGGAAAAGAAGTATTTGAAGCAGCAGAAGCAGCAGAAGAAGAAGTTATTGAAGATGCTATTACAGTTGATGCTTCTGATGAAGGAGCAGAAGCATCTGATGTCATTTCTGTTGAATTTGTTGGTGTTATTCTTCCCTTGTCACCATCCTCACCGATCATGTCTTCTTCTCTTTTCACAACATCTCCTTTGCTTATCTCAATCATCTCTTTCTTCATCTGCTTCACTGTTTGAGACAGAACACTCGGCGCTTCATTCAATGGAGCCATTCCCATTCCACTTCCACTTCCATTTCTCTCTCTTTCTTTCTCTCTTTCTCTCTCTTTCTCTCTCTCTTTCTCCATTTTCACTTCATCATTAGCACTTCTCAGCAAGTTGTTGATGTTCATCTTTTGCGTCTGTGTTTGTGGCTGTGTCTGTGTGCGAGTGAGAGGGCTAAGTGGAGGATGTGCTTGATGCTTGCTGGAGCGCCGGGAGTGTGAGGGAACAATGGAAAGACGAGAATTCAAAGAAGACTTGCCCAAAAGACGAGAGGCGGTGGAGGAAAGAGAGGAGAAATGAGAAGAAGAAGAAGAAGTTAAAGAAGAGGAAGATAAACGAGAACGAAAAGAAACAGAAGAAGTTGAAGAAGAAGCAGAAGAAGATGATGAACCAGGAGGAGGCATCAGCTGAGGGTGAGGAATGTTCCTCTGCTTCATTCCATAGTAATAATTGGTCGATGGATGTGAAAGAGGCACAAGTGCTGTTGAATTCTCATGAGAAGAAGAAGATGATGATGAAGAGGAAGAAGAGGAAGCAGAAGAGGAGGAGGAGGAAGAAGAAGAAGAAGAACGCAAAGATTTCGGAATGACCTGCATATTTCTGAGTGCGCCTTTTGGCGCTGACTTCTCTTTGTCCTTCACTCGCTGCTGTTCAGCCACGTAATTCGCTCTCTGCTTTTCGAAATCTCTCAGCTCTGCCTCAAACGCAGCTGATATGCCGTCCAATTCACGATGGAGCTCAGGAATGAAGAGAGTGTTGATGTAATGGGCGACGAAACGGGGCTGGAGGAAAAGAGGGAGGGAAGAGAAATGGAAAGATGAAGATGAAGATGAAGAGGAGGAGGAGGAAGAAGAAGAAGAAGAAGAAGAAGAAGATGATGATGAACAATGATGCTGGTGATTGAATTGATTGGAATGTTCAGATGAAGTGGAAGATGATGTGACAGACGGAAGAAGAGGAGAAGAAGCAAGCGATGCTGTTGGAATACCAAAAGAAGAGGAAGAAGAGGATGAGGAAGAAGGAGAGGAAGGAAAAGAGGAAGGAGAGAACGAAGAAGAAGACATTGAAGGAGTGAGAGATGGAGAAGAAGGCGGAGAAAATGTTGGAGTCAGAGGAGGAGTGGCAGAGCCAACAGAAACAGCACTTTTGTTAGCTTTTTCAGAAAAGCCAGTTGCATTTTGATTGAATCGATTCGATTCCAATGTGTTTGTGACAGAAGGGAAGCATCTGCAGTATGTGGAGATGATCTGTGACAGCGTCAGAATGGATGGATTTGTCTTTTTTGTGCTTTTATTCGCATTTTTGTTGACTTCTTTGAATCCTGCTTCATTGCTGACACGATTGATGTTGCTATTCATCAGAGAATCAGATGAACTCGCTCCATTTCCACTGAAAGTTGCGTTGTTCTGATTCATCATTGTCATCATCTTCTGTTTCTTCTCCATCTCCTTCTTCTCCTTCTTCTTCTGCTTCATCAGCTCAGCCACTGAACTCTTTGATGGATCCACTGCACTGACACTGCTCAGAAATGCACGTGGCTGCAGAATCCTGTCTGTTGTCAGCCCAACAAGCGAATACCTCACAAACGCCTCACACCACTGCGAAAACACAACACCATTCGAAAGCAGCTGCGAATTCCGCATCTCCTTCCGCTGCTGCTGCCTCTTCTTTAGCAGATCCTTCCTCTCTTCTTTCTCTTTCTCTCCCTCAAACAGCTGATACACCCATCTTGGTGTGTCTTTGTTGTTTGTTATGATCATATCATCTCCTTCTCCATTTCCTCTTCCTTCTCCTTCTTCCTTCTCCATCAGTTCATCAACATCATCCACCTCCTGCTCAAACAGTGTTGACAGCACCGTCTGTGCGAAGATGGCAGCGACGACGTAGACACACCCCACAAACAGCGTGTGGAGCGATTGATTTGGCAGCAGCACGAGCGAATGGGCAGAAGACACACACAACACAAACAGCCTCCAGATGGCAGTGAGCTCAGCACCAGACAGTCCCAGCGAGGCAGCCAGGACGAAGGCGCGGGAGGAGAAGAGGCGGGTCACTTTGAGCACAACAAAGTCGACAGAGTGGAAGACGAAGGCAGAATGAGAGGAGGAGGCGATGCTTTCGGCACGGCGAAGGAGAATAGAAACACTCTTGTCAATTGCTTTGGTGTTGGCGATGGAAGGAGGAGAGGTCATATGATTGGTGGGGTGTTTTGTGGAGGAGGAGGAGGAAGATGAAGAAGAGGAAGAAGATAATAATAATAATGATGGATTCTTGCGTGCTTCAGAAGGAGATATTATTATTCCAAAGCCCAACGTTGGGAAATCCGGATTATTTGCCAATTCTCTGTAAGTGATATTTTCATGAGCCAACCATTCAATTCCTTTTGTTATGTTCCACTCCAAACACTTTGCAGCAGCTGGGAACATCCTCTGCACTTTTGGGATGTCATTTCCTATTTGTGCAATCAGCGCCTTCTGTCTAAGCACAGCATATGTGCTGTTCTCCATCATCCGCTCGGCCTCTGCTTGCAGCGCCTCCTTCTCCTCTTTCGCTTTCATCTCGCTCTTCCTCCTCCTCCTCTCTTCTTCTGCTTTCTCTGCTGCTCGCACTGCCCTCAGCTGCTTCAATCGTTCTTTCTTGCTTCTTCTCAACTCCATCAGTTCCCTCTCTTCTTCGTTGAATTCCATTTTGATGCGCTTCTTCGTCTTCTTCATTGAATCAGCCAGATATGATTCAATCAGACACAGCAGCTCTTCATCTGAGCGCTGAGAGAGAATGGCATAGATCGAAGTGGAGGGGGTTGGGAGACTGGAGGTATGGGAAAGAACAAATGAAGAAGAAGAAGAAGAAGAAGAAGAAGAAGAAGCCAAAATAGATTTAGTTGGCTGAGGAAGATTACCAGAAGATGAAATAGTTGTGATTTCTGCTGATTTCTTTGACAGTATTTCAGACAGAGACTTGCTTAGTGAGTGGATGAAGCGATTATTTGGGGGCATGTCAGCATCAGAGTCAGAAGGAGAAGAAGGAGAAGAGGCAGCAGAAGGAAGAGAAGGGACAGAAGGGAGAGTGGAGATTGGGGAGATAGGCAAGATGGATGAGACAGGAGAAATAGAAGAGGAAGAAACAGAAGCAGAAGAAGGAAGGAAGGAAGTTGAAGGAGAAATGGTAGAAGGAACAGAAGGAGTGAAGGAAGGAGTGAAAGAGACAGAATATGAAGATGAGAGTATTGGGCGAGAAGAAGAAATAGAAGCAGAAGCAGAATAAACAGCTGAATGGCCAGAGAGAAGCATGTTTCCTTCTTTCTTCACAGGCGACGAAGGCGGAGTGAAGATTGAGTACAGCTGCTCTTCGTATTCCAACGGCGCTGGGATGTGCTCTTTGCAGAAGCCGGCACGTCTGTCAGATGCAGCAAGAGATCTTGTTCGGACGCTGCTTGAAGAAGGAGAGGAGAGAGAAGGGAGAGGAGAGAGAGAAGAAAAGGAGGAAAGGGATGAAAGAGAAGGAGAAGAAGAATTAAGAGATAAAAGAGGAACTTGTGCAGAGAGTGTTAGTTGAGATGGATGAGATGAGTGGGGAAGATGGGGAAGATATGTTGAATGAGAAGAGGAAAGAGGAAGAGAAACAGAGGGAGACAGAGAAGAAGTTAATGAAGCAGCATAACTGCCATTCTCACTCATATTCTCATTCATATTGAAACTTCCATTGCTATTGTCATTGACACTTCCACTTTCATTCACACTTGCTGTGTCAATTGCATCTGCTGTTGCATTCCCAACAGAAGTTTGTCTTTCCTCTTCCACCTCCATCTGCCCATTACCCTCATTTGATGTCTCATTTGAAGCAGACTCATCAGAAGGTGGAAGCTCAAATCTGACAGTTGGAGTAAAACTGTTCATCCGCTGCTGCTGCTGTTGCTGTTGACTCATCTGCTGGTTCATCCTCATTTGCTGCTGCTGTTGTTGAAGTAGCTCTTTCTCCAGTTGCTCATTCTGAAGAGTGCGAAGATGGCGCAACACACGGCTCGACAGCAGGCGAAGGTTCGAATCCTTCTTGAGGCGCTTGATCTTCTTGGCAGAACTTAACTTCTGGAAGGAGGTGGAGTTGGACAAGGGAGAAAGAGAAGAAGGTGGAAGAGAAGAAGAAGATGATGATGAAGAAGATGACGACGACGACGAAGAAGAAGAAGAGGAGGAGGAAGAAGATGATAAAGAAGAGAAAGGAGAAGGTGAAATGGATGGTGATGGAGCAGATGAAGTGTGTGTTGAAAGAGGCGAGCGAGGAAGATTGGCTGTGCGCAGACGAGGATGAATGCGAGAGTCTGCTGTTTTGTTCTTTGAGAGCTGAAATGAGTCTGATCTGAGTGTTGGAGACAGCAAAGAAGGAGGAGGAGAAGAAGGAGAAGCTGAAAATGAGGAAGAAGGAGAAGACGATGATGACGATGAACTTGAAAATTTTTCTTTTTCTTTTTCTTCATCAATTTTTCCTTCTTTTCTTTCTTCTTCCTCTTCTTCCTTCACATTTCTCTTCAGCCACTCCGCAACAACCACATCTCCAGATGCCATTGCGATCGCCTCATTCTTCTCTTTCTGTCTGAGTGCAGCTGACAGAACTGATTTGTGTTCAGAAGAAGATGTTTTGTGGAGAACATGCACCATCTGCGCCATCCTCCCCAAACAGCCTCCGAAACTGGGGGTGATCTTCTTTGGATGAAGGGAAGAGGAAGAAGATTGAGAGGAAGAGGAAGAGGAGGAGGAGGAAGAAGAAGAAGAAGAAGATGTTGATGATGATGATGAAATTGAGCTGTTATTTGACTGAGCATCAGAAAAAGAAGGCTGTTGAGTGTTTGTGGAATATTCCTGGTCGTTCATAAATCGTCTGTGATGATGGATGCATTTCAATGTCTCAGTCAAAGGAGCATATTGTTCTGTGACCTCATTCGAGGCACTCAGCAGCTGTGACTTGGCAGATGCGCTGATGACTATATTTGATAAGCATTGAAAGTGTTAGGAGAGAAAGAAGAAAGTAAAAGAGTGAAATTCAAAATAAGGAAAGAAAAAAATGAAAAATCATTTTTTTTGAAGGTAAAAATAAATAAAAAATTGCATTCAGATAAAAAATAAAATATTAAATTTATTTTGAAAAAAAGCAGATATTTCTATTCAAACTATCATTCTTCTTCAGTCTGTCTGAAGTGTGCTTCGCTCTCAAATTGGAGGCAACTTCTTGTTTGGATCGGAACATAGAAAATATTCCTTCGCTGACTTTTGTATCGAAAGAGGACGATTCCCACAATTGTCTCGAAACAACATCAGCTGAAAGTGCTTCGAATGTTTGCAGAGCACTTTTAGGAAGAGGAAGAAAAGAAGAAGAAGATGATGATGATGAATCAATTGATGATGATGATGATAATGAAGATGAAGATGGAGAAGAATGAGAAGAAGAGGAAGAAGAAGAAGAGAGAAGAGAAAGTACAAAGTCAGAGGAGAAGAGCCAATCCATTGCAGACACTCCGAAAAACGGGCGGAGAGCAGAAATAGCAGAAAGAGGAGCATCACATACAGCAAACAGGAGCTGAGCAGACAGCAAAGAGAGGCAGCGAAGAAAAGAAGAGGACAAAAAGAAGGGAATGTTGGTGAAATTGGATGAGGAATGAGTTGAGCGATATGGTGAAAGAGAAGAAGAAGGAGGAGATGATGATGAAGTAAATGATGAAAAGGAAGAATATGAACCATTCATAAATATGTCATTTGCATTTGAACTTGTCCTTCTCATTGGCAAACTGATGTTCATTTCATTCTTTGCATTGCAGCTATTTGATGATTCATTCGAGTCATTATTGTTTTTGCTGTGTGGCTCTGAGCAGAACTCAACCAGCTCCAACATCCAGTTCTCAGAGTGAAAGCATTTCCCATTCAGTTCTGCCTCTTCCTTCTGCTGACGAAGTGTCAACAGAAACAAGAACACAAAGATTTGCGTGGTGGCTGTGACAATCGGTGAATTAGCTGGTTCAGCTTCAGTTGGAAAGAAAAATGAAATAAGCTGCTGTTTGTAATCAGTTGCAGTGTTTGTCTTATCTTCTGCATTCACCTTTGTTTGAGTGAACTTGTTGAGTGGAAGAGAAGAGAATGAACAATTCTGCATTCTATCAAGAATGCTCTTTGCTGAATCAGTCAGTTTCGATGATGAGGCTGATTTGGCAGGCAACTGAGATGTGACTTGCATGCTTTTCTGTCCTTTCTGGTTGTATGTTTTCTTTTGTTCCTCATTCATTTCCGTTTTTCTTTCATTAGATTTCCAAAATCCTTCAGAAATGGAATGAGATGTTGCTGAAGCGTAATCAATCCCTTCATCTTGAATGGTCACGTGCCCACCAACAGCCCTTGCTGAAACACGAGGAAGATGAATGCTCTCATTTTGTCTCTCATTCTTCAAAGGATTTGTTGTTGTTGACTGCAGCTTGCTCGGCTGTGTTAAGACAGGCATACGAAGCTCTGATGACTTTGGTGGAGAGAGCAACAAGTAGAATGTCGATGCAGAGGAGGGCGAATTGTCGCCCAAGTGTGCGCTGTGGGGAAATATGGGAGAAGAATACATCGACGCAAAATGATTTGGATGCTCCATTTCTTCACGTGTCGCATTTTGAGTTGTTTTTGTACGATCACTTTGATCATGCTTTTCTCGTATGTTATCTTTCTCGTAAAGAGTGAGTGCAGCTTTTATATCCATTCCATCTCTAATTCTTCGATATGTGTTTTGGGCCAAATGAATCGGATCATCCAAAAAGCGACCTGATGGTAATCTGGTTCTTGGGGTAGTCGGATTTAAAGTGAAGTTTAATAAGTTATGTGAATGCACAGTGTTCAATTTAAGTTGTTCTTCTTGGTAGCGATAATGAATTTTTTGATAACGCTTTAGCATATTTCGCTTCAGTTCATTTTCTTTCAAATCAATAACTCTCCGAGTATATCGAAAGAGATCCACGACATTTGTCGATCGATTCGCTTCGTACAAATTTAAACGAAGAATTAGTGAGCGAACATCAGCGAATAGCTCTGGAATCAGGGAGGATAAATGTGATCTCGAGGATTGATTTATGACTTCTTGAAGAAGATCAAGCAATGCCTTTCTTTCAGGAACAAAGACTTTAGACGCTAATGATATATCAAAACGGTTGCATTTTTTAAATAAATTTCCTGTGATTTCAAGGGTTGACAAGAAATAAATAAAAATATTCAAAACTTGTTATCTTTTTCAAATGAGTAAATAAATATTTTTAACCTATTTCAGGCTCTTTTAGCATTGGGAAAAATGCAAATAACCCTTTTCAACAATTTCCAATTTGGCTTGAACAAAAAAATAATAAATTAATCAAATAATAAAAGTTGGCTGTATGGTTGGATCAAGTCTTTTTCAAAAAAACGAATATTGAGCTTTCGTGCAAAATTTTGAGTTCATTTGAATATAATTTAAATTTACTATTTTTATATTGTCTTTGTTTTTTTGATTATTTTCCCAAGAAATCTAAAAGTTATTTTTGAAATAAAAATAAAAATATTTTGATTTATGATGCTATTTCTTCTAAAAATATACTTTAAATTATTACACAAAAAAGGCACAATGTATTCTTAACGATGAAAAAAAGCAATACCAGAAAATTCATAAAACATAATCAGATTTAATTTGAAATCTCAAATAAACAGCTTTTTAAAAGAAGTTTTAAAATCAATGTGAGTATAAAAGTTTCAGATGTTATTTTTATCATAATAATGAATTCAAGTCATAGACAATTGTTTATTTTTAAAAATAAAAAAACTGATCATTGAAATTTTCTTGTTTCTGAACAATATTCAACAATTTGCTAATTTTCTTCTGGAAAAATGCAAAATATCACATCTTGTTTATCAATAGATTTTTTACCTTTTAATAAACAGATGAAATTCAACTTATGAATTGGGTGCAGTTTCTGTGTTCGAACAGTGTTTGATTTAGGAAGCAGCGTCAGAATTGGAAGAGCTTACAGAATGAGTGGATTGGAAGAGAAAGGACAAATGAGAAAGAGAAAAGAAAGAAATGTGAATAATTATAAGGTTGTGTGCTTCAATCAATGAGTATATTTCTGACAGTCATTTGAACAAAATATTGAACTTCGAACTGATTGAATGCTTGATAATGCTTTGTAAATTATCAAAGGGAAACATCAAAGAGATTATTGAACAAAGCGTCAATGCTTTTATTTCAATTATGAATCATCACAGCAAAAATGTGTACGACTTGCTGAAAAAAAGGATCTGTAGAAATCATTTTGGAGGTAACATTTCTATTAATACTGAAGGATGAACAAAACGAGTATGTTCGAGATTCTTTTTCACAATTTGGGATTACCTTGGAGAGAATTGTATTTGAGAAAGAAAATTTCATTACATGGAATAACATTAAAGGGTGATATTTGAAAAGATTGTAGATGAAGGACACGAAGATGTGATCATTTGTTAAAGTGAAAAACATTTCTGAAAATTTGATAATGACTTTGAAGGAGATATTACTTTCAAGGATTATTTTGCATATTCATAGTTTGTTGTGAAAAAATTGTTTTATTTAACATTTGAGTGATTTGTTTGAAAGGGAACAAGACTTATTGATATCTGCTGCATGTTGGAAGCGTCATTGAGGTTTTGGGAAAAAAGAAAAACAGAAGGAATGTGATATTATTATGAGATGAACATTCTCTGAAATATTCAGTCCGTATATCATTCGTTCATCCTTCCTTTTTTAGAAGCAAATAACAAAGTGTTTTGATGAATCTTATTTATAAATTATTTCTTATCAAAATTATTTTGTCGAGAAATCCGTCTTTTTTCATGATCAGAGAATAACCATTTGCTTCCAAAAATACAAATATCAAATTTGAAAAAAAGGAAAATCTTCTATAAGAAACATATTTATTTACATTTTGTTTAGAACAAAGCAAAAAGTCAAATTCACATCAGAATCATTAATGATAACCTTTTTTCTTCTTCTGAAGCTCTTTCATAGATGCATAAGAACTTATTGCATGCGGTATTAAAAACTCAACATATCGCTCAATTGTGGTTGGAAACGAAAACTGCTTTTTTGATGTCTCCATTTCAAAACACTGATCCATCAAATATTGCAACCCTCCTTCCAAATACTCTCTTGTTGGATTAAGCAGATCAAGTTTCAAATCGTCAGTTAATTTCAGTTTTTTATTCACTGTTTCGTTGATTTGTTGAAGAAAATTGCGATATTTCTTATTTTCGAATGCTTTTTCTGAAATCTCGCCCATCGAGTAGAACATGTCCCTGATGTGGTCGATTGCATCAGAAACATCCTTCTTCTCTCTTGAGCGCATAAATCCCATGACCATATCGACATACCCAAGGCGCATGGCTGACATATACACAGGCATCCTCTGGGCCATCAGCTCCCACAGATGGTACATCAGACTGATGCGAGTAAATCGTGTAGCCTGGGGGATGATGAAGCTGATGAAGTGCTCCAGAACCTCATCTGGAAACAGAATGGAAATGTTCGCTTTCTTCTTCATGCACAGCGCACTCATTTGCAGAAGTGCCTCGTAGTTCAAGTCTTCATCGCGGATAAACACAAAGTCGTGCAGGCGATAGTAATACAAGTTCTTCAGACGTTCGTCTGCCCTTTTAAAGATCTTCGTTGAGAGAAACTTGTCCATCAAAAGAAGAGCACTGAAGTAGTCGCGCTTTAATGGATGGCTGGCATTAACAAAAGATGG
This sequence comes from Monocercomonoides exilis, assembly GCF_001643675.1. Classification (NCBI taxonomy): domain Eukaryota; phylum Preaxostyla; order Oxymonadida; family Polymastigidae; genus Monocercomonoides; species Monocercomonoides exilis. Next base: position 160,420 of record NW_027150586.1, on the reverse strand, counting down.
TAAATAGATTATCAAATAAAGTCGAGTGAAAAGAAAGAGGAAGAAAATAAATAAATAAATAAGAAAGAGAAAGAGAAAGAAAGAGAATTAATAAAAATATTGAAGCATTAATTGAGACTTGTGAAGACAAGAAAGAAACAACCAGTACAAACAATAGAAATTCTATGGTGCATATCATCACATTGGGCTTAATAAGTTCAGATTCTGAATACATTTCGGATGAGAAGCCATCTAATCAAAGAGAAACAAACAGACAGATTGAAAATCATCAATAAAAGATATTCACATTCATTTAGCATAATTTCATTTATTCAAATATTGGTTAATCTCACTTTGAACAATCAATAACTTCAAACTGAATCTTTCTCCTGCGACAATCGAAAGCAATGCATTCACCCGCACCTGCTGTTCATTTGCTTCTCTCTCAGCCTCTTCCCTCCTCTCCCTCGCCTCTCTCCTCTCTCTCGCTTCTCTCTCAAGCCTCTCCTGCGGTGTCTCGCGTGCTCTTCGCTCCTGTTCTTCTCTTTCTATCTGCAGTCTTTCTTCTTCTGCTTGCCGTCTTGCTTCCTCTTCTGCTGCTTCTTTCGCTCTCCCCAGCCGCTCCAGCTCAATCAGTCGCCTTTCCTCTTTCTCTCTCATCTCTGCAATCAACCTTTCTTCCTCTGCTTTCCTCCATTCTTTGTCTTTTTCCTTCTGATTCTCCTCCTCCTCCTCCTCCTCTTCTTCTTCTCCTTCATCTTCTTTTCCTTTTCCTTTTCCTTCCCCTTTTTCTTTTTCTTTTTCTTTTGCTAATTTTTCATTAAGACCTGCCTCCATTGCCATCAGCTCCTCTTCTATTCTCTTCTCCTTCCTCTCCTTCTCTTTCTCATCCAACATCCTCATTATGTTCGCCATCTCTTCTTCTGAGTCCACTTCTTCATCGTCTGCAGCCATTGCCCCCCTCAGCCTCCTTCTGTCCCTCTGCCTCACAGCTCTCCTGAGTGTCACCCATCTTTCCTCGTTTGCCACTGGCTGGTCGTCAACATTGAGTACCGTATTGATCCAACTCTCCACAGACTTCGAGTTTTCCACAAAGGCCTTCACCAGAATGTCCATAAACAATGTCTTCGGATCCTTGGTCATCATCAGCATCTCCTGCACTTCTTTCTCCTTTTTGGCTTCCTTTCTTCTTTTGTCCTTTTCTGCTTTCTTCTTCCTCTTCTTCCTTTTTATCTCTATTCTTTCTCTGTCCTCTCCTCCTTCTTCTCCAAAGAAATCGCTCAAATTGTCCTCCGTCAGCTCAGATTCGCTTCTCTCCTCCTCCTGGATCATCCTCTCCACTCTTTCCTCTTCTTCTCTCCTCCTCCTCTCCAGACTCGTCTCCCGCACATTCCCATTCTCATCCAGCTCCCTCACACCAATTTGCCGATACACCATTTGATTCCGATCGACTCTTCCACCGCCTCTTCGCCCAAACCCTCCTCCTTGCCTCCTCCTCGCAATCGCGTTCCAGTGCTCCAGATTCCTCCTCTCTGCTCTCCGCATCCTCCGCGCTCTGAAGTTCACCTGATGCAGATGCCCATCGATCTCTTCCTGGATCCATCCGAAGTCGCCATTCAGCATCTCACTCTCGTTGTACAGGAAGCACATCACAAACGCTGCTGTCCTCTTCAGCTCCACCTCTCTGCACATGCGGAAGGCATCCAGCAGAAGCAGCGACAGATTCATCTTCCCCTTTTCGCTCAGGCATTTGTAGTAGTTATCATCCAAATCATACACTGGCCGCACAAACCCTCTTTCCAGTACAACAAGCGCTGGATACACCAGACGCGGACTCTGCCTCCCTGCCATCAGCTGCATCAGCTCCCTCTTCTCTCTCTCTTCTTCCTCTTGCTCCCTCTTCTTCTGCTTCAGCGTCCTCCGATCTTCCTGCTCCAACCTCCCTCCCGTCCTCTTTTTGCGCTCCAGTTCCTTCTCCTTCCGCAGACTCATGTTCTTCAGCCTCTCCCTCGCCTTCATCGAGGCTGATCTTGTCTTCTCTCTCTCATTCAGCAGCAGCCGGCAGATGGACACCAGCAGACCCACTTTGCACAGTGCGAGGCGCTGCTCGTTGGAGTCTCTGACTGCCTCTTGCAGCAACCTCAGGCAGTTGAGTGTGGTTTCGCTGTCATGCACCATCGTCTGAGGGATGATGCGAATTGCCTGGTGGAAGATGTGTGTCTGGAAGCACGCCAAGGCAGGGAAGGCACCACAGAGGGCAAACAGAGCAGCTGTCTGTTAGATGGGAATGGGAATAAATGAGTTCAGAAACAAGAACATTATTCAATTGGATGAAGTTGGAAATAAGGCAATTATTAAAATGAAATCAGAAAGGATATACAAACACATAAGAGAATAAAATAAAAATGTTTCAAATGAATATTTTTTTATTTAATCTTTAAGACACAAACCTGAGAGGAGTAAAAAACTACCTGAGGAGTGGAAGAAGACATGAGAGAGAAGATAGCAGGGGCAAAGCGCATTCCAAGCAGATCGTCGGCTACTTCGCGATGATGGCGGAGCTGCTGAGAGAGTGTCATGAGAGGAGAAATAGTCACGCTCTGAGGCTTGGCACTAAATGGGAAGAGTTCAAATGGGGATTAAATTATGTGCACATATAGATAGATAGATAGACAGATAGACAGATAGATAGACAGATAGATAGAAGAATGGATAATTGGAGAATAAATAAAATATTGAAAAGATGTTGAAAGATATGGAGAATACGAAAATCAGATTATGAAAGAGTGTTAAAAGAAAAGAATTTTCATCAATTTGAAGAATAAAACAAAGCAAATGAATCAAACAAAAGTCGTTCAACAAGTTTCTGCAAGATGGGAATTGGCAGACGCTCCACAACTTCTTCGGGTGCCTCTCTGATTCTCTTCTTTCTCCCTGTTTCATCAAAACAACACATTCAAATATGAAAAAAGTCAAATGCATTCAGAATGAAATAAGGATCGATGAAAAGATAAATGGCATAATAGAAAGACAATTAGATGCTAAATAGTGAAAGAATTGCTTCAAGCCTCTCCTTCCGAGCATCTGGTGCATCACCAAGTGAGCCATCCATCTTGTCTGAAAAGAATATCCTTCATCGCAGTCCATCTCTTCAATCGTCTCTTTCATCGCTCCTCTTCCTTTTCTGTTGTCTTCATCTTCATCATCACTATCGTCACTATCATCACTGCTTGTATTGCTGTCTGTGCTGTGCGAATCAGCTTCCCCACTCACATCCTCACTCACATCAGAATCTGCCCCATGTTCATGATGATGTCTATGTTTATGCTTTTGCCTGCATTCATCATCCTTGTTCATTTTATTGTCTTCCTTTCCTTCTCCTTCTCCTTCTTCTCTTTCTCTTTCTCTTTCTCTTTCTCTTTCTCTTTCTCTTTCTTTCTTCTCAGCTCTTCTCAGCTCTCTTTCAATCAACTTCTGCTCTCTCAAAATGCTTCTTTTCGTCATCTTTTCTTCTCTCTCCAGTTTCCTCTTTGCTTTTCCTTCGCCAAACTGCTTTTCATAAGCCGATCCGTCGAGTCTTCTGTTGTGCAAAATGCGCTTCAGAACAGGAAAGAGAATGAGAATCTCTTCGTCAAATGTTGGCTGTGTCTGTTTGGGTGGCAATGAAGATGACTGATTGGAGGACGAAGGAACAATTGAAGAAGAAGAAGAAGAAGATGATGATGATGAAGAAGAAGCATAAGAAGTTGGTTTCAATGTCAACGATGTCTGCCCCTCTGTCTGCTGTGTCCATCCTCCTCTTTCGCTCTTCTCTTCCCCTCCCACCAGCCTCATCAGCTCCTTCGCATCCAGCTGAGCTATGCCTTTTTCCTGATCAGCCTCAGAAATATAGTCAAATGCTACCTCGCCATCCATCACTCCGCCTTTCTCTTCTTCCAGGCGCTCCAACTCGGCTGGGTCGAAATACTCGACATCTCCCTCACGTTTGATGTGCAGCGATTCAATGGCAGAGGGAGTGGGCTCAGTGAGCATAAGAGAAGAAGAAGAGGAGGAAGAGGAGGAGGAAGAAGAAGAGGAAGCAGATTGTGGATATGAATCATTGTAATCATAGATATTTGAAGAAGAAGAAGAAGAAGATGATGATGATGATGATGAAGCAGAATAGAGATAAGAGTCATCAACACTGAACGAAGAGTAGCCACCTCCGCTGCCACTTCCCATGCTCTCTTCGTAATATGATCTCTTCATTGGCCCATCTGAATATCCCCAATCTTCACTCATATCTGCCCCAACTTCATTCATTTCACTGCCATTCGCCCTGTTTGCATACAACAGCTGCACTTGGAATATCTTTCTGTGTGTGGCGTTTGACGAGAAGAGCTGGTACAATATTTGCAGGCAGACATCCACAAGCAATGGCTCATTCTCGTTCTCGTTCTCATTCTCTTCGATGTCTCTGTGTTTTTTGTGTTTCTTTGGCATAAACAAGGCGAGGCCTGTTTCAGAAAGAGGGAGGATTTGTGAACTTTTGATTAATTCAGTGGAAGAAGAAGAAGAAGAAGAAGAAGAAGAAGATGATGATGATGAACAGCATAGAGCTGAGTTTGCGTCCACATCATCAGAATAGCTGCTGTTCTGATAATCTGTCTCGCCCTGAATAGCCAATGAAAAGCTCTTCTCGTCTCTTTCAATCAAATTCGTCTCATTCTCTGTGCTTTGTTCGTCTGTGTAATAAGAAGAGGGATCATTGCTGAATGCATTCATCAGTGCCATCATTTGATAAGAGGAGCCATGCTCTTTCATTTTGAGTGCAAGCTCATCATCCACCCCATTCTCAAGCTCTTCTTCTTCTCTCTCCAATGCATCTTCTGTTAAAGATGAAGAGGATGAAGAAGAAGAGGAGGAGGAGGATGAAGAAGATGATAAATGGGATGGGGGTGTTAATGGAGGAGAACGCATTTCAGGAACAGTTTCTTCCATTTGAGACAAAATTGACAAAGATAAATTCATCGTCTCAACAGAAGTTTGTTGAGTTGCAAATGATGCATCTGAGTCAAAAGCAAAAGAAGATGGTTGAGAAGAAGAAAATGAAGAGGAGGAAGAGGAGGAGGAAGAAGAAAGCAACGAAAACGGAACTGCTGAGCTTGATTGTGAAGTCTTTGGGGCTGAAGAGGAAGCAGCTGAATAAAAACTATCGTGTTCAGAAACAGGTTGGGACAAAAGTGAAAATGCAGATGAAGATGAAGCAGATGGAGGTGCTGATGGAGACTCGGAAGAAGAAATGGAACTTGTATGCATTTTGCTTGTTGCTTGCTTTTTGCTATTTGTTCTTTTTCGAAGTCTTTTTTTGATGTCTTTCTTCATCTGGTACAAAATGAGCTGCTTCCACAAGCCTGCCTCTCTTTTTTCTCTGTTTTGATGCCTTTTCATGATCATGTTCTTTTCCATGTGGAACTTTCGGCTTTCGTCTTCTTCCAACAGAATAGCTATCCTGTAAACATACCCGCAATCATACACCAACTGAGCTTGTTCTGGATCAGTTTCAAGCAAAATCCTTTTCAAAAAATAAAATTCATTTCCTTTTCTATGTTTGTAGTAATAATAAATTAGACATACAATGTTGCGCACAAAGCAGCGTATCTGGAATCTTCTGTCGACATCTGAAAAAACGAATAATTTTTAACAATTTGATGTAGAGCAAAGCATGCATACAAGATAAAGAGCATCAAATATTCTTATGAGCAGAGGAATATTATATTGCGGATCTATATCAGAAGGCAATGAACAAAGGCTCAAAAGAAGTCGAAAGCTTTCATCCTGCAAAATAAAATTTTAAAGCTCGTTTAAACCATAACTGAAATAAAACTCCTTCATACAAATAGTTTCTGATTCGGTCTGGTAACAATTGCATTGCACAAAAATACAAGAAAGTTACGAAAATTCAAGCAAGCTTCTTTGCATTTCTCATTTCCTTTCATTCAAAAATAAATTTTCAAAATTTTTGAATTAATTAAAATATTAAACCAAGATCTATTTGATTACGTATGTTACGTATTGATTCAATAGTTGTTGCAATTTTATTCGGTTTCAGGAGTTTCAAAGAGAATGTTGAATTCTAAATTTATTTCAAAGAAAAATTTATTGATAATAATGTAAGCAAAATTAAGGACATTTCATACGGCATTCATACAGATATAACAAAAAAATTAAACCTATATGCAAAGAAAATAATAAAAATCAACCGATCTTTTTGCATACTCTTTTCTTGTAATTTTTCATTGATCAGATTTATGTTTGTGTGGTATTCAGGTAGGAAAATGGTGCGAACAGTCATTAAAATGATGAACATGCACTTATCTGTGATTGAAAAATATTGCAAAAATTGATCATTTAACTATACTAAAAAGTGTAAATCATTTAAAATATTTTTTGAGCTGGCTTTGGTTATAGTTGATTTTGAATATAAAAATATTTAGAAAAGTGAGTTTATAATAAAATGGATGAAATGGGAGATGGAACAAAGCAAGCAATAAAAGGTGCAAAAATGGTATTTATAATTTTTTGTTTTTCTCTTTTCAGCATTGAAGTTTTCCAATTTTTTTTGCGCAAAACATAGTCACACAATGAACAAAAAGAAAGAGATAACGATTATTCATCAAATGATGAGAATAAAATTCCATCAAAATCAAATGATAATAAATCGAATTCAAATGCACAAAGCTGCAAAGCTGAAAATGAATGCTCATTACAACAAAACGAAAAAAGAAATTCTTTTAAAGCTGAAGGGAAATCTGAAGATAATTGTTCAGATGATGAATACGAAGAATACGAAGAGGAAGTTGAAGAAGAATACGACGAGGAGGAAGAAGAAGAGGACGAAGACGATTACGAAGAATCAGAAGAAGATCAAGAGAGCAGCAATGCAAGTGGAGATGATAATTCCCAAAGAAAGAATCTAACTTCTCAACACATTCAAAAGCATTTGTTGCATTGCCAAGCTGCAAGACCAATTGTGTTCGTCACTGCTCGATCAATGAAATTTGCTTCAAGAGCTTTGGGGAAACGAATGAATGAAGGAAAGAGGATAGAAAAAGCGAAATCAACAAGTGAGGATACAAAAGCAACTCTTCCACCTATTTCACCTCACAATATTCCTTCTTCATTCGTTTCGTCATCATCTTTCATTCCAACTTCTTTCACATCTCCTACTGCAAATAGATACGAAAAATCTGAAAAGCCTACATTTAAAAGATCAAATGTTCATCCAGAAAACGATGATAGTCGGAATGTTGAAGAAGCAATTCATTCGCTTCCAAAAGAATATTCAATCGACTCAACTGCTTTTCCATTTATAAAATCAACTGTCCCATCTGCAATTCCTCCAAAAGATAAGACTGCTTCTTCGTATTTCTCAGAGTTTGTCAAAAGCCAACTGGACGGAATGCCAACGACAGCCGATTTTGTGGAGCAGGACAAAGAAGCCAAAGAAGAAATTGAACGAAGAAAGCATCAGCACAGCAACGACCCTTCAGCCGAAGACGCATCACAAATCATTTCAAAGAGGAGATTTCGTGCAATTGAAGCAGTCTTGTCGAAGAAGCCTTTTGTGACAGTCCGCATTGATGTGCTGAACGGACGAGCATTCACTGATTTCTATGATATGCATTCACCTTCACCTTTCTCTCGCTTCACTCCAGGAACAACAGTTACTGTGCATATCGTATGCAACGGAACACGATTTCGAACTTATCCTCCGGTTCCGGCAGAATTGGAACCAAAATTTGCCTCTTATAATTCTTCTTCTTCTTCTTCTTCTTCTTCTTCTTCTTCTTCTTCTTCTTCTTCAAATTCACATCAATCATCCTTTTTGCTGTCATTCACAGATGCTTTGAGAGAACTGCCGATGGCTGAACTTCTCAGCCACGTTGACCCACGTCTTCTGTTTGTTGTTGTTGCGCAGCTGCCAAGCGGAGAACAGCGGAGCATCGGAAGCGGCTGGCTGAACTGGACAAAGGCGTTTTATGCGCCTATCTTGTGCCCTGTGGAGATCAAGTCGAAAAACAGAGCAGAAGATCATGAGTCAAAAGGGATTGTGATGGTGAAAGTGTCTGTTGTTGGATACGATTACCACTCGATCCACTTGACTGACGCTGAGCAAAGCAAAGCTGGTGCATTACAAGCAGGCAACGAAGGCTGGCAGATGGGAAGAGGAGATGCAACTGATGCTGCTAACAGTGAAGTTTCAACTTTTCCATCCTCTTCATCTTCCTCTTCCTCTGCTTCAGCCTCGACTTCATCTTCTTTGCAGAAAGAGCCAATTACAGTCGCAATGAAAATTGAAGCTGTTTTAACTCAGGCAACAATATCTCAAAGACTGAACCAATCTGCTAAGACAGAAGCACTTTTTGAATCAATGTCAAATTGGTTGTCAAAAGTTTCTCAAACCATACAGCAATCATGGAATCAAGAATTTGGTATTGATTCTACTGAGTATCAAAAAACAAGCTCATCTTCTTCATCTTCAACATCTCCTTCATCCTCATGTGCCACCTCACCCTCACCTCATCCTATCAATTCATTTCCATCCACATCACCTTCACTTCGCGGGTGCAGCTGCTGCCATTTCCCATCCTTGATCTCAAAAGCAACATCAGGTGCTGTCTATCCACTGTGCTTGTTTGTCACTCCATTGCGAGGAGCATTTCGCGAAATGGACACGCCACGCCACGCTGCTTTGTGTGCCTCGCTGCTCAACAAAATGGATGCTGAAATCAGAAAAGACACTCTTTCAGCGAATTCTGCTGTGGAAGAAGATTTCAGACTCCTCAGTGCACGATGGAATGATCTGGCTGAAATGAAGAAGCGGGAAAAGCTTCCTCAGCAAACAGAAGCATCCATCAGTCTTGGAGATAAAAGTGTTTCATCCAGAATTCTCCAACGAGAAGGGCGCCTGTGGAATGTGAGTGAGGTGCTGATCAACGGAAGAGGAACAGACGAAGAAAGAGCATTTCTGTTGTGTTCGCTTCTTTTGGGGTTTGGATTGAATGCTTTTGTGTGCTATTGTTCGAGAGTGAATTGGATGAAAAAGAAGAAAAAGAAAAATTATGACAGTTCCAAGGAAAGAGAATCTGATAAATCAAATAGAAGAAATTCTTCGTCGTATTGCTTTGTGACTCCAAGATTGGAAGAAGTGTGTGTTGCGACAATAAGTGGAGATGGAGCAGGTGCAAAGTGCAAGTTGTGGGATCCGCAGACAGGAGTTGTTCTCCCCTTTGAGGAGTTCATTGAACAGCGGAACAAGTCATTTGCTGCTCAGCTGAGACAATTGAACGAGAGAAAAACAAACGCAATGGAAGAAAAGATATTTGGAAGCAGAAAAGAAAGACAAAGAATGTCACTAAATGAAAGCGAAATGAATGGAACTCCCATTGCTTCTGTGTTTTGGCCAGCGCTGCTTGTGAACAGCTCAACTTTCCTGGCAAATCTACAACCTCCGTTTGTTTCTGTGGCTCCTTCTCGCAAACAGCATTCAGAAAAAAGGGAGCATGCTTCAGAAGGAAAAGAGGATAAAAGAAAGAAATCAATTACAATCAACACACGCTATTCGTTTGACTTCGCAGATCAGTCGCAATGGAGTTGCTATTCAGTTGATTGCGAATCGTTTGGGCAAAGGTATTCATTTTTCTTACGTATTCAATCCAAAATTTATTGTTTCTTATTTTTTAAACAATTTTTTTTGTAATTTCCTTTTCTATTTTTTGGCTTTGAATAATTATAGAATGAAGCATTGCTTATTGCCTCCTTCTTCTTCTCTTAGAAGCCTTTCTGTGTTCGAATCAACCTTGTTATCTTCTCTTTCGGAGCTCATTATAACACACCGCAATTCGCTAGCTCTTCCCGCGATTCCAATTGATTCTCGTTTTTCTTCACTTCTGTCTCCTTCTCTTCCACTCCTCGAAATGGAATCCACAAGCGGAATTTCTCTCTCATCTGCATTTGCTGATGTGGAGACGATGGCAAGCAGATCACTTTCAGATAAAGTATCTCTCAAAGCTGTTCCTCTGTTCCTTCGGGCGCCTTTGACGCCTCAACATGCGCTGGAATCGATTGTGGCTAATCAGCAGACACATTCACTTGTCGGCTCAAGAGATGCACTTGCTCTTGCGCTGTGCCTCAGAGTTGCACCTGTTTGCGAGGACGACAGGATTGCTGCTTGCTGGATTATTGTGGGAGCCTTGTTTCTTCAGAATCAATTCGAGAAGCAATAAAATTGGATGAATGTTTGTTTCAGTCGATCTGAAAAATATGAAAAAAATACAGAAATATAAGATATTGTTTTCTTTTGTATGATTATTCCAAAAATGGAATATGATGATGTTGAAATTTATTTGATTTATCTGATCGATACTTGACATAGCTCATGATTATCAGTTCTCTTTTTTATTTTTTCTGCAATCAATCAATAGAAAAATGTTTGATTATTGAATGACCTCTGAATTTCCTTTTTTTACATGTGATTCGAGCTCACCTAAATATGCAAATCAAATTTGAAACTTATTCAATAATTTAAAATTAAAATTCAAATTATCCACAGGAAAATTTAGGATTCATTTTATAATTCATATACCAAATATTTTTGTCAAAGTATTTTTGAATAATTATTTCATAAAAAAATAAGAAATTTGGAAATGAAGTTTTGTATCAATTCATCTTTTTATTAAAGCGTTCACAATCATGTCGCAAAGAATTATTTCTATTATACCCAATATATTTTCCATTGTTAATGTTTTTGCAAAACTGAAAATGTTAAGATGCATATATTACTTAAATATTTTGTTATTTATATTCAGCAGTGATTTTTGCTTTGATGGAATTCCCGATAATGATTTAGAGATTTTTGATGATTGGAATGGAGTTTATTTTTCAAAGAAACAACTTAAAAAGGAAGAAATAGTTTGCAGCATTGTATCATTCTTATTCATATGTTGAGCATCTCATTGAAATTCTAATCTGGAATTACAAATTTTTGAATTTGTTTTTAACCAGCCTTCTGATGCAATTCATTTTTCATTCGAAAATGCGAGTTATGCATGCTTAGTTGAAAATGATATCACAGCCCATTTCAAAACCAATGACAGTTTGTATAATTTACATTTGTTTAATTGAGATTTATACATCCATTCAGTTAAAAATTCAAGCAAAATCATATCAATTTATCAGGCCATTCTCGATGGAGATATTTTTTCGAGAAATGCAACAAATTCATCTGTGCAACATAATAATTTGGCATCAGTAAATCAATCAGCTTTTTATAAAAATGAGCCCAAGTATCGTTATTTGAGAAACACAACTGAATATGAAGCAATTGATGTGCTTAAGGACAATTTATTTCAAAAACCTATTTGGTTTTATGCATATGATGAATTATTTACACTTTTACCGCTGGAAATGTTTCAAGTTGCTCACACAACTTTTCTTGACTTTTCTTCTGATTCCGATCCATTTGGAAAAGATTTGTTCGATGATTTATTGTTTGATGCACAAGATTCGGATTTCACTTCATATGGCTATTACAGTGGAGAATTTCACCTTGCTGAGATTGATATTCCATTTTCAGAACTTATTGAATTTGAAAAGAATTTTTCACAAAATTTAGATTCTGAATTTGACAAAAGGGTGAAGAATCAAACATACAGAAAAGCCAACTATTTGTCTCTTCTTTATCTTGAAGGACATCCAAACAATCATCTTTCTCATAAAGACAATGTTTTATCTGCTTTAGACAAAAAATTCGCCAATGAAAAGTTTCAGGTTACTAATGATCCAATTCACGATCAATTGCATCCTTTTACAACTGAGGCCAGATTCTATTGTAAAGCAGAAGATTATTACAGAAGAAAATCACACAATTCGACGTCTGAAGATGGTTTGATATTATTTTTGAAAAATCAAGCATTCCTTTTTTGCTCTTTCTTGACGATTTTATTTTGATTTGTTTGTTGTTAAATCAAAAAATTCTGTTCTCTTCCATTTATTTATTGCTTACCTTTTCTTTTTAAATGTTTGATGTCTTTCATTAGAAGAGCTCATTCCTGAGATTACAGAGATTTTCCCTGTCAATTCAACATCTCTTCTTGTGTGGGTGTCTGTACCACAGTTGTGCAATGTAACTGGTTTCAAGCCACTTCCTTCCAAATCGCAGGCAATATACTCTTCTTGGTTTCCCATTGTGCAATCATTAGAGTCATTTGATAAGGCGCTGCAGGACAGATGGGGCAAATGGAACAGCTGCAACACAAAGACTATGCAAGGTGAATTGCTGATACTCAATACAATGCTTGATATTATTGATGAAGAGAAAAAAGAAATGAAAGCAACAAAGAATTCAAAGAGTGCTTCAAACAGTTTCTATTTGAAGACAATAAACGAATTTTTTGGATTTATTCATCGTCTCATCCAATTCATTTGGAACGTTGTTTCTGGTTTCTTCAAAAGATTATATCACAAGTCATCATCCAAAATAAAGGAGAGTTTTCACACCGTTTCTGCCAATGTGACTGATTCAATGATTGAAAACGAGTTTTTCACCCGTATCGAATCAAATGCGGTTAAATTGGCTCTTCGTGACGTTCTTTTGGATCGAAAGTTTATTGCGAAAAGCGACGAGATTGCCATGTTGTTTTTAGCTGAAAAGGACTTTTTCGAAAGTAACGCGAGCCAAGAACTGCAAATTGTCAACAAAAGCGCAAATCTTAATGACACAAAGCTTTCCTCAAACAGCACAAGGCCCCCTCAATGCAGCGAAGACGATGGGTTATTTTCCAACAACTCTTCTTATCAGTCCGGCGCATCGAATTTGCTCACATCTCTTTTGTCTTTATTGCCAACTCCGCCTGCTTATTTTAGGCAGCCTCGCAATCATTTCACCAGGCCACAAACATTTGACACTCATTCAATTCGTTCGAACAGAACCATTTCATTGAATACTTCGAAAGAAGAAAAAGAAGACATAAACGCGAAAGAGAAGCAAAGTGAAGGGAATCAGGAAAAGGAAGAAAAGAAAGAAGAAACAAAAGAAAATGAGAAAGAAGAAAAGGAAGACAAAGAGAGTCAGGAAGAAGAGGAAAGTAAAAAAGAGCTACTTGATAAACTTCAAAAAATTCTGGATTCTTCATTCTCAGACATATTCTCAACCAGCAATTTCAGTATCTTATATCCACACCATGATCCATCCTACCACTTCACTCTGAAGCAGCGCCGACCTCCGGATGATCCTCTGTTGTGGACTGAGGCTGATTTTCTTGGCGATCTAAATTTTCTTTCGCTTGGCAGATACAAAGACCAGTTTGCCACTTACCGCTACAGAAATGGGGAGTTTATCAGGACTTGCAGAATAGATAACATTTCATTGGGGTATTTCAGCGGATGGGGAGAGGAGACACGAGTGGGAGATGTGCTGAATAATCAGAGGAAACAGAAGCTAAAAGAAGAGAATCATATTGAAAAGAATGATGATGCAGAAATCGAATCTAGTGACACAGATTCATCCGTTTCTCCTTCTTTTCTTTCGTTTCTTCCTTCAAAGTTTAATAGGCCTTATTTTTCTTTGTATTTCACGCAAAATTCAACGGTGTATCCTGTGATGTTTAAAGTTAGAGCAAAGATTCTTCCGTTAGTTACAGAGATGCGGATTTATTGTGATCCGACAGCCAATCTTCCAATAATTGAGCGAGTGAATGAGATTGGCGCTTTTAATTTCGTTGCAGATGTTTCCACGAATAAAATTTGTGGACATTCAAAATATTCGCAGAAGAGTCAAATAAGACCAAAAAAATCTGCAGCTGTAATCTGTCATCCAACTGATGAAGCTAATAATGAAAATAATGCGAATATATCTCAGCATTTGAATCATGGGGAACGAAATATTTTTTCATTAATAAAAGAAGCTTCAAAGCATTTGCATTATTCTTCTAAAAGAAATATCATACAACAAGAAACAGCCAAAAACAACAAAAGCCCCGATGGAAATTCTTCTGATATTCATTTCAAATTCATGTTGCGCGATTATTTTGATGCTCTCAATGCAGCACAGGAAACTTCTTTCGAGCCAATTCCGTTTGACATTAAAGATGATATGCTCGTGTTTCACATAACAATAGGCAATACTAAATTGGACATTCCTCTCGAAAAGCCAATTGATTTTCATTTATATTTTGATCAATAATATTCTTTACCAAAATTCCATTATTAGGATTTTTTTTACAAAATATTTTTGAATGTGAACGAAAAAATAAAAATGGTACAGAATTTTTGAATTTATGAAAAATTAAGTGATTTGTTCCAAACTATTTCCGCATTTGAATAATTGAAATTCTGACATTATTTTTCAAAATAAAAAAAAGAAATTTTAAAAAGTTGAGAAAAATATTTGAAAGCAATTTGTGGAACAAAATTCGAAAAGTTAAAAAAAAAAAAAAAAAAAAAAAAAATAATAATAATAATAATAATAATAATAATAATAATAATAATAATAATAAACTCACAAATAAATTCTTTCGTCCGACATAAACCTCTCAAATTTATATGTCGCAAAGGTTTCATTTGTGCATATTAAACATTTTTGCTAATACCATATTTCCCTTATCTTTTTGAAAATAATAATTAAAAACATAGTTATAAAAAATTTCTAAAGGGTGTTAACTTTCATTCAATTCATAAATCAGTCACAGTTTGAACAAGAGCTTTCATTCATATTGAGAATTATCCAATTTTTATGAAGAAACTTTTCCGTTGATTAATTATGAAAAGCAAGCCATTTATTGCATCGATTTGAGTTTGTATTAAGGATGTGTTGATCTGTTGCGATATCGATCAAGAAACATCAAAACTCATGCTCTTTGTTTTACTGGCTTTCACATTTGCAACATCACAAGAATTGAATGAAGAAGATATATATGAAGTTTACGTAAAACAAAGTGGAAATGACACCAACACTGGCACAGAGATTGGTCAGGAAAAGAAATCATTAAAAAGTGCTTATGATCTTCTGAGAAAAAATCATTCATGCAACATTTATGTTGTAAATTCCGCAACTGCATTGAAAGCGGAAGCTATTTCAATTGGATCTGGATATGGAATTACTATGGAAGGAGTTGACAGCAAAGGAACAAAAAATGAAATTGTTGCAATAAATTGTAACGTTCATCCAGGAAATGATTTATTCTCATGTAGTTGGGATGTTGAATTCAAATATTTAGCATTCCTTTTTCCAATCACTTTGAATAAAGAAAATGTCCCACAAGGAATTTTTTCATTAATTCGTGGAGGAGAAGAACTCACAATTAACAACTGTCAATTTATTCGGCCGTTGTCTTATGAAACAAAAATCCATTTGAATTTTGTGAGAATGCATAATGGGATATTAATAATGGAAAATGTTGAGTGCACTGATGATGATGATATTGCAATATTTGACAATACTCTTTTCGGCATAAATCAGAAAGTAACAGTGTCAATGAATAACGTCACGTTAAAAAAAATATCAAGCAATATTGAAATTGTAAATATAATTGGATCTCATTATGAAGCAGATGTAACTTTGAATGGCAGCACATTCACGGAATGTCAATCGTCTAGAGGTAGTGTTGTCTTCTTTTATAGCGAACATCATAAAAGCAAATTCACAGTTGCAGATGGAGGAGTCACAACTTTCACTTCTTGCAATTCAGGCTACGCAGGAGGTATCTATTTGAATATGACAGGAATAACATCAGCATCACAACTGAAATGGCCAACAGATGGAAAGAATCTGGTATTTCAGAATTGCAGTCGTGGAAAAGGAGAGTCAAAAAGAAATACTGGATTGGCAATTCGCACGAAAAATGAGTTTATATTAAAAGACATCGCAGATGCAATGAAGGCAAGTTTTGCAGCTGA
This sequence comes from Monocercomonoides exilis, assembly GCF_001643675.1. Taxonomy (NCBI): domain Eukaryota; phylum Preaxostyla; order Oxymonadida; family Polymastigidae; genus Monocercomonoides; species Monocercomonoides exilis. Next base: position 144,505 of record NW_027150586.1, on the reverse strand, counting down.
TTTCACACGAAAAGACAATTCGTGGAACGTTGTCGGATATGACGAAGAAAATAAAATGGAATACGATTTCACCAGCAAATATTTCGATCCTCCTCCTCCAAAACCAGATAACATGACAAGGGCATTTGTGAAGAAAGATTGTTATGGAAACGGCGTGAGTGTTGAATCTGCAATTAATAGTTTAAATGATGCTTACGAATATTTGACAAAAAGTGGAGCATGCTTTGTTGACATTGTCAGAACGGATGATCCAATCAAAGCTGAGGAAATCACATTTGATGTTGATAGTGGAATTACAATCGAAGGAGTGAATGACAATGGAGAAGGAAACACAGAAGCTTCAATCAGTTGTGATGTTTCTGTTTCATCAATTCTCTTTTCTTGCCAGAAAATTGTGGAATTCAAGTATCTGGCTTTCCAATTCTCTTCAACAGAAAAGAATTGGGACTCATTAATCAGTGCAGGATCAGGTTCAATATCACTGAAAATATCAACATGTCGATTTGTCAGAATCGGATCACAAACACAAGAAGGAATGAATTCAAATGCTGATGGAAACAGTTCCATCGGAAAACATCTGGTGTTTGTGACAACTGGAACAGTGGAAATGGACACAGTGAAATGCACAGATGAGACCTCATTTGTGTCATTCTCTAGGTTTCCCTTTGATTTTGATGGAGCCAGTGAAGTGTCATTGAACGGAGTGGAGATTAACAAACTCAATCTTGAAGTGGGACCTGCAATAAACATTGATTTAAATGGAAATTCGGATGGAAAGATTTCTGTCGAGGGAGTGAAAGTTCAGGAAATATATGCTGAATTTGGAAATGTTGCAGGCTTGAGAATTAAATGTTTTTATAATGAATCAAATATTTCACTGGGAAGAACAAGAAAATGCACATTCAAGTCCTGTTCATCATCGAATGGAATCGCTGGTGCAATATGTATTGATATGTTCAAGGCAGTGTCAAATTTGAAGCTTCCGGCTGCAAACAATCTGGAGATTGACAGCTCAAACAAAGCTGGATCAAAAACCACTTCGATGTTCATATCGGCATTGGATTTCAAAGAATTCTGTGAACAAGAAAATGCCTTTGAGTTTGCGAATGATTTTGATGATTCCACTGTTGGGTGGATTGTGGCAGCAATAAGTTCAACATCAGAGCCTGAGGATGTGTATGAAAAGTATATCAAGGGAAAGAAAAAGAAACCAATTGACAATCCAGAAGAAGATCAAACAAAAGATGAAAAGAAAACAAGCACAGGAGTGATTGTTGTTGCCATTGTTGTGCCGATTGTTGTTGTTGTGGTAGTTGTGGTGATTGTGATTGTCATTGTTGTTGTGAGGAAAAAGAGATCAAAAAACTAATTGTGCATGGATAAGAAACAAGAAATGAAAGATTAGAATAAAAATTATTATTCTTTTTTCTTTATGAATAATAAATGTTCTTGTTCTTCATTGTGTATTCATCACTTTTATTTCTTTTTCATCAATTTCTCATGTGATTTTTTATTTCATAATTCATATCTTTTTTTGCACTTTTTCAGTCAAATGCATAACACAAAATATTTTTAATTCCAAGGGATTCCCAAGAAAAAATTCGGTAAGAGTACACATTGAAACAGGAATTCTTTTGTTTTTTTGCGAAATTTAATGGCATAATAATACAATGTGATATTCACTGAAATAGAAAAAAATTTATATTGTATGATTTCATTTATTATGTTATTGTTTTTAATGCTAATGATTTTGTGCGGAAACGTTTTCTTATGAAGTTGAAAAAATTAGAAAAATATAATTTTTCAAATTATTAATGGGATAAGATAAAATAATTGTAATTGGTGAAAAATTCAAAAAGCCGAGATCCCATTGTGCAAAAGATAAAAAAACGTTTTTAATGATTGAGATGTTAATTTGGGAGATGGAGATGGTGAAAATTGCTTCGGAATGCGTTCATTTGATAAAATTTAAATTACGAAAAAATAGAAATGATTTATTTTTTTATTTTTATCAATAACACATTTCCGCAAACTTTTATCATACAGCATGTGCTTTAAACAACATATATCATCAGAATAGTGTGTTATTTGTGAAATTTGAAAAATGCTATATTGTACTATTATGCCAATTTAATAATTTGTTTGTGCACAATATGATATTATGATTTTATTCGATAAGTTTTTTTAATATTTCAGTGCCGACTGAAACAGATTAAAATTAATAAAAAGTCAATATTTCCATTAACAAAATAATAAATTTATGGGCAAATTGTTATCAATAAAATTTGAATATTACAAACAACAAAACAAAATAAATGATTTATTGCTAGATTTCTATTCAATGCCAACAAGTATCAACGATTCGAGAAAGGATATTGCAGATTTGAATGATAAATGTCCTTGCGTTTCATGTTCATTTGATTGGCTCATCAAGAATGTGCTGAAAGTTGTCTATAAAAAATGTCCGAGATGTTTGAATAAAATGCACATTTATTCAAGATTCGAAACAAGAAAACAATACAGATGTGCAAAATGCGACAAATCGATCAGTTTATTTGAAAATACTTCATTCTTTAACTCGAAAATACCATTGAACAAACTTCTCAGAATCATTTTACATTTTTGTTTGAAATTGAATATCACTCAAACAAGTTTTCATCAAGACATCAACAGAAAGACCGTTTGTTTTTGGTATTCTCAATTTCGTGTAATTTCTTCGATAATCACATTTCAGGATTCTCAGCCAATTGGAGGTGATGGTGAAATTGTAGAAATTGACAAGGCTATTCCAAGAAGGAGAAAATTCCACAAGGGAAGTTCAAAATCAAAGGTTTGGGTGATTTTTTTTGACATCATAAAAAAAGATCAAAAATCGAAAAAATAAAATCTATTATGGTATTTGATGATTAAAGAGTTTGTTAAATTTATTTCAAGTATTTAGGTTTTATTTCTGTAATATATATTTGTTTTATTAAGAAGAACAAAAAAACAAACCTTTTTAATGTTTTTTGTGAAAAAGGATTTTTTGATCAAGTTTAAGAAAAATTAACAAATAATAAATTAAGTTTAACCAACAAAACACATTCAAAAGAAAAAAAAGAATTTATATATTTAATACAAAGCAAATAAAAGTGAAAAAAAATAATTAAAGAACTTTAAAAAATGCAACAAATATGTGAGTTTTTATTATTCCGTCGACAAAGAAATGTGCCTTTCATTAATCTAGATGAAATCTCTTAAAAATATTCCAGTATCTGCTGATCAGCCCAACAGATTAAGTAAATATCGTTTCAAAAAATGAAGGAGTTACAATAATTAATGATAACAACTTTCATAAACTCTTCTTTTTCTCTTAATTCTTCATATTACATTCCCATTCAGCTTCTTTCTTATCCTCCATTCATTTTTCTTCAGTTTCTGCTCTCCTTCATCTTAATCCCCCATTTGAAAATGCAATTCATATTGTCTTCTTTTATCTCCAATGTTTTCCAAATGAATCTTTCATAACACTTCTTATCGCTTCTCAGACTAAAAAATAATTTGTCAATCTTTTTCTACGAATTCATTTCGTTCATTTTCTTTATTTTCTCTTCTCAGTCAGCTCCCACTTCCTCAACCACACCTTCGTCACCAGTCCCATCTAAAACAACCTCAGCACATTCCACCTCACCTCCACTACAAACACACTCTCACATAACTCCTTCGACAAGTCCAGCTGTCACATGAGCAGCGACATCTTGACACACAGAAACCAGCAGACTCCCTCTGGCGATATGATTTCCTTGACGCAAAGATCAGCCTGTTCTGCTTGATTGAAGATGTGACTGAATGAAAAAGAAGAAAAAGAAGAAAAAGTTTGAGATTTAATTTCATTTCAAATGTCTGAAATCTCCTTCAAAATCTTCTGTGCCACATCTTTTTTGATTTCTTCTTTCTTCTTCATTTCTTCCTCAAAACTTTCAACTTTTCATCTTTCTCCTTCTTTTCCTTCTTTGTCTTTTTTCATCTTCTTTCTCAATTTTTCTATCTCCTTTTCCTCTTTCTCCCTCATCTTCCTCACTTCCTCCTCCACTTCTTCTTCCCATTCCAACTCCTCAGCTGAATATATTCTGTTCCATCTATTTCCATCGCTAGAAAACGGTGAGTATTGGCTGATGACAGATATTTCTGATCCGAATGTGGATGTGATGTCTGTGGATCCATTGGAGCTGTTGTATGAAACGAAAGATTATTTCAAAAAGCTTCTTGTTGCAATCGAAGTGCAGCAATATTCTCTTCTTTCGGGAATATCAGTTTTCTTCTTCTGCTTCACCATTCAGAAGGTTAAGAAGCGTAGAGAAGAAGGCGATAGGAGATGATCGGCTATCTTCAGCGCATGCGATTGACCCTTCAGATGTGTCGGCTGTGGATGCTTCATACACATCGGCAGGAGCGATGGATGACATCGAGAGGCGGCTTGGGCATATGCGCGGCAAGCGGTGCTTAATGTGTATGTTGCGTATGAATACGATGTGGTGCTTTCAGCGATGCTTTCTGTTCCGCTGGTCGCCCCGCTTCCTTCGCTTGCAGCATCGGTGTGCACGAAGTCGGGGAGTAAGCGGATCTTTACAGAGGCAGATGTGAATGCGATCTGTTTATTACATTGCTGCTGGCTTCGCGATCTCCGCAGTCGAGGTGTGTGGTGGTGAAGCTGGACGAGGAAGTGATGAAGTGATGGGGAGAGGGGTTGCAGTGTGTGAAGTGGGGGAGATTGTGGAGAAGGGAATGGAGGAGGTTTGGCTGAGGATGGAGGATATGGTTCTGTCTCCAGCAGTGATTGCGCTTGCGGTTCTGGAGGAGCGGGAAGAGGAAGAGGAAGAGGAAGGAGAAAGAGAAGACAAAGACGGAGGCAAAGAGGGAGAAGAAGTGGATGTGGGAAAGAAAAAGAAGTGAACGAAAATGATGCATAGACAAATGAAAATGCTGAAAGCAAATCGCGTTTGAATGATTTATTGTTGAGCCCTTCGTCAATTTCAGATTTCGGACAGAAAATCAAAGAAAAGAGTGGCCAAAATCGTGATATATTTATTCTTTGTTTTTGCTTCTTTCATCTTCTTTTTTGAGAAACCTTTTTTTCTGAGTTATTCAAATGACTCTGTGAAATACCTCTTTTCCTTCTTCTTTTCCTCACCACCAACACTAATCCCTTGATAGCCTCATGTGCTGTTCAGTTCAGTGTAATCCTCCACCGCTCAAACACATCCCTCACTGTTCACTCGCTCCTGATTGCAACACACCTGCATTGCGCAATCTGCTCTTCTCAAGAATAATACAAGGAATAAGCAGTTAGAAAGAAGAAATAGAAGAATAAGGAGATAAAGATGGAGATGAAATTTTCTATGTGCAGAAGGACTTCTGTGTGAGTGAAGAGAAGTCTGTGGAAGGAGATGAAAATGTTAAGGGATTCAATGGAGTGTCAACAAGAACAGAAGGGGCAGACAATTGTGTGTGCAAAAAGGGAGAAAAAGGAAGAGAAGCAAATGTTGAGGAGGCTGTGATGTTTTGAGTGTGCAGCTGAGCAGATGAGAATGTGCTGTCAAATGAGTAAAATGTCTGGTACTGTTCATCATCATTTTCATTACCTCCTTCTTTTCCTCTGTCCCTCCTCCTCCTTTCTGTGACTGCCTGTGGAAGCCCTGTGTCGAAAGCGTCAATTTGATATGCATAAAACTCGTCTTTCTGTTTTGTCTTCGTCTTCGGCTTTTACGTTTCCAGCTGACTCCTTTCCTCTGCTCTGCGCTCAACTAACTTTTGTAGTTTTCTTTCTTTTCTTCTTCCTTTGGAACACGCTGTCCTCTCTTAGTTCCTTGGTAGTATCACAAAGATAGAGCATGAGCTCGACGTATCTGGCTGCTCCTTCCCCCTTCCACTGCCATTTTACGTGCGATGCCCATTTACTCCATTCAGCGCAGCTTGTTCACCAAATCTATTCGAAGCTCCAAAACATAGCAGGATGTGTGCCGCAGAAGAGAAAAGAGGATCAAATGCACATCCAGCGAAACTGCAGAATGCATTGAAAGTGACGATGATGTTGTTGAAAACAGCCTAACAAAATGATAAAACTTTTTGCGTGATTTATTTATCTTTTGATTGAAAATCTTACACACATTCGAATGTTGCGGATCTGATCCAATATGAAGTGAGAGGAAACATCAAAAAAGAAGAAGAATGTGATGAAGAAGTGGGAAAAGAAGGAGAAGAGGAAGAGCATAAAGAGGAAGAGAATGATGTCTTCTCAAGAGACAGTTCAGGAAATGCATCAGAATGCAACGATGGCTGAACTTCTCTTTTCAAATCGCGTTGCGTTCTTGCATGCCTTCTCTCTCTGCCTGCACAGCTGTCTGAATGCATTCCATTCCTCTTGCAAAAACTGCCTTTGTTGGTGTCTACACAACTGTCTGTCTCTTTCAAGATATATTTTGGCTGTCCTGCTCCTTTCTGATCTTTCTCCTAATCGCAGCAACGGTTGGCCAGATGACAACAGGATGCAAAAACTTTCAATTGCTCCATTAACTTTTTCTTCCACTGCTCAATGATGTGAAAACTGCTGTATCATCAGAAAAATGAGTTGAATCACAAGTCAACGACGAAGAAGATGAAATATCCGATTAATTGTGACGTGCACAATAAAAATGTGTCTTATCGGAGAAATTTATAGATAACATTAATAATTCCTCTTCGCTTTCACTTTCTCTCTCCTTCCTCTTTGTCTCCCCCTTCTTCATCTTATCTCCATCTTTATTTCCATCACTTCCCTTCTCTCTGCACGCACGCCTGCTCCAAAACCCCTTATCCACCATCACTTCTGTCTCTTCGCTCTGTACAACCCACTCCTCACACAGCTACCAGCTTTCCACATGATACTTCGGTGAGGCCTCTGCTTCCACTTCGTTCAAAAATATCATTCAAACAGACAATACAATACGATCACATCTGAACTCCGCTCCTCCTCTACTGCAATTGCTCCATTTCCAGTGCTCTTCCGTTCTTTGCTGTTTCAACATCTCTTCTTCTCGTTCTTCTTTGGAATCTTCATTTCAATCAGCAATTCCATTGTCTCCTGTTCATTTCTCTTCCATCTTCTTTATCATCTGTGTGATTATTTTTGAAATCAAATTATTTCTTTCAAAAAATTCGGTTCGAAAATTTTTTAAAAGCATTAACAACAAAACACCAAAAATTGAAAAATCTAATAAAAAAATATTTTCTTTGTTGTTTTAGTTAAAACATTTGTGTTTAATGTGGTTTTGATGGAATTTTTAATAAAAATTAAAATTCTCTATTCAATAACAAACAATCTTTGAAAAATCAACACACCAAAAAAATATATGATTTCAAAAATAATTACCCATCTTCTCCAAAATATGCTCTTTTCAGTTGTTGAAGCGCAATCGACGGGATTCTTCTGAACTTCATCAGCATCTCATTGAGCGAGTCGCCACACACCTCTGCCAAGAAATACGCTGCCAGCGCTAACAAAACACATGGCAGTACTGCATTCGGTATCTGCTTCGCCTTTACCACCACCAGCAAAGGGGATAATGTGTGTGCCGCGGCCTCCAGATGCTCAGCTACCCCATGCGCTCGAAAGATCGTTGCGCAATGAAATTGACCAGGTGCTGCAGGGTGCAGCGCCTCTCCACACACGCGCCCCATCAGCGCACATGTAGCAAGCGAAGGAATCATTGTACCTGCTGGCGCATTAAGTGGCATTGACAGCGGCTGGAATTCTTGATTCACAAACAGGCACGCACATTCACTCCGCGGCACGATCCTACACGCCTGCAGCTTCACCTCAGTCTGTATGTCTTCCTGTGGTGGAACCTTCAGCTGCGCTGTGTCGTCTGTCCCAATGACTATCCCTGAGAGAACACAAACGAAGAAGTCGAAGATGATGCGGAAGTGTGCGCAAATGTTTCGATTCGTCGGGTTCTGATTGAAACTTAAAAAAATGCATTATTTCACATTAAAATCAAAAGAAAATAATAAAAAAAATGAAGAAAATATAATGATTCATGCCTTTAAATACTTTAGTTCCAGTGTTTTAGATCAAACAAATTTATCATCATCGTCTCAATTTTCTTTCTTCGCTTCCTCTTTCTATTCGGTTGAGTCACAATCATTAAATCCCAAGACAACCTCACTGATCAACTTCCTTCCTTCTTTCTTGCCCCCCTCCCCCCCCTCCCTCCCTCCCTCCCTTTCTCTCTCTCTCTCATTCACACTTCTCACTCTTCTCGATAAGCTCCAACAATTCTTTGCCTGTTAAAACACTTGCAAAATGAAAAGAAATCAGCTGCTTCGAGGCAAGCTGTTACAATACAAAGTGGAAGAACATGCAATCAGCGAGGGGGAAAATGTGAGAAGGAAGAGAGAAGGAAGGATGAATGAGGAGCGATGACAGAAGAGAAACATGCTGAACGTGATCTGATTGCATGCTGCAGCCTCAAATGAAAAGAATGGAGTCATCTCATTCACCAGGCTGTTCAGTTCGAGATTGCCTTTGAAAAGATGAGTATATAATAGAGAAGATGCAGATATCCGGAAAGAAGAAGAGGAGGAGGAATTGCAGCAGATGATATGTATGATAGCCAAATGTGCGCTGCACAAACAGAAACACCAAATTGTCAACGTCAATCTTGCTGTTTGATAACATTCCAAATACTTTCAGAGCAGAATTCAGATGCAGCTGGACAGAAAATTGTTTGATATCCGAAAAGTATTCAATAATTGAATGTCTCGTTGTTGGCTGTTCTCCACTCTTTTGAAGAAAAAACGGAATCAGAAATAGAATTTCATCGCTTTCCATGTCTGTCTGTCCAGTCTGAGCAACAGGAAAACCTAACAAATAAAACCAATATATTGGGGTTTTCATTTTTTTCGTTGAATTCTTGCCTTTTTTTTGATATTGATATCCTTCCCTCGATATTGCCAGCCACTTTCCTTGCCAAAAAATTCCACAAATGGGTGATTTTTTTGATATCATAAAAAATTCCGACGTTTGATCATAAAAAATTTTCATTAAGGGTGGGGTTGATAAGATATTCTTTATACGAAAATACATAAAATTATAGTTAAATATATTGTTGTTATTTATTGTTTGTTGAAATAAATTTGTTTCCAATCGTTTTTCTAACAAATTTTGAAAAAAACATAAAAAATTTATACAAAAATTTCGAAAATTCGAAATACATTATAAAACTTTAGTTAACTGATTTCAAAAACATGATAACAATAATTACGATAATGGAATATAACAATTGCAAATTAAAAAATGTGTTTCATATTGTTATTGAAAAAAAAAAAAAATTGATTAGTTGATATTGAAAATTGTGAATTGAATCAATAAATTTACACAGATCATGCGCTGACTAACATATCGTCCTTTCTAATATCCTTTTCTCCTTTAAATGTTTCTTCTTTTCTCGAAAAGAAGAGGTTTTTGTTTGTTTTATAAATCCAACTGCTTCAAAAGAAACTAACATCTCTAATTTCCTTCTCAATCCCTCTGTCCTGTGGACTTTCTATGAATTCTCTCTCCCAATTCGATGTCAATTCTGCATAACACGATATCCAGCTTTTTCTCATTTTCATTCATTTCCACCTCCTGCCCTGAAAGAAACACAAAAACATCAACAGATAAATGTTCATATATAGAAAAATAAATAAAGACCAAACCGCTCTTCGACTGCTTTTTGCCAAGCACACTCATTTCTACAGCCATCATCATTCCAAAAATAAATCAATCTCTTTATTTCTGTCTCAGAATGGTTGAATACAGCATTGCATCCTTCTTCACAAAATATATTGTATATCTCACTGGAGGGTCTTTTCAGCCTGTACACATTGTGGTGGATGTGCAGAGGTGTATTTTCTATTTTTGGCATGATCATCTCCTTTAATAATATTCTCAATCACCAAAAGAAGTATATCTCGTTTATCTCATCAACACCTTGCACAGGAGGGATATGGGGCAGAAAAGGGATGAAAGAATATTTTTTGTGGCAGGGGGTGAAAGTTGAGTGTTTTATAGAATGTTCATGTTTTGAGAGGAGCTTTTGAAAGGAAGAAATTCTGAGACAAAAAGATGGGGAAGAGCAGGTGGAGATTTGTAGAGGAAAATGTAGTAAATATATAGAGAAGTGGTTGAGGATGATGAGGAAGGTGATTATTGTTGATGGGAGATATGGATTTTGAAAGGAAGGAAAGGGGGGTAAAAGCTTGAAAGAAGAGGACAATTGCGAAATGTTAGATCGGAAGAGGGGTAATTTTTGAGAGGAGAAGATATTTCGGAAGAGGATGAAAAAGATGAAGAAGAGGAGGGATTGATATTTTCTGATGATTTTGTGAGTTGAATGGAAGAGGGGAATGGAAAGGAAAAGAAATTGAGAAATATTTTCATTTTTTGTTTCTGAGGGAATGGAGAGGAAATCGCAAAAAGAAAGTGAATTGACTTAGGAAATATACAGCTTTATTGATTTATCCAATCTGTTCGTCATATATTTGGTGATTGAATTTTTTTAACCAATCTGAAGTTTATACATCAAATGAGACATTTTGGCCAATCAACAACATCACGCAAATTATTCTCAACATCGTAAATATCGTTCTACTGATTTCGCAATTCTCAACCCTTTTTTCTTTTTCCTCTTCTACTTCTTTCTCTTCTTTTTATAATCCTCCTTCATTCAATCAACCATCTTCCTCATTTCTCGGTTTGCAAACACAAAATTCGCCTTCTCACAATTCACTTGCTTATTCAGCTACAAGCACGCCTGTTATGAATCGCATAGCCAAAAATACACAAAATCTACTTTAGTCAAATATTGCTTCTTCTTCTTCTTCTTCTTCTTCTTCTTCTTCTTCTCCTCCTCCTCCTCCTCCTCCTTCTTCTTCTTCTTCTTCTTCTTCTTCTCCTTCTTCTTCTCCACCACCTCCTCCTTCGCCTTCGTCTTCGTGTTTTTCTTGACCTTCTTCACATTTTTTGCCATTAACCTCATCAGATGTTTTGTAAATTTCTATTTTTCGTACAAAAAGGCCAGAATCATTTTCTGTTTGTGGCAAGAATTGAAAGATGATAACTCAAAAGCTGCTAAAGATTCGGGGATATCCGATTTCTTTGATAAGCTTGAATCTGCCTGTTAAAAATATTGTGATTTCAATTAACTGCTCCTTCGAAGTTTTCAAATCAAACACAATATATTGTTCAATCAATGAAATCATTTGAAAACATATCAGCATCTTCTTCGAAAATACTTAAAGATAATAAATGGATTTCTCTGTAACTGCATGTATTCACCTTCCTCCTCTTTTTCAATGATATTTCCTCTCACTTCGTATTGGATCATTCCATCTTCCTTGGAATGAATATGAGCTATTCAATCAGTAGCCAGATAATTCGCCCTGATAAATATTTCATTCAGCTTTCCTTCTCTCAACAGTATCATCATCGATATCAAAGCCTTCTATTAGATTGCAGGATGTGCATCTGAACTGCTTTCCTCTTCTGCGACGGCACATCCCGCTCTGCTTCAGCGTTTCGAACGACATCCGTGCTCTTGCTGTTCAGAATGAGGCGAATGGGCATCGCACGTAAAATGGCAGTGGAAGGGGGAAGGAGCAGCCAGATACGTCGAGCTCATGCTCTATCTTTGTGATACTACCAAGGAACTAAGAGAGGACAGCGTGTTCCAAAGGAAGAAGAAAAGAAAGAAAACTACAAAAGTTAGTTGAGCGCAGAGCAGAGGAAAGGAGTCAGCTGGAAACGTAAAAGCCGAAGACGAAGACAAAACAGAAAGACGAGTTTTATGCATATCAAATTGACGCTTTCGACACAGGGCTTCCACAGGCAGTCACAGAAAGGAGGAGGAGGGACAGAGGAAAAGAAGGAGGTAATGAAAATGATGATGAACAGTACCAGACATTTTACTCATTTGACAGCACATTCTCATCTGCTCAGCTGCACACTCAAAACATCACAGCCTTCTCAACATTTGCAACTCCTCCTTATTATCCCTTGCAACATACTCAGTTGTCTGCCCCTTCTGTTCTTGTTGGAACTTCTCCAGAGCCACTCGCTCATTCATCTCCAGCTACAGACCCCTCTTCTCTCACACAGAATTCCCTCTGCAAATCTTCCACAAGCTCCGCCTATTTGTCGAACATATCTTCTTTGCATGCATCTTCAACTATTTCTTCATTCTCGCTGTCGACACCCTGTGCGATTCTCGGGAAGAGCAGATTGGGCAATGCAGGTGTGTTTGCGAGCAACAGCGTGTCAGCGACGAGGAATGTGTTTGAGCCACAGAGCATCCTTCTGAACAATGCAGCGTATGTGACAAGCCAGAGGATTCGGGTGGGTGGGGAGAAGGAAGACAATGGAGAGGAGATGGATTTGGCAGAGACATTCGAAAGGCCTAGAATGAATGTTTTTCAATCGAGAAATTGAAAGGAGCTGAAACGAAGAATAAGCCCGTTACAACACTATCAACGTTTTGTTTTGATTTTCTACTTGAAATCAAAAAACGGAAAAGGACTCATCAGTAAATTATCGAAACAGCATTAACTTTGCCAGCATTTTCATTTGCCAACCATCATTTTTATTCACTTCTTTTTCTTCTTCTTCTTCTTCTTCTTCTTCTTCTTCTTCTTCTTCTTCTTCTTCTTCTTCTTCTTCTTCTTCTTCTTCTTCTTCTTCTTCTTCTTCTTCTTCTTCTTCTTCTTCTTCTTCAACATAGTCATCAAAAGCAGCAACAGTTAAATTCTTCGAGAAAGAAAAAATAAAAAACTTGTCATCTTCATCTTTTTCTTCATCCGAACAGTCAGAAGTGAATTAATCACAAGAAAGAGCAGAAAAAGCAGAAATTGATGAAATCATCGAAGAGATCAAAAGAAAACATGCGCCGCGTCTACCTCTTCCTGTGATCCTTCCCCCATAAGAAGCAACTCTTCAGAATCCGTCTTATGTGTCACGAAGACAAAGACAAAGAAAAAGCAATCAAAATTCAACACAAACATTTTTGACTCGTTCAATTGCTGGCATTGGCACAGGAACAGGCACATCTCCTTCTTCAATGCAAAACGAATCTTTTCTTTCTCTTCCTCAATCATCTCCTTCTCCCTCTCCTTCATCTTCCTAATCTTCTCCAGCAATAACAGACCTCTCTCTCCATCCAAAACCACCCCATCGCTCTGAGTTTGCAATGGCTCTCCGCATAACAGCAATACACACTCTCCTCCTCCGATGCTATATCAACCGTTGTGCACAAGTTGAAGCAGCCCCAAGGTCATTGCCCTCTTCACTATTTTCTTCTTCCTCGTTGCGTTGATTTTTTCGCAACTTATTCCTGACATAAGAAGAGCAGCAGATGGGGAGGATGAGGAAGCAGTTCGGAAGAAGAAGGAAAAGACAATATTTTGTTCCATAGCCGGATATATTTGATGTGCTTACACTGTTTGCATAATTTCGGATGGTGGAGCGTTATGCGAAGAATCTGGAGAAAAGGAAGAAGTTGAAGGCGATGAAGATAACGCGAAAGATGAGGATAAAGAAGTGATATTGGAGGATTTAATGAACAACCCCAAAGAAGTTGCTTCAAAAGCAAAGACAAAAAAAAAGCAGAAAAGAATACAAACACCAAAGAATCAATAAGAAACGGCCGAAAAGACGAAATACATTCCAATGAGCCAAAACAGATCCACTTTCATCACGAGCACAGCAAAAACAACATCAAAAGCAGCAACAAATTCCTCTCCTTCACCATTTCCTTCTTAACAGCCTAAACAATAAATTTCAGGAAGAGGAAACTTTGGAACGATACACTTTACACGAGGGAAGCGAATTGACGGAGGATGGAGAGGAGTCGGAGGGAGAGCATTGATTGTGGACAGTCAAGAGATGGAGATGGGAAGAGGAGCTGTTGGTGCATCAACAATACAGCTATCACCTGCTGTTGGAGGAGGAATTGGAGGAGGAGGAGGAGTGGTGACATTGAGCGTGTTGGGGATGAAGAATTTCAACAGAGAAGTGACAAGGGCGATGCAAGATGAGCTTCAGAACGAGAAAGGGAAAGTGGACGATGAAGAAGCAAAGATCATGTTCAGTTCATTGGAATCTGATGATCAGAGAGATAAACTGCTTCCGCTGATGAAAAAGCAGGAGATACAGAAAAAGAGGAATGAGAAAGAAGAGAAAGAGAGGAAAGGAAGAAGAAAGAAGAAAAAGACAAGAATCTGTTTAGCAGTGTCCAAGGAATATTACAACCACACCTTGAGACAGGCACGCCGACCAACCAGAAGGAGAATTAAATGGCAAGTGAGGCGCAGCAAGAGGCGAAAGAAAGCCAAACGCCATTTTTGACAAGAGAGCGAAAATTGGACAGCATGTTGAATGACCTCGTTTATTCTGCCTGGAAGATTTGAGCGATGAACTGGATGTGCCCTGCTGCCATGTTCGCATCAAAAGCGAGGAAAATGTGCAATTTGTGTGGGAGATGCGAAAAGTACCTGTTAATGCAGCAGTCGACGCGAGGCAAACGAGAATGTGGTTGGATCTGATGAGGCTCTGAAAAGCGGGCTGAGGCAGAACAGTGCAGAACTGCGAAGAGGAAGCAGAAGCGACACACAGAAAGGGAAGAAAAGGAGCAGGGAAAGGATCACCTCTGCTGTTTCAGAAGGAGAAAGGGATTAGAACATTCAATCAGAGCAGTGTTCCTGGACGAAGAGATGCTCTGTCGTTCTCAAAGTTGGTGTCTTTCTTCATGTCGCAGAATTCAATGGCGATGGATCTGATGCAGAAATACCATACACTCAATTTTGTTGCGCCTTTAGATTCAGCTGCTGATTTTGCTGCAAATACAAAAAATGTTCTTCTCCTCTTTCTCACTGAACTTCATCACTTGTCAATTCGTCCTTGTTTATGAACATCCAACAACAATCTTTTCCTTCTCTCAGAACATCTCAATCTCCTTCCCTCTTTTCTCAAGCTGTCCATCCATCTTCTGCTAATTCTGCTTCTCCTGGCTCTCTTTCTCTTCTCTCACTTCCTGCTCTATCTTCGTCTCCTTCTCTTTCATTCAGCACCCGTCAAATTCATCATCAGACCTCGTCTTTCATTCCTATTCAGAAGCACAGATAATTATTTATTCTGAAATAGAATTTCAACCAACCTAACACGTCAATGAAATGAATAATTTTGATCTGGAATATCAGATCAGAAGACATTCATCAAAGGAAGGAGATCGAATCTGACTTTTTCATTTGGAAGCTGAAGCATTTGCAGTGAAAACAGAAAGAGCTTTGAAACAATTCTTTTATGAAATGGATGGGTTCCAAAATAGCCTTCGGCAGATTTCACAACTTCAAAATCACAACAAATTATTGAAAATGAAATGAGGAAGAAAATCAATTTTGAAGAAAAGGCTTATTTGAATTACAGTTCTATGAGGGAGTTGAGTTTATCAGTTACGGACAAGTTGAAATGGAAAAGTTGAGGGGAATATAATCAGAAGAAAATCACATGAAATGATTGAAAAAATGATATTTGAAGAGAAGAAATAGATGATACCATTTAGCAAAGAGCTTTATTTTCATTTGATGAAGAAGTCAAATCAAATGGAAAATGGAAAAGTTATATTTTTTTCGGAACTTAGTTAAACTTCTCTAAAAATAAGTGATGATATATGCTCTTGTTGAAAAAACAATGAAGGCACAAAGATTTTTCGATGATATGGAAAATGAAAGAATTTTTATGAGAACCTGAAAAAATACATCTTTTCCATTAATTTTTGTATTTGGAGAACGGAATGTGAGAGTCTTTGTGGGAGTGAAAGTGGAGACGAGAAGGGAGAGGGAGGCATCGCTGAAGGGAGCAACGCATCCGAGAGCATACTCCACTGTGGCACAGGGGCTTTGCTGTGTTTTGCCACAAGCATCAGCATCAATTCCATTGTTTGCAACAATTTTAATCAGAGAAATGTGAGGGAACAAGCTTTTGAATTTGGCTTAATCCAATATTCCACTTTATCTGTTTATGTTTGATGAATCTGATGAATCGAATAAAATAAACGGAGATTTGTTGGCTATACAAAGGTGAGGAAAAAAAAAGAAAAATAATAATTAATGTCAAATTTGTCTAAATAATTTTGTTTTCTTTTCTTCTTTTCTGTTCTTCTTTTCTGTTCTTCTTTTCAATTTTTTCTTTTCAATGTTTTGTTTTTCCAGTTTAGAAATATCTATTTTCCTTTTAAAGATTGATTTTTCAATTTTTTTTTTGAAACTTGATCATAAAAATCCTTTTTAATCAAAAACATTAAAGAGGTATGTTTTTTTTAACATAAATAAATAAAACAAATATATATAACAGAAATAAAAGCTAAAGACTTGAAAAAATACATTTATTTTTTATGATCAATAAATACCACTATAGATTTTATTTTTTCGATTTTTGATCTTTTTTTATGATATCAAAAAAAATCACCCAAATTGCTCCCCCTGCCTAACATTCCAAAATGCTACATTATATTGCGCAGATTTTGCATTCACAGAATTCCATCCATAAATCTTCATTCAACAAAACATCAGCTGAATTTGTTTTCATCTTTTGTTCCAATCAAAAATCATAAAAATCATGACACTTGCACACATTCCTGCGTTTCCCATTGATACGTATTAATCTGCTCCATCCCTATCGTTATGCTTTCCAAAGAGTAGATTGACCATTTGATCAATAAGTTAGGATCCTTTTCAATTAAAATGAAGCAAATTGTATAGTTTTCCAATATAATGAAAAAACTGTAATATTACAATAAAAATTCAATAATAAAAAGTTTAAACAAACTGGTAAAAAGTTGGAAAAGCAAGTGATTTTGAAAAAATGAAAGAAACAAAACTCCAGCTTTAATCAGAACCATATCTTTTTGAATTTTTGAATATTTATTAAAAAAAAACAAATATCAGAAAAATTTTGATTTTTTGTTTAATAGTTATGTATGTGATAAGAGTTAGAAAAATATTTTTTCTGAATTTTAAAAACTTGTATTCATGGAAAAAACTTCTGTTTTCCGCTTCAAACAATGAAGATGACAGAAGGATCAGAATCTCGATGCCACTTTTTTTTGTTCAAAATGGTTTATTTCATCGATTTAACTTCATATATTACCAAAAAACTGCTTTTTGAAATCTGCAATTTTCGCCCTTTAACGCTTGTTTTTTTGATCTTTTTGATCTCGAAAAAAATAAAATATCGGGTCAGATCCTTTTTTCATTCGAAAATGTTGTTGTGCATGTGTCATATTTTTTCATTTTTCATGCATTACTGAATGATTAGATAAGTGGTCGTTTCAAAAATGAGTTTATTTTATGTTATTGAGTTTTTTCTGAAAATCATAGAAAAATGAGTGAAATGAAAAAAAAAAATACGTTAAAAAATAGCAATCATTCACCAATCAAAATGACATAAAAAAACAAAAAGTACTTCATGATATTAATCATTAAAAAAAATTGAAAAACAATCAGAAATTTTCTAATCAGATTCAATAACTTTCAAAAAAACACAATTCTGTCACATAATCATAAAACAATCACCAAATATCAACTGAATATCAACAATTTTGAACAATAAAAGATATGAGAAGAAATAGTACTATTTCAACAAATTCATGGTACCAAAGACAATTCTAAACAAAAAAGAAAACTTATATAAAAAAGTTCAAAAACTAACTTGTCCATTTTCACTCTGTTTTCCATCAACTCCACCCTTTCTGATATTTCTCTTTTCCTAACTCAAAAAGATCAAATCCAACAGAGAAAAAAGGCAGACACAGTGATGAAACATCACTTCACACTCTCAGCTAATCTCCTTTCCTAAAATCTGATCAAAAAATCATTGAAACTCTTCACAACACCCATCAAAAAATGAATCTCTATTTAGACATATATAAATAAATTTCGGGACTATTACCAAGTGAAAATAAGGACATTACAGGGACAGAAACAGTAAGAAAACAATCGGATTTTTATCTATTGTGTACCTGGGAGGCTGTTCGTCGTATCCAGGTCCGGATAAAGCAGCCCGAAGGCTGCAATATCTAATACGAACAGTCATTTTCAGCACCCTTCCGATAGAGTGCCAGCTAAGCATACACAACAACTCGTTTCTTAATAAGGGACACCATTAATACAATTTTGAGATTCATTTAAAGATGAAGAGTCAAGAAGAAGATCAAATCTCCTTGAAAGAAGATCTTGAGAAGATTGAGAAAGAAGAGAAGAGTTGGATGATGTGATATCAGAGTGAAATGACTTTCTTGAACGTTGAACATTTTCTTTCGTTGTTGAAGATTCGAGGGAAACCAGAGAGCGTTGAGGAAGATATCCAACAGCAGATGCGCAGACAAACGAGCCCTTGCGCTCAAAGAATAAGTAGTCCTTCATGTGAGGAACTGACAGAGATGGCCATGAAATTTGCTGAGATGGTACATATTCTTCAAAGTACCTCTCATGCACAGAGTCATTGACAGATGTTGAAGATGGTGAAGAGTTTGATGATGGTGTTGAGAAAATGTTTGATTGTGAAGTTGAAGAAGCTGATGTCGAAGTGTTCATATTGTTTTCGAAGAAGTTGATTAAGTCATGAAGTGTGGTGATGTGTTCAGTTGATAGGTTGTTGTTGATTGTGTTCACAAGTGCACCAAATTCACTATCACAGATATTTTTTCCATGGTGCTCAGCGAAGAAGTTGAGTTGAGTATTTTTCTTTTTCAAAAGTTTTGATTGTTTTGAAAGGATGAAGTGAAGAATGAAGCGATTTCGGTTGTGTGGGCCCGAATCGCAGAAGAACTTAAACGTGTGAGTGTCTGAGAATAGGTGTCTTTTAATCACAGATTCCAGACACTCAATGACAAATCTGTGATCATTTGAGAGGCAGTCGGAGAAGAAGTTGAAAGTTCGTTTTATTTGTTGATTATTAATTTTTTGAAGGGAGATGATTGTGAATTGAGAGACTTGTTGATAATTGAAGAATTCTTGATGAAGTTGGTTCTTTCTGATAGGGAGTTTCCATTTTTCTTTGAAGTCGAAGACGAAGACTGCTTCTCCCTCTTTCAAATTGTCGACTGTTGATTGATAATGTTTTCGTTGCATTTCTGCAACTAGTCGATGTTGTCGAAGAAGTTTGAGAGAATGAAACTCAGCAGAAGAAAGTCCATTTTTGTTTTGTGAGGATTTGAGTTTATTCTCCAAATTGTTCAACTTCTCACACATGCCACAGAGATCTGTCCGCCTTTTCGCTTTGGAGAAGTTGGTTGTGAGTTTGTATAAATGTGACAAAGAAACTTTAATATTTGTTTCTTCGGAAAACTCTTTCCATAATTTTGTCTTGGGCTTGAAGATTAATCTCTTTTCATTCGGAGAAAAGATGCCCGTATTTCTTCTTCTTTCTTTTAGTGCCTCCAATCCATTATTTGATGAGATTGATGATGATAGTTGTGGAATGGAAGTTGTTCGAGGATGTTGTGCAATTGATGATGATGATGATATGTCATTTGAAGTGTTTAATTTGATGTTTCTGAAAAAGATGAAGATGATGAACCACCAAATTGAATGGATGATAACGTTGGTTTTGTTTTTTCTTTGATATAGTATGAGAGTGACAAAGTGTAACCTTGAGCATAAAGATCCTTCCATGCCTTTATCCAATTTTCGATGTTCAGTTCTGTCACATCAGCATCGTTGCAAATATTCCATTTGATATCATGTCCATTTATCCTTTTTACAACAGCAATGCAGTGTCCATTTCTTTGATCCAAACGCTTAAATAGTATTTGTACAGAAAGATGATAAATAATCGTTTCCTGATTATCTTTTTGAAAATGTTGAATGTTTTCTGTTGAAAACACTTTGCAGAAAGTGCGCTGGTTTACACGATCTGTTTCAATTTGTAATGTTCTTGAAGGAGCAGAACCAGCAGAATCAGTGCATTCATGACAATGGGCTTTCACCTCTGGAAATGCGGCCATTTCCTCCCATCGAGCAGCACAGCATTTTTCGTTTCATTCATTGTAATAAACACAATTCTTTCCATTTAAAACTTAAGTTGCAAAGAAAGAAGATAATCCATTGTGATTCTAGGAAGAATTGATAACGACATTGTTACAAATTTCATTGAAGTGTGATGAAATTTTTTGGCATTTTTGGAATTTGAGATGAGTGATGATTGCTGGATTGAAGGAATCCTTGTTAATAAACTCATCTTTTTGAAGAAGTTGGTGATGATTTTCTAACGCCTCAGTAACATTTTGCTGCTGTCTTCTGCCGTTGTTGCAGAAATCTTCCCATTTGTCAATAAAAGATGAGACCCATGAACGCACTGCCGTTCCATCTTTAGCCAATTGTTTTCAAACACTTACAACACGCGAAGATGTGTTCTTCAAAGTTGTTTGTTTTTCGATTAAAGATGGTTTTTGTATTGTTAGAGAAGAGAAACATTGAAGAAGAGAAGCCAAATTGCAAGTGTTGCCTAAGTTTCGCAATCCTTTTGCTATTTGTGATGATGTTTTCGAAGAATTTAATGAATTAGAAGAATAAAGAGAATGAGAATTATTTTTTGATGAATTTTCTTTAGCATTCTTTTTTGAAATGTTCTTTGAAGAATTATTTTGAATAGAAATTTCATTATTTGAAGATGGAATGCTTTGTTGTTGAAGTGTTGAAGTGTCATTCTCTTTTGAAAATGAAGAAAAGAGATTTTGAAACACTTGGGGTGGAATTAATGTGGGTGAAGTGGTATAATCGATCAATTGGTCCCTCACAAACACATTATCATTTCGAAATGATGAAGAATTTATTCTTTCTTTCAATTTTTTTGTAATTGAAATTTGTGAAGAAGAAGTTTTTGATTTGAATATTTTGTGAATTGGAATTGGAGATGGAAAAGAATGACGCTTGTGATATGAATTTTTATTTTGGTTTTTTGTTGGACCCCTTTCTCTCCTAATTGGAGTACTGATTTGGGCATCAACAGCTTGAGAAGAAGAAGTATTTGAAGAAGGAGAATTTTTTTCTGAATCGATGTTTGATTTTTTATTGAGTTGAGATGATGTTGAAGAAGAAGATTGTTTTTCATTTGAAGAAGAGTTTTCTGGAACAATTTCATTTTCCCAGGCATCTTCATCAATGAATCTGCCATAATCCGGCTCCGCTCGCTGCTTTTTCTTTGCTGACTGAAGCGAAGTGGAGGCTTCGGTGGAATGGGCCAACATCCAGTTGTTGCCCTTTTCCCAATCCTGTTCATTTGAGCCTATAATAAACAAAGAAAATTATTTAAAAAAAAATTAAATAAATACAAACCACTTTTGCAAGAAGGAAGATGAGGTTTTTGTGGCGGAATGATAAATCCTTGATTCTTCTTCAGCGTTTGCTTCGCGTAAATAAATTTCCCCTCTGTGACATCATATCAATAGTCCTGTAAATCGGATAATGATGTGCTGCGGGAAAGCGCTTGCAGCATTGTTGTCTGAGTGTGCAACGGAGCGTTGTTGTACACCACAGACAGGTCTTCCAGCAGCTTAATGTGATTTTCTGTTTCAAAAAAAATAATTCATTAACAAATCAAAAAGAAAAAAATAACAGAGAGTTGAAATAATATTTTCAACACAATACAAAAGAATAAAAAACCAAACCATTCAAAGACTTCAGTAAATCATTAATTACTGAAGATGATTGCCTGTAAGTGTAAAACAAATAGGCAGGCAACGAATCCACTTCACTTCCGCCAATGAACTTGATTTCTTGCCACATAACATTGCATCGAGAATTTAATGTCGATTGGCGTTTAGAAAACGACATTTTTCTCTAATAAATGTATTCTTATGGTTAATCACAATTATTCTAAAAAAATTTTTTTTATTGAAAACAAATATGTATTGTTATTTTTTTTATTTGACTATTTCCAAAATTGTTAAAAAATTTTTTAATGTGATTTGAGTTAGAGAAAAAATTTTTAAAAATTTCTTCTCAGAAAAAAAAAATTTAAGTGTTCTTAAATTGAAAATTTTTTGAAAAATTCTTCGCATAAATGAATTTGTCTTATAAAAAATATCATTCTAATATAAAAATATTAAAAAATAACATCAAATATCATTCTTCAATGAAAAAAGGATCTGACCCGATATTTTATTTTTTTCGAGATCAAAAAGATCAAAAAAACAAGCGTTAAAGGGCGAAAATTGCAGATTTCAAAAAGCAGTTTTTTGGTAATATATGAAGTTAAATCGATGAAATAAACCATTTTGAACAAAAAAAAGTGGCATCGAGATTCTGATCCTTCTGTCATCTTCATTGTTTGAAGCGGAAAACAGAAGTTTTTTCCATGAATACAAGTTTTTAAAATTCAGAAAAAATATTTTTCTAACTCTTATCACATACATAACTATTAAACAAAAAATCAAAATTTTTCTGATATTTGTTTTTTTTTAATAAATATTCAAAAATTCAAAAAGATATGGTTCTGATTAAAGCTGGAGTTTTGTTTCTTTCATTTTTTCAAAATCACTTGCTTTTCCAACTTTTTACCAGTTTGCTAATACTTTCTATTTTTTAATGTTTGAAGAAATGCTATTATTTCTCAAATATATTTTTTATTTGCTGCTATATTTAAAAAATATGTCAAAATACATTCAAAATCTTTATATTTCATGTTAATTTATTCAGTTATATCTAATTGTTATACTGTTGGACTGCATTTATCTTGCGTTACAACTTCAATAAGAAAAGGTTTTTTTTATTTGGGAATTCTTCAGATGCTGCTTTCAAGCGAACATATTCTCTGGCACTGATTAAGTTCACTCTGCTGATCGTGCTCCAACAAGACGAATGAAACATCATTCAGTCATTCATTTTCTTGGAGAGTTGCAGCTATTATTGAAGCAGTGGCATATTTTTAATGTGAAAGTGCTTTCACAGCGCTAAGTTACAAACGCTATGAGACGGGGAATTCAATTGTTTGTCGGCTGGAGACAGCAACGGAAGAGCAAGAAAGGAAAAAAAATGCTCATGTCTTATGCAGTGAAAGGGAGATATTTGTTGCAATAACAGAACTACAGAGAAAGGAAACGAACGAGAACTGAAGAAGGAGGTGAGATAAAGGAATGAGAACAGAAAAAGGCAGAATAGAAAATAAGAAAGGTTATTTTGTTCAATATATTTAATTTCATTTTTCTTTTCTTTTCTATTTTTTATTAATCATTTTTGAACTGAATATTTATAATTTTAAGTCCATTTCAGGATTTAATTATATTT
Organism: Monocercomonoides exilis; assembly: GCF_001643675.1. NCBI lineage: Eukaryota > Preaxostyla > Oxymonadida > Polymastigidae > Monocercomonoides > Monocercomonoides exilis. The sequence continues at coordinate 121,171 of NW_027150586.1, read as the reverse complement.
TTGCTCTGATTCAGATACAGATAACATTAACACATGGCTTATTTTGACGAAACAGACGCCTCTGTTGAATATGCGAGTCTCAGAATTGCGAGCAGAAAACAGATGGTGCGGCGTTGGTGTGCGTCCATTTGGTTGGTGATGGGCTGAAACATGGCGTACCGAGAGTTTACAGTCGAAGAACAAAATGATGGAGTCGATTGGGCTGTTTGAGTGCAAGAAATGTGAGCCTTGTGAAGTTGTGTTAAAGATACGGGAGACAAGACGGGAGCTGAACTGAAAGATGGGAGATAAGAATGTGAAGAGGATGGAGGTGGAGATGAGCAAGAAGATGCTTGCGAGTCAGGAGATGGAAGAGAGAAAGTGGAAGAGAGAGAAGAAAAAGAAGGAGATGAAGACAATGAGAAATGCAACAAGATGGAGGATGAGAGAGAAGAACGAAATTTTGTTCATCGGAGATAACATAGAAGGGAAATTGACATCGCCAATTGAGAGAGAAAGAGAAAGAGGAAAAAGAATTGAACACGAGGGTTCTTTATAGACAGAGAAAGATGGCATTTCCAAAAGCAAAGTCGATAGAATGATCCACCTGGAGTCATTTGATGGAGGCAGAACATCTCTTGTTATTCCTTCCTGCGAAGAATGGCTGCTGTCAGGAAAATTAGTGGAACACAAAGACTGCTTGGGTTTTATTTCGCAATGAAGATAAGCAGAGGTGGGCAATGCGAACTCAATGAGGAGGAGCAGAAGAAAAGATTGGTCATTTGGCGTTGAAGACGAAGATGAAAACGAGAGAAGGAAAAGCGAGCTGAGTGAACAGAACGGGAGTGAGTCTGAAGCATCGAAGTCTGCTTCGAAGAAAAGCAGACGTGCTTGTGATACGTCTTCAGTGATTTCATCATCATTTTCTTCTTATTCACAGAGCGTCAAAACGTTTTTCAATGATCCAAAGGATGAATCCAAAATGACAGCGAAAAGGAAGAAATGCAACAAGGATGGCATGGTTCTGTTCCAAGAAGACGAAGATTATTACTTCGGGTCAAAGAACACAACTGCAAACAAAGCATTAACCTCATCTATTTCTCAATCGCATGCATCTGCTTCATCTTCCCCTCAGATTTCTTCATTGATTTCTCCACAAAGTTCCAGCAAACACACAAAGGCTCCACGAGGCAGCCTTCTTGCGACGCTGGAAGGGATGAAGAGGAGGAAAGAGGAGAAGAAGAACACAGATTTTCTCTTGCTGTATTCGTCACTGACAAGCGAAAGGATACTGACTCTGATGCCAGCTGGTGATATTGCGCCTGCAGATGACAAGTGGCTTGAGGAGGAAGTGAAAGATGCGGATGTGGTGAGAGGAGAAGAAGTGGAGGAGAACGAAAGGAAGAAGGAGAGAAAGGAGTATTTGATGAAGGCAAAGAAGGAAATAGACGAAAGATTGAGGCGAATTAAAGAAAGGAAGCTGAGAGAAGAAAGAGAAAGAGAAGCAGAAAGAATGAAAAACTTGCCTTTTAACCAGCAAAATGCAATTAACACAATGTCAATTGAACCGAATCAGACTTTTCAGTCAACACCTTAGTAAACTGCATCAGCATCATTCTCTTCTTCTCCTTCCTCCTCTTCTTTTTCATCATCATCTCCTTCTTCGTCATCCACACCAATTTCATCTGATAACAATCATGTTGCCTATGCTTTGTCTTTTTCACCATCATCACTTTCGCCTCCTCTTTCAATGTGCTCTTTATCTTTTTTTCCCACCAGCACCCCAACTTTCACCAATCAAATTTTGCATCCCGTTTCTTCTTCGTCATTGTGCTTTCCTGATCCATAATTGTCGGCTATTCCAAGCCGCATCGAACGAGTTGAGTTGGAGAAAGCGATACAGCTGAAGATGGAGAAGATGCAGATGGAAGATGCAGTGAAGAAGAGAGAGGAGCTGCTGGAGGAAGAGAAAGAAAACTCAAAGAAAAAGCGGTCAAAGCTCAAAGATGAGCAGAAGAAGATACTGGAGCAGGTTGAGAAGAAGAGAAAGGAGTTTGTCTTAAATCTGAAAAAGATGAAGATTGAAAGAAGTGAAGCGAACTTCTGCGAGATATAATCTAAATGACAGACGAGTTGAGCAAAAATGCAAATAGCATTTGAAAAGCACTCTCTTTCTAATTATTTTAAAGTTGTAATTATTTGACGAAACTTCGTCTGTCATGTTCAGTTTTAAAAATGCGAAAAATAAAAAAATAATGGATGTGATCATCAATTTTATATTTATATTTCCGTATCTCTTTGTATAGCTTACAAAAATTAATGAACTCTGCTGTCTGTATGTTAATTTTTGTTGATTATTTGATTTTGTTGAGCTAAATAATAAAATTTTCATTTTTAGTGGGTTAATTTCTATCATTATTAAAGCACTTTCACTATCACCCTGCACCGATTAATATGGAAAGCGATATGTTGAATATGCTTTAAAATTTGTCAAATAGATATTTGAGGTGTGCTATAATTTTCTCTGTTTGTTTTTTAGATATTTTATATTAATGAAACAATTTTTTGTTTTATTGATTTTAGAGCAGAAGAGAATTGAATCAATTTTATGAAAAAATGAATTTGAATGATTGATGTGATTTGCCGAAACATATTCATTTTTATTTTTGAGCAAAGCTGAGTTAACAGAAACAGCATTATGATTGAAATGAATAAATATTCTGATGAACATTTTCTGTTTTTATTGAAATAGGCTTGAAGATGGAAAGAGATTGAAAATGAATGCACACATCCATTTTTCAATTCGTTGTCGAAAAAAATTTCGAGCATTAATTCGTTGATAAGAAAGATCGATGCTAAAAATTAATAACTGACAAACGATGTTCGCATTTACTTTGTGTGCACAAACGAATTCCTAATTTCAACCAAATTGCTTAAAAATTTGATTTTTCAAACAGCTGCTTCAAACAATGCCGAAATCGAAGTTGTTCTGAAAATCAATCCGAAACAAAAACAACAGATGATATAGCAATAACATCATTTTTTGTTTGTTTGTTTCGAAAATGTGATAATTACAATGAATGCTTTTATTTTCAAAACTTATTTTCAAATTAGATAGTTCAACTTAGAAATCAAATACTTAAAAATTGTTCAAACTTTTGTTTTTCACAGCTATGATTCATCATTAAAAATGAAAATTTGAACTCATTTAACTGTTTATAACGTGATTCTGAAATTTTACATCAAAAAATGATTTTTTTCCGATGAAACATTCAAAAACAAAAAAAGATTTTGAATTTGTTCTTGATCAATGGATTTCAAAAACATGTCTTCAAAGGCAACAACAAAATTTCTGTTTTCACAAATCTAAATCTCAATCATCTCTGCTTCTCGTTGCACTTTTTGTGAAATAAAAGCATCCACTGATTATATCTCCGTTGCTGTCCTTTTTTGCTTGAATTGTCTGAACATCGCTTCCAACGTGTCCATTATTCTTATTATTCCGCAATCAAACGAAGAAAATTCGAAAAGCTTTTGTTTGGACCCATCAAATGATTGTTTTTGCTTCATTCTATTTTCCTTTTCTCTTCAAATCAACTTTTTTTTTGATCATTTACTCTTTCTGCATCTTAAACAATATGCATCTCATTTTCAATGACTTCTTTAAAGCATTTGTCAAAGTCCATTCTGTAAAATGATAAACTGCTAAACAGATTGATATTTTAGTGTTGAAAGATATCTCTTTTCCTGATGATATTTGTTGATTTTTTGTTTTTATTCATGTTCGATTCTTTTGATTCTCTCTTCGAAAAATGGATGAGAAAAAATATTTGAAATATCAAAAACGAATAGAAATACTTACACTTGTTAAATAATGATGTGACTCAATTCGAATAAAACGACCTTCACTTCCTTTAAAACTTCCTCTGTTATCTCTTTGTTAAGCATCTTATTGAAAACAAGGCACTCAAATGCAAAAGACTTCCTCTGCAAAATCGTCATCACACAGTCAATGATAGTCTTCACAAAGATCAATCTAAGTTTTTCATTCATTCCCTTTTTATTTTTATTTTCTTTTATAATCATGTCCTGTATTCTTTTGCTAAATGAAGATTTTTCAAATCTGTCGATTCACATTCTTTTCAACGCTAAGCAATATCAAATGTCCTTCTGCAAAGCAGCAGTTTTCTCCAACGATAATTTCTTTTTGTTAAGCATTTTGAAAATTTCTTAGAAAAGTTACAACCTTGATAGCGGGGCTAAGATCTTTTCTAATCATTACAAAAAAACTTTCCATCTAACTTATTCACTTTTAATTCAGCATAAAATATATATAACCCAATAATATTTAAATAATGAATTTTCAATAATATATATGGGTCGTAATTTTTGAAAAGTCGCTTCAGATCAAAAATTTGTCCCATGGAAGTTAATTAGAAAACACTCCGTTTCCATAATACAAATGAAAATATCAAACTTTCACACTAAAATTTGTTGGTTCCTAACAAACCTCTTAACAGGAAAAAACAATTGGGAACAAAATATTATGTATCACATTTATTGATCAAAGTTAAAGTATTAGATTTTCAATGAAAAGGCGTTTCTCTTGATTGAACTATTTTTCAATTGCTTAACAAAGAATTATTCATTGTGTATTTCGATTTTTTTTCCTGACAAACTTGATTTTCAATGTTAATTCAAAATTTTATTTGAATAGTATTTTTCATTGTGTATTGCATACATAAACTTAACATGAAAGTGAAGATGGAACGCATAAGTTAGATTAACAAGAATAATGGATAAATTAAACGGTTTTCGTAAACTTTGGTATGAACGTTTCATTTTTCGATGGATTATTAAAACTTTATTTTTTTGCTTGATAAGTTTCCAGAAGATAGTTAACATTTATAACATCAATTATTGATGCAAATTACAATGCAAAAATTTTATCGTTATCTTAATGCGGAAGCATTTCTCAGGCGAAAAGAGGCTCGATGATGCTGTGTGTAGGAGTGGCGAATAAAGCATATTTGTTAAAGGATTTAACAATAACCGATTTTCCTCGACAATTCACAGTTTTGGGGGAGTAATTCACCTTCAATTGTCACTGAAAATCCCAGCTTCTTGATATCCTTTTCATTCGGAATAAATACAGCGAAGTGGGGAGATATATCTTTGTTTTTTCGCCTAATCTGGAAGAAATTGAAACTTCAAGAAAAATTGCATGTGCCACAGCCTCTTTAGATTCTATTGACAAAGTGAGAGGATATGACAATGGAAACACGAGTTTAGCAATCCCTCTGTGTATGTATCTCCTAACCAACCTAGAAGAAATATATATGAGCAATTCTGAGGCATGCAATCACTCACATTTTAGAATTGTCCAATTCCCCTGAATGATTTTGAAGCAATAACTCACAAAATTCACAGGAATAAAGAAAATTATTGTGAATGGAATGATTTTGACGAGCGAAGAATTGGCATTTTCTGAAAAGAAACATGAAATCAAAGGAAATGATGAGCAGAGTGATTGGACAGTCTCCGATGCAAGTTCAACATCCAATTCAGTGATGATCACAACAAGTGTTAAAACAATCTTTTCAAAACTTATCTTCTCTCTTCAATCTTCTCTCTCTTCACACTCAATTTTCATTTCATTATATTCATGTTCATCATCATCTCTCCTCCTCTTCTTCTTTTTCTTCTCTGCCAAACACAAACATCTGAACACTGATTAGCGGGCGATTCTCTTGCACACACACCTCTTCTTTCGTCACCGGCCTCTTTACATACTGGCAACATCACTTAATCACGCTCTCAAACACAATCTTCTCCTCCAACCGCCACAATATCATCTGCAGGTCCACATCTGCTCGGTGCAGGTTCTCCTTCTCCAGAAACTCCAGCGACATTTCTTTCTCGCCTCCTTCGACACATCACCGCAATCTCTCCCCTCTGCCTCCAGCACCCTCCATTCTGCTTCCACCATCACCTTGTTCCCTTCCTCTCGGCTGCTGTGAACAACATCCCCAGAATCGCCACCTGCTCAGGATAATGCACAAACTCCCCACTCCTCGAGAAATAAAATACATATTGCAGCATCTGCGTTCCACACTCCCCCAGAACAATGCTCTGTGTCTTCCTTGCACAACCAGTTTGAAGCGGGACCGAACCTTCAAGAAACTTGCATCCTCACAGCCACCAACCTCTGCACTGACATCGTTCTCAACAACACCACGTATTGCACATGCTCCAGAACTGCATGCATCTTATCTTCCTCCGCATTCTTCCTCGCCTTCTTCCCTTTATCATTCACTTTTCACACTTCATTCGCATCAAACACAAACTCTTGCACAATCATCTGTTTCATCTCCGCGGGTTTGTCTTGCCAATATAACTCCAACTCTTTCTTCTCTTCTTTTTCCTTTCCTTCTTCTTCTTCTTTCTTTTCATCGACAATCCCCATATCCTTCACAAACAGCACATTTGCTGTGTTCTTTCTTCAAACTGCAGAACTTCCTCGTCATCTGATAATCTCAAATTCCTTCTCCATAGAAGCCGGTCACATACTAACATCTTTAAATCCTACTGAAAACTCCCCAGTCGTAAAATAATCTGCACATTTTATCGTATTTGCGGACACAAAAGGAAGAACCCTCACACACACACGAATATCATATGCTATCCCTTCTTCTGCTCACGCAAGCAGATTCTTCGCATTATCTAGATAGAAATGGCTCCGCTCATTTAAAGCAGTTATCAAAAACGCTTCGTGATGATATTATTTCTCTCTCAACTCCTTCGAATGTTTCACCTCCTGAAACTTCGCAACATGCGTTGTCTCTTCCTCATTTCCACAAAAAGAAGAATTAGCACATGCTGAAGATGAAGCAGCAGAAGAAGAAGAGATAAAGGCATTATGCACTTTCCCCTCCACCATCTTCAACATCATCGGAACACCCATCTGAGCAGCTGCTGAAAAAGCGTGGACTATCTGCAATGGCCCACGAAGTGTCGCAACTTCATTGATCGAAGGGCACATATCATTATACTGCCTTCTCTGAATAAACTCTTCTTCTGCACCGGGCTTCTTGTCCAATGCGTTGAACGATTCCAACTTCTTCGCTGTTTGCACATCTGCCTGTCTCCCCTCTTCCAACCTCGTCAGCTGAGTCTCGGTATCAAACGCCCCGCAAGCACTCGACCAAACACATGCGCACGCTTCATCGCTGTTCTGTTGAACAGAATCTTTTTTTCATTGTCTTCTTCTGCTTTTTGTTAACACCTTTGTGTCACATCAAATATCCCTACCGATATCGTTAAAGCTGTAACCAAATCATTTGCGTTTCTTTCCAACAGATGCTGCCACTTCACAGCACAGCTTCCAAAGATAAAGCGGGATATATGTGTTCGCGTGACTTATCAGCTGATTTCGACCTATTCAGATACCGCAACCAAATTTACACTTCTCTGCTTTTCCTCGATCCCATCGACAAGCGTACAAAACTTATCGGTCAAGTCTCTCACCTTTGCCTTCTTAATATTTACACCATTCCTTATCACATGCGGAATAAAGATCTCCAAATGCCACAGAGTCAAATATCTCTTCGTTGTTAAGCCTTCGCTGTATCTCCGCCATTTCGCCCGTACAACCAGCTGGCTTCGCAAAAGCTGCATGTCCAGCTAGTCGAGCGCTTTCATCGTCTGCCCATCTACAATTTGCAGCCACTTCAACCACAGGATTTTTTTGGATCAGCGCACAGATCGTCAATCCACACCTTATAGGAAAACTACAAACATACCGTTTTTCTGATAGAATTCTTCTTCTTCTTCTTCTTCTTTGACAAATGATAATAATAATAATTCTTCTTCTTCTCTTTCTTCTCAACCTCAAAATAAATCAAAAAATCCTTCGCCTCCTCCTCCTCCTCTTCTTCTTCTTCTTCTTATTCAATTTCATCGCTTCATTCTTCTTCTTCTTCTTTCTCCTCCTCCTCCTCCTCTTCTCCTTCTCCTTCTCCTTCTTCTTCATGTTTAACTCAGCACAAAAAAATATAGAACAATTTTCTCCTTGTATCTTCATCAAATTTGTCTTTTCCTTCAAAATTTGACAAATCATTCGCTCATTTTCACAACAGCTTCACATTTCTGATCATTTCAACAAAACTTTTCATTGTTGTAATACTCAAGCAATCATATGCTTCCACTGCTGAACCGTTTTCATTCCTCTGCCTCTTATCGTCCTTCAAGCATCGCCAACACAACCGCTTCTCTGATTGAACTTCATCCACTATGCTCATCCTCACAACCTCCATCCCCTTGTCCACAATTTACACGACTTCACTCACTATAACCTCTCGTCCCATAACTTCGTCGTCCAGCTTCACCACCAAAAATTTCAACTTAGACGATCGCCATATCTGCCGCGACGAGTCAAACAGATCGTATATCGACGGGAACTCATTCATACAGCCGACGCAAAAATCTGCTTTCCCTCTGGCTTCGTGATCACCTACGACGTGGCAAGCGATGGTAGTTGCACCACCAGCGGAACTGAAAGCATCGCCGAAAGCGCCACATCGTACGCACACACAACACCCCCATACAGCACCCCCTACCAAACCACAACATATCCCCGTAGCGTATGTTGCTCCCTCAGTTTCTACTATCTGTGGTTTTCATACACTCCAACCTTTTCAGATACAACCATCTGCAGCCGCCTCTTGATGTCGTTTATAGCTGCTGTCGATATGTGTGACTTCGTCACCTCCGACGCATCAGAAAAGTCAATCGCTATCTCCGATAATGATGGCTACTTATTCTCTGAAGATTTCTTCTCTTCGCTTTTCCGCCTCCGAAATGGCGATGTTGATCGGCGTGATGCTCAAGTTGAAGAAGACGAAGAAGACGAAAAAGACAAAAGCCTTAACAATAGAGACGACTGCTGCGCTGCCTCTGCCACAAGAAGCTTTTTTAGATACACCACTACGTCTGAAGTCAGCTCTAATGGTGACACAAACACAACATTTTCATTTTTTTTTGAATGATCAACAGCAAAGAAAACACGATTTTTTCATGAAATTTCAAATGTTTGAAGAAGGATATTTTTCCAAAGTTGTCAATATCAAATGGAAGGGATAAGGAAAAGGCACAGACTGAAAAGTTAGAAACTTGTTGAAACAGCTTGTTTGAATAAAAATATTAGAAGAGTCTGATTATTTGAGATTGTCAAAAATGGAGATTTATTTAAAAAAATCATTTATATAACTTCAATTCTTAATAATAACATTTATAATTGCTTTATGTCAACCACTTTTTGAATAACTTTCGATTGTAACGAGTGAAGTTTTGATGAATTTTTCATGTTTAATAATTTCTTATAAAAAAATTAAAGAATTCAAGCAAATTAATTCTATTTGGTTTGCAACAAAAGAAAATTATAAAAACTTAGATAACATCCATAAATGCATAACGAATATTCGAACTAATGAAATGAAATTGAAGAAATTAAAACTTATTTAACATTTGATTCAAATAGCTCGTAAGCAATTGCTAACAAAAAAAACTCTATAAAATAATCAACGTTCGACACGTTATCGTCAGATTAATGAAATGCTTTCTATGATAAAGTGAAAAAACTTGCAATATAAAATATTTGACAATAATTGATGGGAACGGAATGATCACCATTTTTTGATCATTTTTGATCTTGTTTTTAGATCAGTTAAACGTTTGCGACTTTTCAAAAAAAATGACTCATATCAAAATAACAAACAGAGAAAATTATAGCACACCTCAAATATCTATTTGACAAATTTTAAAGCATATTCAACATATCGCTTTCCATATTAATCGGTGCAGGGTGATAGTGAAAGTGCTTTAATAATGATAGAAATTAACCCACTAAAAATGAAAATTTTATTATTTAGCTCAACAAAATCAAATAATCAACAAAAATTAACATACAGACAGCAGAGTTCATTAATTTTTGTAAGCTATACAAAGAGATACGGAAATATAAATATAAAATTGATGATCACATCCATTATTTTTTTATTTTTCGCATTTTTAAAACTGAACATGACAGACGAAGTTTCGTCAAATAATTACAACTTTAAAATAATTAGAAAGAGAGTGCTTTTCAAATGCTATTTGCATTTTTGCTCAACTCGTCTGTCATTTAGATTATATCTCTCCCGATCTTCAAAAGCTAAGCGAACAAGAGGAAGGTGTTGATAAAAGAGCATTTCGAATAGCCTATTGTTGTTTATATAATAAAGGTGCTGTTAATTTGAGATGATCTATCTTTTGATCGGCAAGCAGTTTATTTTGAAAGCTGTGCAGATGTGTTTCCAAATAAAAGAGCATTTTCAGACTCAGAAAAAGGAGAAGATAATATTTCAGAAAACTTATTTTCTTCAAAAGAACAACAAAAGAAGATGATGATGAAAGTTGTATTTCAAAAGAACGAAAATATTCTGAGCAAAAGACAAGTAAAAATACGAATGTGTTTGAAGATGTTTGATTCAAATATTTTTTCTTTTTCTTCTTCTGATACTTATCAGAAAAGCTTACTATCTGTTAGTTTTCTTTGTATTTCACAAGATAATAGTCAAATACAGCAAAAAAAAGTGTGAAAGAAGCTTCTTCTCCTCTTCCTTCTTTAATTTCTTCCGCTAATAGTGGTGAAGCTGAAGTTTCGCAGCCTTATTTGCAATTTCCAAGCACATCTGCTTCTTCTTTTTATTCTTCTTTTTTTATTCTTCTTCTTCTTCTTCTTCTTCTTCTTCTTCTTCTTCTTCTTCTTCTTCTTCTTCTTCTTCTTCTTCTTCTTCTTCTTCTTCTTCTTCTTCTTCTTCTTCTTCTTCAAAGCCTCACTCATATTCTCATTTCTCAAAGTCATCTCATTCTAAACCCAGCTCATCAACAACTTCCTTTCTCCTTCCTCAACAGCTGTACCAACTGCTTCATCATCATCATCGTCATCATCATCTTCTTCTATTTCATCTTCTTCATCAGCCTCTCAAAATACATCTGTTTTCAAACAATCTCCTCATATCAACCAGCCACTTGCACAGACACACAAGAAGCACAGCAGCCACACCCTCAAACCGATCTCTATTGCACATGCATGCTAAACTCTCTCGCAAAATGCATCTGAAATCTAAAGGCAGAAGAAGAAGCCGGAAGCAAGTTAAAAGCGGAACTCATCTCTTTCGTCTTCTTCAGCAAAGACTCGACTGACTATTTCGAAATCTTCTGCGCATTCATACGCAGTTACATATTCTTCTTCTTTGTTTTTTTCCTCTTCCTCTTCTTCTGTTCCTCAAGAACCACCTTGTTCGCCTGCCCCACCTTTCCTTCTTTTCTCCACCACTGGGTCGGCTATGCTGAGACTTGCGGGCAGAGAAGCACGATGGAAGACAGCGTGTTGCTGCTGCCTGTTGATGGATGGGACATAGAGAAGCTTGTGTGCGAAGGAGAAGAGGGGATTTTGGCTCGCATACTGAAATATCCGCAGGAGCTGAGGTTTGATGAGAAAGGAATGAAGGCACTGGAAGACAGAGAGGATGAGATCTGGGCAAGGAGGATGAGAGAGAAGGAGAAAAGGAGAAAAGGAAGAAGGAAAGAAAGAGAAAAGATGGAGAAGGAAAAGAGAGGAAGGATAGAGAAAGAAAAGAAGAAGAGGATGATAAATCCATAAATAAGCTAAATACAAACATAGAAGCAAGTAATATTGAAATAAACTCACAAACGTTGCTTTCATCTTCTCCTTCGTCGTCATCATCTTCTTCTTCATATTCTTCAACAGAAAGTATTGAAGAATAGAATGTGATACACACACAACAAATGCAGCTGATAATGCTCTTCTTCAACCTCCTCTGATTATTCCTTCTCCTCCTCCTCTTTCCACTCAAGCTCAATTCAATGCCTCTGCTCTCTTCTCAACTGCTTCTTCCATACTCCCCTATGCACCTCCTCCTTCCTTTCCTTCCTTTCCTTTTTTTCCCCCTCCTCCTCCTCCTTCCTCTTCTCCTTCCTCTTCTTCTTCGTCTTCTTCTTCTTCTTCTCCTTCTTCTCCTTCTTCCTCCTCCTTCTTCTTCTTCACATTCTTTTTCTTCTTCTTATCCTTCCTCTTCCTCTTCTTCAATTCCCCAATATCCCCTTCTTTTCTCTCTTTCTCTCAAAGCAAAGAATGACAGATTTCAAGGTATGTTTTTTCATTTGTTTCTTCCTTTACACTAAAGCCTGAAAGCATTGATACGAAAGTCAGAGGAGAGAGTTGATTCTTTTTGCAGCGCCGAGTGAATCAACAGTTGATGAGTCACTTAGAGGTGTTTGGAAGGATGACTCCTCCTCCTCATTTGAACGAGGAGATATTGAGTGCTCTGACATATCAAGCAGATGAGGTTGCAGCTGGCGGTGAGGGAAAATATACAAATGGAAAGGATATTGCTGGTGTGCTGGAAGCTGTTGGTATGCACACTCCAACAGAGCTTGTCGATCAAGATTGCAGTGAAGATGGAACGCATCACACTGAAGGAACTTTATGAATGATTTAACACAGTGAGATGAGAATAACAACACTGAAACCTCCAATGGCGAGATAGGTGGTGATGAGATGCTCAACAAAGTTGCTGATGTCATCTCCGAGCAGGAGCAGAGGCTAGGCAGCACTGAGGGTGGAGAGGTTGGAGTCGGAGGGGAAGAGGGAGGAAGCGTGGAGAGCATGATGAGCAGGGCAGGTGAGGGGGGAGGGAATGGACAGATATGTTGGAGAGGTGAAGGATGCCTAGGCAAGAACAAAGATGGGTGGAGTAAAGGCGGACGAGCTGGTCAGCCGCGGAAAAGAGGAAGGAGGACACAGCCAGTTGTCCGTCGAGGAGGAAGAAGAGGGAAGAGTGGGCTGATCCAGAGGTATTTTTCTATTGAGCGGTAGATGTATCACACATTTGTGGAGATGAAGTCGCAGGGAGCAGGCAGGGAGCCGCACTGGAGGGCAGAGGAGCAGGTGTCCTAATCGACGAACATCTGGTGGGAGCGGTGGAAGGTGATTAAGGTGTTGGGGCTGATATCGAGGTCGGGGTCAGTGTGGGAAGAGTGGGAGGCGATGGAGGTGGTGAAGGAAGGTGAAGTGGAGGTTGAAAATGAGAGGAGGAGGTGGGGCCTGGATGTGTCCAGCACGAATACGCTGAGTGCTAGAGGGCAAACTGCCTGGCAACATCTGCCCACCCCAAAAACACCCCGCAACACAAGCCATGTGTCTTTGTCTGGTCTCGCTGCGATCTTTACACATCCCCCGTCTCCGCTCCCCTTCTCCACACCCTCAATCGTACACCCTCTGCATTCCACCACGCTGATGCTCCCAGTGCACTTGATCTGTGAGAACATTGAGCTCGCCACTTCGCCCAGTGTTTCGTACTTGAATATAACAACCCTCCAAAAGCTGATTGTTATCAGCCCGAAAACCATCCTCTCCACTTTCTAAAGTCACCCTTGCATCTTCAAATCAACGTTGAAACTGAACCAAGCAAGGCTGATGAAAAATGCAAAGAAACTAATTCACATATCTTCACAGCTTTTAAAGTGATTTGCGAAGAGAAAGAAATAGCGCAGAAAAGCATATTCAAAAAATAGTTGAATGGAATGTTCACCAAACAACTGAGGCAATGCTTAAAAGAAGAACAGATGATGAAAAAGATATGTTCATAATAGTTGTGAGCTTTTGAAGTGAAAAAAGTGAAATTTTTCGAATTTCTTTTTATTTTTTTTTATTCTTTCTTTGTAATTTTCATAAAATAACTTTGATCAATCTATTTAAATAACTTCTTTAAAGTATTATTTATTTCCAAGCTAATATCAACTTCTAATTGTTGAATATCTGATAAATATCTAGTTTAACTATTAGACTTTTCATTTGTGTTTTTAAAAATTGTTTGTTTTCAATAAAAGTTTTATGATCTTCAATTTCATTTTCAAAATTTCTTTGCAACAACATCATAAAACTAATTTTTATGTAAAAAAATTAGTGATAACATATTGTAATAATTATTATCATGTTTTGCAAACCAGTGAACTTTTGTTTTGTTCTGTTTATTTAAGTTTTGAGATTTTTTGAATATTTTTTTATATTTTTTCAAATTTTGTAATAAAAACAACTAAAAACAAATTAAAAACAACAAATAAATATTAATAATGATATATAAAACTTTTATTTTATGAAATTTCAAATTAAATTTTTCTTATCAACCCCACCCTTAATGAAAATTTTTTGATCAAACGTCGGAATTTTTTATGATATCAAAAAAAATCACCCATATGTCTAAATAGAGATTCATTATTTGATGGGTGTTGTGAAGAGTTTCAATTATTTTTGGATTAGGTTTTAGGAAAGGGGAATAGCTGAGAGTGTGAAGTGATGTTTCATCACTGTGTCTGCCTTTTTTCTTTGTTGAATTTGATCTTTTTGAGTCAAAGTTAGAGAAATATCAGAAAGGGGAGAGTGGATGGAAAACAGAGCGAAAATAGACAAGTTTGTTTTTGAACTTTTTATATAAGTATTCTTCTTTGTTTGGAATTGTCTTTGATACCATGAATTTGTTGATATTGAAATGCTTTCTATTGAACCTTTTATTGTTTATATTAATTGATATTGAATTGATTATCGGGAAATGTTTTAATGATGATATAGTTAAAAAACATTCCTTTGAGAGTGATGCAACAAAAAAAGAAATTTATATGTTGCTTTCTATATTTCAGATGATTAACACAATGAAGTGCTATTGTTATTTGTGTGTAATTTTGTTTTATGGTTGTTATCGAATTAACAATAATTTTATTTTTATGTTTTTCTCATCACTGAATATTCATCAACCGTTGTGGTTACTCAACAATGAAGATATTTATATCAAAACAGTTATATTTCGAATAGAACAATAATACTATACATATTCATTCAAAAATTAAAAATATTTGAAAGAAATATTTTACAGAGAAATTTTTCAAATTTGAAATGAAAATTCAATGAAAAATAAAAAAGACATTTTTTCACCTATATTCAAACAATAAAAAAATCAAAACCAATTTCGGATGACTTGTTTGTATTAATAAAGCAATAATATTCACAAATAAAATGAATAATATTCAAACAAATATCACATTTCCAAAATTAATGATCATAAAAAACCAAATAATTTTTGCGTTTTGGTCAAAAGTGGACGGTGAATTTTCAACACCAGATGGTAGTTTGATATCATTTTATGCTGTTTCGAGCAAAAAAAATGAAATGCCCACAACGCAATGATCATGTCAATTTATAAAACTTTTTTAAGTTAAATGAAGAATTAATATCAATTTATCGATATTGCAAACAATTGATGAATATTCGATTTGACCGTTAAAAAAATATATATTGTTAGCTTGCAAAATATATAAGAAGTGTGCTTTATTTCGTGTGTTCACTCCAATTATTTCTTCATTTGAACAATTCATTTTCTGATTATCTCATTTTCTAATTTTATTTGTTTTTTATTCAAAGAGTTCAACGGAACACCTTTCTGAAAAAACTGCTTTATCTTTTAGAATAGTTTGTTGTTCGAATGGCATTTCACTCTCTTTGATTATCATCATCAACAACAACAACCAACCACAAATTATCAACCATAGAGTCGCTTTAAATGCTTCTGTTAATGATTCTCCATCCAATCATCATTCATCAGGATCGAATGAGTTGACTGATTCAAAAATACACTGAGTCGAAAACATTAGCAAGTTACACTGTTTATGCGAAACACTAAACATCCACAAGATCATAAAGAAGTTTCTGGAGATCACATACAGTCAGTGCAAAAGCCGATCCTTGGAGAAAAACACGAACCAAAAGAGAGAGAGAATGTGATCATTTTTCGAAGTTGTTTAATATTTCTTCAACAAAAAACAATATATATTTAACTATTCGTTGAAACCAGGTATTTGGCAACATATTAAATAATTTTATTATGAAATAATAAACAAAGAAAACACATTTTGTTTTTGTATTATTTTTGGTGTGGTTAAAAATAATCGATATGAAGCAAATATTTAAAAAGAAAACTTCTTGTTCGTTCTTCAAAATGATGTGAAGGCTAGAGTTTTATTCTGCAGTTGAATTTTGAGTAGTATGTTTCTCGAATACGTTTCTCTTTCGAATTAAATGAAGGAGAAATTTCTCTGGGAAGGTGATCAAAATCTCTATTATCATTTTTAGAAGTTGATTTTTCTTCTTTTTCATCATCTTTAAGTATTTCAATTACTCTCTTTGCTTTTTTTCTCGATGACTTTTTTTCCTTTGCTGGTTCTTTATTCAACATTTCATTAAGTTCTTGTCGACTATGTTTATTCTTTCGTTTCTTTTCAGAAGAAGATGAAGTTAATTTTCCAATTTTCGCAAGCCGCTTTTGAAGAAAATCCAAATGCTCTTTTGTTGATTCAGTTTGTTTCATTAGCTCAGATTCATCCATCTCATCAGCTTCTTTTGATGTTTTTCCTTCAGTGGAATTTTCGTTAGAGGAAAATTTTCTGTGATTAACAATCAATGTTGTCGGTTCTTTTGTTATTGCAAAATCTTTTACAGATGAATGCTTTGAAGGTTATGAAAAAGATAATTGTTTGTCACTTTGAGGAGAATAATACCCAAACAACTCTTCTCTCCAATCTCTCGATGAAACAGATGTTTCGGAATTGCATTTGTGATTTTGTATTGGGGATAAAGATATGCGATCAAAAACTGGGGATACCGCAGTAGTCCAAACTCCTCTTTTAATGAAAGTTGATTTGATTGCAGAAGGCATTGTTGCTGCAGCAACTGCTTCAGGGAGTGTGTAGGCAAGGGAAGATCTGTAGGAATGAATCGAAAACGGAACAGGAACGTGAAATTTATTGTAAAGAGTTGTTTTCAAACGAGAAAAGATGCACGAGTCGCACGGTTGTAATAGATGGGTCATATTTGGTGGAAAACACTTCAAAATGATATTGTGTTTCTCTGCAAAATCTGCAACAGAATTGTCTGAATGAGTTCCATGATTATCCATTAGGAACAGGGCTTTATGTGTCGATGTTGGTTAAACTTTAGAGACAATCGCAGGTATCCAAAAATTGATCATGATGCTCCTGAAAATCTCTTTTGTAATCCATCCAGATGAGGAAAGAAGAACTTCAATATCGAAAGACGTAAGTGTGGAAAATTCATCGGGTGAACGTTTTGTCGGACAAAGAAGAAATTTTCATGGAGAGGATCCATCCGCACATACTCATAAGCACAACGATGAATTTGGCACTTTCGGAGGAGCTGGAGAAGATGGAGGAATTTGATTTTTTAGGCAAGCAATCAGTTTTCGAGGAATTTCATTCATATTCAATGAGGATTCAATAAAATTAAATATTTTTGAAGAATCAATGTGATTTTTGTTAATCACATTTGACAATTCTTCAAACCATTGTCTGACATTCTCTGGTGATTGAGCAGCAATTTTTGACATGTCTGTTGGCTTGTAATTGCAGTACGAATAAAATTACTTTTTTTAACAACTTGTCTGCACATTTTTCGTTTATTATTTTTGGCTCGTTTTCATCTGTTGAATCCTTTTCGAAAATGTCCACGCACTCATTAAAATGTATATTTAAAAAAGGAATAGTAAATAACAAATCAAACCATGTTTCGAACGTCATTCACTCGAATAGTTTTCTGTTCCGACAACTTCACAAGAACTTGGTTTGCTATTGTTTCGAGCTGTCGTGAATTGATGGTTAAAGGATGCCCATCAACTCCAACATCCCTTCCTTCCTTTTGTGCTTTGATTCCCCTGAACCAAGTTCTTTTGGATTTAAGTTTATCATTCACCACAGTTTGCCATTTCAGTGAATAATCATTTCGAATTGCAAATATTTTTTTAGTTGTTGAAGAAATGGAACGATATTTGCTGGATGCGAGCTCGCGATGAAGTTGAAGAGGAGAGAGATATGTTTTGTTGCTCATGTTATATTGTTAATGATTAAATTGAAAATCCTGATAACAGTTTTTTGTTTTCACTTTTGGCATTTCTTGATATTTGTCATCATTATTTGTGTCAATTTCTTTCGATAACTCATCTATGATATCATTTTTTTATGTGCCAGAAATGAAAGTGAAAATATTCGTTCTTTTTTATTTCATTTATCATTTCATTGAATTGTGATTTCGACATTGCTTAATATAGTTTTATAATTATAATTGGATTTATTTATCATATTTATTTATTTATTTATTTATTTATTTATTTATTTATTTATTTATTTATTTTTTTTTGAAATGCGTTGATGAGAATTTATTTTCAAAATTTTCGATATCAGCATATTTAAAAGGATCGGGTTTTGCACCAAGGATCTGCCTTATCACTGACTGTATGAAAAGGAGAAGATCATACAAGCGCGATCATGCAAATTCAACTGAAGCTCACCAGAACACCAAAATCAACTGGATCTGATAGAATTCAAAGAGCAATGGAAATATATAGTTCTTTATCTGTTTCATTGTCTTTTTCCTCCTCCTTCTCTTATTCTTTTTCGTTGTCGTTTTTGTCATCTTTGATATTTTTCTCTTCATCAAAGTGGGATTAGAGGTGCAAGCCGCTTCTGCTGTTGGAAAAGGACATGTATTACAAGCACAACTCCATCGCAACTTTCTTTTTTCAATTTTCTTATTCCAACATTTTTTAAGGGAGCATACTCAAAAACCGCAGAGGCTATAGGCATATCTGCGTATGACAGGAGGCTCAATCCATAGAGAAAAGCGTCAAAGGAACTTTAACTGGAAGGGCAGCTGCTGGAGACGTATGCTTCTTGCAGAGCGAAATAAAGCGCGTTGATTTTTCTCAGTCGGAAAAGGGGAAAGCAGAATTCGAAAGACAAACTGCATATTTTGCACTCAAATCAAGTTTGTGTTCATACGCGATTTCTGATCGGGTGGACAATTTCTACGATCACGAAAGAGTGTTAATGAGCCCATATGACGAAATGACTGCGATACAACGTGCTGTTTCAAATGAGCCTTGCCTCACTGACACGGAGCCCTCTATCATTTCTTCAGAGCCCCGCAAAAGAATTAGAATACGTTGTCGATTCGAAAAGAGAAGCGTTGAGACAACAGTCCGCAAGCTCATTGCCGAATCTTCCAATCTGCAAGACGTTGAGTTGGCTTTGCTGTTTGCATGGCATGAAAGCCCTGAGCCGCTCTATGAGTTGCTCGCTCAAACAACGGAAGAGAATGCTGCAACATTATATGCGTTGCCTTTTGCATCGTTATTATCAACAGCATCTCCTATTTCCTCGGAGCCCGGTTCTGCATCCTCCTCCTACTTCTATTCCTCCTCACTGCAGCAGCAGCTTTCTCCTCTCTCTGTCTTCTTAATGATGTTGATCACGCTTCTCAACCACTCTTCAAAGCAACACTCGCTGGAAGCCTAGGGTGCACTCAAAAAGTGTCTGCCACACGCGCTGAAACAAAATGAGCAGCGTTCAATTGCTCTTGTCTTTAGTGAATATCCTTTATCTTCTTTTTGTTCATTCGTCTGAGCAGTTTTTATAGAAGAAAAAGATATGGCCGGACCTTCTAAGACATGCGTGAAGCTCTGAGTTCTCCCTGCGATGTGTGTGAAACAGCATTGAGCACCTCCAGTTCCCCAACAACGAGCAAGAATTTGAAGGCTGGCTGGACATTGTGACCGTTCGATGAAATTCATCATCTTTCTCTTCATCTTTTTCCTGAAACACCTTGAAGAATCAACGGCGGTTGTGTGAGGATCGTGCATTTCACTTGAGAAATCTTCTGAATTTCTTCCTCATGCTGTTCAAGTTATTTAGACTACCGCTGCTGGATTTTATTAAAAAAGGCGAAATGAGAATTATTCAGTTCTCAACAGCTGCTGCGGTACTGTGCGAAACAGCAATGTGGGAGATAATGCAAACGTGTGCAATGATCTGGCCGTTGAAAGGCGATTCAGAAGAACCGAAAAGAGTGGAAGAAGACAATCTGTTAATCGCAAAGGATTTACAATCGGAGATGGGGCGCGATTGTTGATGTGGGTTGGAGGTTAAGGAGAAGAATGAAATGGAAAAAGATGCGAAAAATGTGAAGAGTGAGAAAGAGACTTCAGAAGGAGGAATGGATGAAGTCGATATCAGAATGAATACAGAAAAAGAGGAGGCTGAAGTTAACGTTGTTGATGGATTTGATTTTGAAATAGGAATGGAGAATAACGAGATTGAGAATGAGAGAGAAAGAGAGATGAATGTTGAAAGCGGAAAAGTTGAAAAGAAAGGAAAAGAAGTGAAAGAAAGAGACAGAGATTTTTTCATCAAAAGGATAGATGAAATGCGTTGAAGAACAAGAACAAGAAGAAGAAGAAGAAGAAGAAGAAGATAGCACAAACCCACTGTAATAAGCCACAAATATCTGATGCAGATTCTCAGTGCGTTGATTGAAAATCACTGGATGTTACAACTCAGTCGCTGAACAATAAGAAAAGTCCATATTTTTCAGCTTTTTTGTGCAATTTTAGAAAGAATAAATAAACCAAGCACATCTCAAGTGAAAGAAGGTTGTTCTTCTGGCTTGGTGAAGCTGTTGGATGAACATTAATCCAGAATTGTGAACGCAGTCACGGAAGAAAAGAAGAGGAGGAAGAGGAAGTTGGAAATGGTAATAAATATTAGATGAGGGACGTCAAAGGTGTGGAAGAGAATTGAAGTTGCGTGATGTGCAGCGCAAGAAGCGCTGGTTTTATAATTGTTTATGTTTGAGATGGGAAAGAATTTTGTTCGACCTTCTCTTTTTCTTTGCAACAGTATTAGAGTTCATCATCATCTTCTTCTTCAACTTCTTTCTCTTCTTTCTCTTCACAATCTATCTCTTCTTCTCCTTCTATTCCCCTTCTCATCTTCATTCTTCGTCCCTCCTCTTCTTTTTCTTCTTCTCCCCCAACCCCACTGACGATACGACATGAACTCTACGAACCTGTGTCTGGTGCTCTTTGAACATATCAACAGTTGCCACTTCTCCTCTGGACACGCCCCATCGCACAGCGCTGGCTGAATTGTGTTATCACTTTGGCCTCTGCTGCTCTGCTCCGTAGGATGCAGACGATGCAAAGGATCCCTTAAGAGAAATGAAGATCTCATCAAAACCTCTGCCATCTGAGAAGAAATTGTCGACTTCTTCTGATTCTGCGTCTTCTTTGGAATTTGCTCCTGGATTTCGGCAACCCTCCGCTCCTTCTTTCTCTCATTCCTCATCCTCTTCCTGCTTTGAAATCGTTGTTCTCTGCTTCATTGTGTTCCATTCATCATCATCTTCTTCTCCACTATCGCCTCCTCCTTTTTCATTATTCTCTTTTTCATCATCATCGTTATCAATGCATTCTGTAGCTTCGCTGGATGTGCATTTGAACCTCTCTTCTCTTTTGCAGCGCTCATCCTGCTATGCTTAGGGACTTCGCACGGCTTCCGCGCTCCGGCTGTGCTAAACAGGGTGAATGAGGTGAATGGGCATCGAATGAGAAATGGCAGTTGAGTGGGAAGGAGCTGCCAGGTGCATTGCGTTTATCAGCTCGCTTTATGACACCACCAAGAAGCGAAGAGAGAGAAGTTCAAGTTCAAATGGAAGAGGCATAGAAGTTGGATTTCAGAAGCAAGTTGAGTGCAGAGACGAGAAAAGGGAGACAGCAGAAAGAGTCAAAGACGAAGATGAAAACAAAAAAGAAAGATGATTTTCACACATTGCAAATTGACGCTTTCGAAACAAGACTTGCACAGATAGTAACAGAAAAGAGGAGGAACATGGGAATAAAAGGAGGAGGTGATATTGAAAATGAACAGCAGCAGATTTTACACTCGTTCAATTGCACATCCTCATCTACACATCTGCACGCTCAAAACATCTCATCCTCCTCGATAATTGCTTCTCCTCCTTTAATTGTGAGCACGCACACACAATTGTCAGCCCCTTCTGTTCTTGTTGGAACTCCGGCGAAGCCACCAACTCCTTCATTTTCTGCAACAGACTCTTATTAGCTCTTTCTGAAGTCTCTCTAAGCACAGAACATTTCTAACCCTTCTTTTTCTCTTTTTGCTCTAATATTTTCATTCTTGCAGCGTTTTTTAAGTGCGGTTCTTGGGAAGAAGATCTTTTGCAATCTGAAAATGCTTGGAAGCAGGAACATAGGAACCAGGGGTGATGTATTTGAGTGACAGTGAATGGTGCTGAACAACGGTGCATATGTTCCAAGCCGATTCATGAAAGCGATGTTGAGTTTACCGGCATCGGAGCAGACGAAGTTGCTGTGGGAGAAGTGGTAATTCCAAACGGCAAGGCTGTTGTTGGTGGACTCATAGTTGTTGGCATGTGCGCAACTGCTGATCTTGGAGAGCAAGATGTTAGTGAAGAAGGAATTCATGATTCGAAAAGAGCTTCATGACAAATTTGACATTGAATAAGAAGAATAGCGCTGTCTGCTTTAATGGAGAGATCTGTTGCGAGAGATGTTAGACGGAGTTGCTAAATCCAACGTCAATCACGCACAAGACTGTGAAGCACTGAAGGAGGAGAAATTGAAGCGAGAGAGAAAAGATTCAGAAAGATGTCTGGAGGAATCAGTCGAAAATGTGAAAGACTGAAAAGTTGATTGAAGCAAAGGAGGAGCGGAAGGAGGAGTGGAATGAGATGAGGATGCAGTTGTTGTTTAATGCAATATCAGCGAACGGGAAAATGCAAAGTGAACAAAAACACGATTGTTTGAGTAAGACCAAATTCGAATGTTGGGAAGGCAATTGTGGAGGAAGATATAAATTATGGAAGTGGAGAAGGAGATACAGGGACCAAGCGGGGAACAGCATAGCTTAGGAGAGGAGCTGGTGTTCTGTTTGAAGAATATCTGGGACACCCAGCAGAATGTGATGAAGGTTTCTTTGTTGAAGTCGAGGTCTAGATCGGTGTGAAAGGAGTCAGAGCATCAGATGGAGGTATTGGTGGCTTGAGAAGGCTGGGTGAAGTCGAAGGAAAAGAGGGACTCGTTGATCTGTGCTGTGATTGAGAAGCACTGGAGAAAGAGGTCCTTTCCTCGATAGGCGTTGTTGAGGGCGAAGCAGAATTTGAGGATGCATGCGAGCAAGCGCAATGATGACTTCTCGCAGTGGAGACACACAATCGCGGCTCTTCGCTCGGTCGACTCTTCGCTCACGCAGCTGGTGAAAGCATATGTATTGGTAGCACAGCCCATTGCACATTCTCTCTCAGCGTTTCACATAAGAGCTGGCCCCTTGCATAAGAGCAAAATGTGGCACAGTTTGCAGATTCACATCCGAATACTGTTCTGGGTTCTGGTTCAGGTTGCCTCAAAGCAGTTGAGTCGGTCAGAGCAGACGGGAAAACTGCCATGAGTGAAGAATCAGCGA
This sequence comes from Monocercomonoides exilis, assembly GCF_001643675.1. NCBI lineage: Eukaryota > Preaxostyla > Oxymonadida > Polymastigidae > Monocercomonoides > Monocercomonoides exilis. The sequence continues at coordinate 97,729 of NW_027150586.1, read as the reverse complement.
ACATAGTGAAAATGAATTGAAAGGACACAAGTACTGTTAAAGTGGATATAGCAGAGATGTGGAGAAACAGGCCAGGCAAGGAGACAGCGGAGATGGTGTTACATAAATGAGCATACCCACTTCTTCTTCATCAATCATCTCAGACGAAAGGAGTGTTTGCAGAGTCTGCATGGAAAATGAACAGCCCCATAAAAGATAAACTCAGCTTTCAAGCAAGGCTATGCCTAAGAGGTGGATGATGGAGAATAAAAGAGAATTGCTGTTAAGCAAAACATTTTTGAGTGAAAAAAGCATAAATTTTCGTATTTCTTCTCATTTTTTTTCTAAATTTTCTTTGTTATTTTTTTTTTTTTTTATCTAATTTATTTTGGTAACTTCTCCAAAGAATTAATTGTTTCTTAATAATAATTCATTATAAATTGTTGTTTATGCAATAAATGTCTTGTATAACTATCATATTTTTTTGTGTAATTTTGAAATTTGTTCATTTTTTTCTAAAGTTTGATGATCTTCGTCAGCAATTTTATAATTTCTTTGCAATAGCATTGACAGTGTTTTGATTAAGATATTGATTGATAATGTGTTGTGATTATTGTTATCATGTTTTTGCATGATTAAAGAAAGGTGGACAAAATTTTTTATTGAAAAAATGGCAAAATAGAGCACCCCTCCGGGCTCGAACCTTAGACTCACCAACTTGCAAGTTTGTTAGCAAATCGCTTATGCCGATCAGCTAGAGTGCTCTATTTTTAGTTGGGGAGGAAACCCGGACCTCACCCATAGTTTGATTTTTGTGATCACTGATGAAAAAAACAATTTTTACTGTATCAACACTTTGTGCAACTGCTGAAATTCGTGAGTTGGAAGATGTGAACTTGAAAGCAATTTTCCTACACAACATTTTGAACATTCCAACGAGAAAAATAGCCCGAGCTCAGGTCCTTTCTCGCTCTTCAGTGCAAAGAGTACTCGCCGCAGAAAAAAAAAGGAATACACCTGGAAAATGTGGAAGACAGACTCTATTTGAAAATTCTGACGAACAGTATTTAACCACAGTGATAATTCACGATGCAGAGAGTGGAATATTTCTTTCATAAATAAAATAACTCAAATGGAATGTATTTCGCTTATAATTATTTGTTTTATTTTTTTTTTATTCAGGCAAATGATTTGTTAAAAAACAAAGAGAAAAGAAGGAGATGAAGAAAAAACTGCAGACAAACATTGATTGAAACGATTTTTGAAAAGGCACTTAGAAATTAGTCTTGCAAAACCAATTTCTTTGCCTTTAGAGAGAGCAGCCCACACTTCGAAATATACAATCGTGCCCTTCTTTGACGAAGTGAAGAAATTGTTTGAAAGTGTCAATCCAATTCCACAGCTATTATTTAACTTGGATGAAACTTCCACTTTTTCATCCAAACAACAACCTGAACTTGTTGCTTCTTCATCCTCGACTCCTTCTGCAGTTGTTCCTGAAGTTAACTTGTTAACTTCGACTTCAATTATCTTCATGACAAGTGCAGACGGGTGTCGATATTTGACACCCATATTGATTCCATTTTCAACGCTTCCAGAAGAATACAAGCTTGGAACAACTTCACACGAAGTGTTCATTCCTACTTTATCTGGTCATGTTACATCAGCAATTTTTTTGGACTTGTTCAAAAAGTGCGTAATCTCAGAAATTAGAAATAAAAGAATTGCAGTGGGAAAGAAAGAAAAGCATACCGTCCTCATTATGGATGGTGGAGTGGGACATTTTCAGACGGAAATTCTTCAATTATGCAAGGATAATTTAATTGATCTTGTTAAACTTCCATCACACACTTCTCACATTTTGCAGCCTAATGATCAATACATCTTCGCAAGCATGAAAAGGGTGTTTGGAAAAGCCAAAGAAAGCGGAACAACAACCTCAGCATCTTCAAAAAGAGAAATTCTTATTGAAATCTTAAGAAATGGACTTGCAGCCGCTTCGTATCCAGAAACTTATAAGTCTTCTTGGAAAAGCACAGGGTTATGGCCAATTAACCCAGAGAAGATTTTATCAAATCTTCCTGATAATCCTCCAGAATGGGTATTCCCTGGCGTTGAACCCAAATCTGCACCAATGGGACTTCATTTGGAGCTGTTTATTACTCTTCTGATGATTTATCCGATTTGTTCTGAAAACATTTTTTTATTTATTCCATATCATTGAAGCTTTTTTTGGGATGCACAACTTTTTCATAATTGAAAAATATCTTTATCTTTACTGTTTTTCTTTGTTTCAATCCATGAAATGAAATACAAACACAAAAAAAGGAAAAATAAAAAATTCCTATTTTTATATCAATGGCCCGGGTTTCCTCCCCGGCCCGGATTTAGTCCCCCACTATTTCTATACTTTTCTTCCACAAATATTTATAACCAAACCATAACCCTAAAAATTGATCAAAAAATGAACCACTTTTTTCGAACGAAAACACTTTAAAGAAGAGCGGAAACAAAACCCTAGGCCCAAGAACAATTACGCTAACCCTTCAACCTAAACCAAACAATTAATACAGAAATTATTTTTGAATTTTCTCCCTAAAAATAGATTAATACTGGGTCAGATCAATTTTTCCCACCTTTCCAAAAATATTGCCCATGTTGTTAAAACCACAAAACAAAAGTTTTGTTCTATTTACTTCAGTTTTGAAATTATTCAGAATAATTTTTTATTTTTTTCAAAATTTGTAATAAAAACAATTAAAATCAAATAAAAAGCAACAAACAATTAAAAATAATTATTTATCAAACAATATATTTGAATGGTCATCACTTTTATTTTTCTTTTTAAATCAACCCTTAATGAAAAAATTCTTTGATCAAACGTCAGAATTTTTTATGATATCAAAAAAAAACACCCATATACAACTATTCAAATTTCTGTAAATAAATATTGAATATTTGTTGAGATATTTTTATTTTAATTTTTGTCCTGATAAAAAAAAGTCCGGATGAAAAAAACACCTTAAATTTATTTCAAAGAGAATATTTTTATTTTATTTTATTTTATTTTATTTTATTTTATTTTATTTTATTTTATTTTATTTTATTTTATTTTATTTTATTTTTTATTTTTTTTTTTTTATTTTTTTTTTTTTTTGATAAGTATTTCCTTTTCTTTATTTTTGTTAAGAATAAAAAAATCAGTCTACCAATGAATTTCTATCAAAAATTCCTATTTCTAATGATAACATAAAAATGTATTTTTGTGAATATTTAAAAATTAACAAAAACTTATTGAAAACAAATAAATATGGGACGAAATATTTTGCATTGTGAATTTTATTCCACACAGTTCTTTCAAGGATTTTTTTCAACTTTATAATATTTCAATATTCAATATAGCACTATAATGTCAGTTTTGTAATTATATGATTTCAAAAAAAGTCTGGAACAAATCATTAATTTTTTCTTAAATGAAAAAATTCTGTCCCATATGAAAACTGCACATTGAACTTTTTTCTGATTTGCATATAACAAATTTCATTCTCGAAAATATTAGAAATGCTTTAACTTCTTTGGCTCTGCAAATGAACTTAAATCCTCAATGCTACATTTGGAACACTTTTTAGAATTTCAATTTTTAGCATCTATCTTTTTTTTGCTTCCAGTGATTTTGACACTACAGAAAGGACAAACATTTGTTGATTCAGAAATCCTTATAAAACAATGAGCGCATATTTCGTGCTTGCACGGCTCAATAATTGTATCACATGCTCTTGCAAAACATATCTGGCATTCTGATAAATCGTCTTTTTTTCCTGAATCTTCGGAATCAATTGATTGCGTCGAAGAAGATGCTTGAAAACTCGAAGTGTGATTCGAAAACTTATCTCTTTTTGCTTCAATCCAATCAGCAATATTCTCAAAGCATGATAAAACATGAAAACTGTGTGCTATTTCTTTTCTGTGAATATTCTTAGTACAGAAAATTGTTTGTGCTGAATTTGAATTATCTTCTTTTAAATAACTTTTTGTGGCATAACGAATCGCAATTTGTTCATGGCACCATCTGCCAATCCCTTTCATTTGAGCAACATTCAACGAAGAATCCGAAAGCAAACGTGAATCATTCACAAAAAAGAAGCTGAATATTATTCCCACATGAACAAGTATTTGCACAGCTGGAGCAACAATCGAAGGAATAAACGGCAGAGAAATTGCAGACCACACGGCCTCGCGCGTAACGCGTGTCATTCCCTGACGAGAAGAAGCAAAACGAATAACCGAAGAGAGAAAATCAATAAGTTCAGAAGCAAGCATCTCACTCTCCAAAGATAACTTCAGATTTGATGAACGAAATCCTGATGAAGTATTATTTTGCAGATCAGATTTTAATCCTATTGCTTTATCAGGCTTTATTGTTCTGTCGTGTGTAAATAAAAAGTGTGGAGCTTTGCATATGATGCCTTCCAAGAGACGCAGCAAAACACTTAGCTGATCGAACACACTCTTAATTCTGCGTTCAATAAAGTTCCACTCCAAATTATCAATTTGCTTTGCACTTTCGTTCACCTTACGCTCCATGTTAATAACTTCCGTAAGACAGGAGTTGCTTTGCTGAAGCAAAGACGAGATAAATTGCTGCTGCGCTGTTATATGTCTCAAATGAGGCAAACTCTTTGTTGCTTCTTCACCGTGATTAGAATCACTTGAAGATGCAATATTTGCTGGAGGCTCAACTGCTTGCTGTAGTTGATTTGAATTTGACGCACTTTTAAACAGTTCTAGCATTTTGTTAAGATAAGTGTCGCAAACATATGAATCTAACTTTTCAACATATGTCTTTCCACCAATTCCAATAGGCAAATTATCTATCGGAATGACAAATTCAACAAGTGCGTGACCATTTGTCTTATTTCTCCCATCTTCGTTAGATTGTTTATCTTTTTCTAAAGAAGGACAATCTGTGCGTTCATCCTTATCCGTTGCACGATCTATCATCGAAGCATAATCAAGATTTTGCAAACAAAACAGAAATGCCTTCCAAAGTTCGTCATCAATCACCAAAACTTCATCATCGTTTGAGGCAGGCGTCGATAAAAGGAGAGGCATGAAGATCGCCGAATGCTCAAGAATTGCTTTCAAGTTAAGCATTTCGAAAGAATCAGCTTGGAAAGGTGATTTCACAAGAGACTTGTGAGATGCTTCCATGGATGTCGATGCAATCACCGAAAGCAAAGCAAGAGGTTGAGTTTTTTGGCGATAAGTAAAGAGCATCATAACAAATATCACTGTAGCTTGAGCAATATTCCAATTTTTGCATTGCTCAAATTTTCCTTTAATGTTCCAATCAAACGATATTGTTTCAACTTTTGCATTCGAACTAGTTGGATCCATTGTCGTGAAATCATCCGAGGCATTATCGGAGCTAACATTTTCCAAGTTTAATTGTTCACGCAATTGTCTTTGAAGTTTTGAATCGAGTAAAATATTTTTAATAGTGTGCGATCGGGTCAATGCCTCAACAAACACAAATCTTGACTCAGCAGAGAAGCTGAGGATGAGCATAAGCATCGAACAGCAAATATTTCGCGTTTCAAGTCGGCACGCTACACAATCTTCAGAAAAAAGAAGATACACACATGCTTCAACAACCATACACACAAACGAAAAAGCAATGCTTATTCTATGCGCAAGTTCTGGTGAAATCAATGTTGATGATAAAAATCTATCTTCTTTTCCTTCCAATTTGCTAAAAGTTGGGATAAAATCAACGTTCAATGGCGAAAAACACAACACAGATGAAAGTTCAGAGCTTATGCCATTACACCTTTTTGCACTGATCCAATGAGTTAATAGTCTCCAATTCTGTTGCGTGCACAACATTCGCAGCAGCATTTGAATAACCTCAAGCAAATAAAAAGGATAATGTTGATAAGCTGGAGTAAGTTTGGTTTTCCCGATAAATCCCTGGCTATCTTTGATTGCATCTTCCTCATTTAGCCAAGTTCCAATCATGAGAGATGTTATGAACTTCATCAAAAGGCAGAATCCATCCATCGTCAAACATCCGTTAAAAAGCGAGCATTCATTCAGCTGAGTGCGATGAAGCTGTCTGCAGACACAAACAGCTTCGTGTGCTTTAACAGATAGAAACTGAAATTTTGCTGTTATCTCTTGTGAATTACTTTCTTTCGATTCCAGTGGAGGAAGTGGTGTTTTTGAAGTTGATAAGTGGGAAGAATAGTCGGAAAGGCACAGAGTCCACGCAGCAACGGCTTCAGCTGCACGAGACTCTGCAAGAGTAAGCGTTGAACTCAACATGTGTAATTTCTGAATGTGATTTGCTAATTCTTTGCTGAAAAAGAACAGAAGATATTCCAAAAATTGTGCAGCTACTCGAAATGAGGCTAAATCTGCGATGACAGGAGATGAGATTCCCAGTTTATTTTCTAATTCATTAGAATTCAACGAACACAATATTTCAGTAAAGCTTAATGTATTTGCAGATGGATAAATGGAGAACTTTCGAACTGATGATGGAATAAAAGAAACAAGCTGTGAATCAAGTTGCTTTAGCAGCTTTTTTCTGTTTGAGGCAGATAATGCTTTGCATTCTGTTTCAAGTCCTTGAAATTCTTGTTTGTTAATCTTTTGATCAATATCCTTTTCACTTCCTTTTAAAAAGTCTGTAATTTTTCTCAAAGATGTTTGAAATAGAGAGAAGAGCGACAATGAAATGCTTATTGGTGATGAAATTGTTGCAAAAGCAGACAGACGAAATAGAGTTGATTGAAGATGCATGTTTATAAACTCAATCGACGTTACTTGAATTTTTGACATTTTTAAGTGTCTTATTTGGCTTTGACTTGAAATAATATCTGCGCTTTCATTGGAGTTCGACACGCCAGTCTTTTCGTTTTGATGTTCATTTTGTTTGCCTTTAACTCTCTGAAGCGCATTCAGATCGACAGGGTGCGGCTGAAAGAGAAGCTGCAAAAGGTTGGCATTAATTGATCGCTCAACATCTCTGCTTTCGCTTAAAGCCCAAAAGATTGCTCTTTCAATTTCCTTTGGTGTATATCTCCAAAAAGAGTTTTCCAAATGATTCTTTTTGTCCTCTCTTTCTATTTCTTCACTTTCTTTGTCTTTCCCTCCAATTTTGGTTTCATTTGGCAAAAACTGAACATTGCTAGCTTCAATTTGACTTGCTCCATCAGATTGAACAGAACCTGATCCTATTCCGAATGAAGAAAGCACTGAAAAATATGAACTAAACAACGATTTTCTGTTTTCGAATTCAGAAGCATTGATAATTTCATTTTGATCAGTTTTAAACTGTTTATCCCAACAATTGAACACATTATGATAAGAGTTGTATTGCAAAGAATAAGATCTCCAAGAATTAATTAAGAAATCATCATCAATATCATCTATTTCATTTTCACCCATTTTTTCTTCCTTTCCGTCCAGTTCTTCATTTTCATTTTTTGATTCGTTTCCATCCATTCTTCCTTTCTCTCCTTCTTTGCATTTCATTTGTGAGGATTTTCCTTCTGTCAGCAATCCCATTTCTTTCCTTCTCTTCCACCACAGAATGCTTTTGAACAGCCCTCTTCTCCTTCTTATTCCTCCACCAGATCTGTTCCACTCACTCAGAGACTCCACATCCTTCGCAGCTCCTGAAAGAGGGAGATTCAAACCATTCTGCTCCATCTCCCTCAAATTGCGATCTTCTGCGAGTAGCTCATTGACAGCCTCATCTGCTCTTTCAGCCAATTTTTTTATTGATTGATTCTGAAACTCAAAAATAGCTCCCTCCCTCACATCTTTTGGTACGTTCGTTGTGAGAAGATCGGAATATGCCACATTTGCCTTTGTTCCGAATGCATTGTGATCCAGCCCTGCCAGCATCAGCAGCAGCTTATCCTCTTCAATCTGTTCGTTCGAAGTATCTTTTCTATTCAATTCCACAAACTCACCAATTCTTCCACTTCCTTTCATTCTCTCCTTATTGTTGAGAATAAGCCTTTTTCTCACATCATCAATTGAAACAGGCCCCTTGGACGTTCGATTAGAAGAATTCTCAGCCTCAGGAACAGCTCCATTAATATCAGTCAAATAAGGGAGCGAAGGAAAGAGATGAGACGATCCATTTGGTTGGTTCAATCCCCATTCTGGTGAAAGATGGCCCGTTGTTGGGTTGAATCCGAGAAGATATGAAATGGATGGAGGGAGCTGAAGACGAAGTGAAGAAGAAGATTGAGAAGAAGAAATGGAAGAAAACTGCGTTAATGAAGAGAAGGAGGATTTCTTTGTTAATGTGGAATTCGGTTGATTGGCTGTTGATTCATCAGCCGATTGATCCATTTTCTGTGATGTTTTGCTCTTCTCTGTTTCTGCATCAGCTACATTTCCCTCTGAGCCAAGAGGCATTCTCCAAAATAATAGCTCCAGATCACTCTGTGAATGTGTCTGCTCATCAAAAACGAGCAGAGAAAGAGCAAAAGGCGCAAAATACGGAAGTAAAGTTGAAAGAGGAATGAAAATGTTTGAATAAATGGAAATGGTAGGGAAGTACATAAAGATTGGTGGCATCCGAATGTTGTAGATCTGCGACTCATTCACATGAATCTGGTAGGACAAAGCAGTGTGAAGTGAAGGAAACAGGTGGGATATCAGAAATTCCTTTGTTTGATTATTGTGCTTCTTCCCTTTTCTGTTTGAATTTGATCGCCTTTTTAGTAAGCAATCATTAGAATCCAGCACGATCTCATTGCCCCAAATATCAAGTTCGCATATCTCTTCATCAAATGATGCATCGAACTCACTTTTCCTTTTATCTTTCTTGTTCTTTTTTTGGCTTCGCTGCTTCAGTTCTTTCAGAGAAGCAATCCTTCCTTCGTTCTCTTTCACTCCGCTTCCCCTGTCAAAAACAGAGAAAAGCGGATATTTCTGCATAAACGCCATTTTCGTCTCCAGCATTGAAAACATGTTTCGTGAAAGAGGAAAAGAATACGACTTGCCAATATACGGCTGCTCAAGCTCTGTTACGAGCTTAGTGAGATGAGGATTCTGTTTGGATAACAGCTTCTTCACAGGAACATAAAGGAATGAAAGACGAGATGGCGTCAGATCAAGAAGAGGAATGCCAGAGCGATGAAGAAGAGAAATGAAGGCTTTTGTGTGAAGTGGAGAGGATAGAATGGTGCAGTTGCGTGTGAAATGAGCAGATGATGATGATGATGTTGTTGATGATGATGAAATGGACTGAGAACTGTTGTTCTCAATGCAATTATTAGACAACTCTTTATTTATTCTTTTCATGTCATCCAATGAATTTTCTGTTGTTTTTGCTTTGCATTCCACAATTGAATGTTTCCTCTCGCATTGCTTTTCGCGGGTGTCAAAAGGATAACAACTGTATCCAGATGCCGAGTGAACAGTGAATGGGAAGAGATGGTGATTGGCAAGGGAGCTGACCAGATTCATCGACAGAAAAGACATCGACCGCAGAAAAGACTGCAGAAGAAACGAGCGATGTGGATTGGGAGATTGCCCGCTATTCCACCAGCTGGAAAAGGAGTTGCTTGCAGAAGATAACGGGCACTGGGCTGGATGTGAAGAGGTTGCTCTTGTTGTTGAAGAGGAAGAGGAAGAGGATGAAGAAGATGATGCAGGCAATTGATGAGTAGTTTTATGTTCTTTTCCCTTCTTTTCAACATTATGTTTAGATTTTGACTGCAAAACTTTGCTGACTAATGCAGTTTTTTTCGTTGTTTTTTTATTCAAATTTCCGATCAACTTTTTCGTAGCCTTCTCCTTTTTCTGCCTTCTTTTGGCTTCTTTTCTTTCCAACTTTTTTTGCTTTGCCAATTCTTTTTGCCGCCTTCTTTGCGCCTTCCGCAGCATTTGCATCGGAGACAGCGAGAAATAATGGCAGATTGGATAGAAATACACCATCCGCAGAACAAGAGGTAGATATGAGCATATTGTCTCCTTGTCGAGTGAATCAGAAAGTGAAATGAAAGTTTGCTTTGAGAGAGTTTCTGCTTGAGAGATGAAGCTGAGTGACTTTTGATTTGAAGATAAATGATGTGATTCTAATGAGCAGCTGGAATTATTAGCAGTGCTTTCAATTTCAGAAGAAGAAGAAGAAGAAGACGAAGAAGCCGAACCAGAAGGAATTGAAGAGAATAACTGTTTGTATAGAAAATCAATCTGTGGCTGAGCAGATGCAAAGGCAGAAGTGAATTTGTGTCTGTTTCTGTTTTTCTGCCTGTTATTTGTTGTATTTCTGCCCATTGCCTTTTTCCACACTCTTTCCACTTCGTCTCTCACAATCCACAGCCGTTCAAATGGCGGCCTTTTCCCTCGTTTCAGCCGTCTTTCTTCTTTCATCTCTTTCACTCGCTTGATTGCAAGCACACTGCCAATTCGGCGCTTCAGTTGGCTTATGTCCAGCTTCTCTACAGCATTCAACTTGTTCCCTTCTGAATGATGTGCAATGTGCTTGCTTTTGTGTATATGGTGCTTTTCATCGCTTCTTTCTTCATCGGCTGTATCTTCATTATTCTCAGAAGAGTCAGAAATTGTTCGTTTTCTGCACTTTGAAGAAGATTTGGATGAGATGCCATTTTCAGATGAAGACATCACTTTGTGGTGCATTTCGTGGTTTCGTCTGATATAAACGGTATCCTGATATTCATCGTCCCAGTCATGCATCACAACACCAGCTCTTTCAAAATATGATAGAGCAGCAGCAGCAGAAGATGACGATGAAGAAGAAATGGAAGAAGGTTTCGGATAAAGTGGCACTGACTCAGGGATTGTGTGAAAGAGGAGAGATGATGCATCATTAAGTTCTTTCTGATTCAGTGAAGTGCGTAAAAGTTGAGAAAAAGTGAATGAAAGGCTGTTTGATGGATTGCTCTCGTTGAATGAGGCAATCCAATAAGGAGCGTCAGCCGATGAAAAGCAAGTCCAAACATCAGAATTCTTCGAGACAGTCATAATTGGATTCGAAAATGCGTTTTTAAGCGATCCATTCACGTTAAAAGGAGAAAGATTTTGAATAAAAGAGGCAACTGTATCATTGACTGAGGATGAGACAAGGTTTGATAGCCAAGGAACAAGAAAGTGGGATGTGATGAAAAGAGACGAAGAAGAAAAGAAATGGACAAGATGAGAAAGAAGATGACGAAGTGGAAGGGGAAGAGGATGAGAAAGTACTTCAGTCAAGATCGCAGATAAGTCATCTGCAGAAGAAGTAGCATCTGATGAAGATTGCAAAGGAAAGTCTTGGGTTGAATGAAAAGTTTCCGGCTTGCTTTCAGAGGATTCTTCATTTGACTTCTGAAGCTGTGGAGGATGAGCAGTTTCATCAGCAGTAGGACTCATCTTCGAATCAATAGATTGTTGATTCTTCTCAGGAGAAGCCAAAGAATCATTGTTGATGACATTTGCGAGGAGTGTAGTAAAATATGTGAATAGAACATCTACACAACGAAGAGAAGGCGCAGGAGGAGGAAGAAGAATTGGTATGCAATCAGGAAGAGGATAACGAAACGGTATGTCTCTAAATTACAAAAAAAGAAATATAAGGAGTCAAAAATAACAAATAAAAAAAAATTAATTATTAAATTGCCAAAGGGTAATTCCCAAAAGAAACGCAATTCCATATCAAGCAAGGAAGAAAAAAAGTAAAATCTCCTATTTGCAAATCTCAAACCCGTAATTCACAAAAACGCTGCAGCCCTGCTCCATATGAATGCACGTTGAATAAAATTCCACAAATGGTTCAACGTCAATATTTTCAAAAGCGGGACCCAGTGAAATTCCATTTCTAAAAAATTCAATTGAGCCAAAGTGTTTTGGAACAATTGGATCTAAAAATTGATGATGTGAATTTACTGATTCAATTCCTTGAGATGAGTAAAAGGGCGAGATATATTCTCTTTCATTTGCTGCTGTGTTTTGAACAAAATCGATTCGAACTCCGATAACATCGCCAATCACGCAACAATCATGAAAAGTTGGATTCATTACCGAGTTTGTTGATTCACCAAAAAATGGACGGTAAAGCATAGAAAGCATTTTGTTTTCAGATTCATTTTCTTTTCTTCGTTTAATAATACCAATTCCAATGTCTCCATGGCTCAAAAGAGTTGCTTCAAATTGCCATCTTCCTCCAAATATGAGGTGAGAGCCAATTGAATTGTTAACAACAATACCGCTTCGAAGGGGCATTGAAGGATAAACTAAAGATTAAAGTTTTGAAAACATTATTGCAAAACAACAAATAATAGCATTATCATATGAGCATATCGGAAATTTCAAACCTATTTGTCCAAGCTTTCGGTATTGAGCTTGAGATGGAAATAAGCATTCAGGACTTCCATGAGTAAAAAGTGTTTTTAACAGTTCATCCACGAGTTTACAATTTTTGAAAAATTGCTGTTCTGAAATTTGACATGTTAATTGGTCACCATGATGCGCAAAGGACTCTTTAAGAAGAAGATAATACATTTCTGAAAGAAATATATGAGCTTCATTGCTTTCTTGCGCATGCTTTATGAAGTGATCAATTGCTTTAATGACAGACAATTTCATTTTTTTGTTCATTCATTATAACCACAATAAATTTAAACAAAAAAATAATCTCGAACAAAATATTTTATTTTTCTAAACGAAAGATTTCTTTAAATTAAATTATGAAAAAACATGTATAAGCATTATCACTGATATCATTTCAATTTATTCATTTCACTTAACACAAAAACAACAAAAGATTAATCTCTATCATTTTCATTTTTCTATAAAAACTGACTTCACATTTAAATTTTAATTTATCTCATTAGTTAATAAATTATTTTTATTCTACTAATTATAATTGGGGTTTTTCACATTCGTTTTTTCCATTTCAAACTAAAATCAAAAATTTCTTCATGTTTTAGAAAATGAGAGATCAATGTTAAATTCTATAATAGATCAGTGACATTTTTCTTTTTTTGGATAAAATGTCCAAATACTTAATGAGGGACGTCAAAAATGCATTTTCATGAATTAAGAATTATTTCAGTTAGCATTAATCACTCTGTCAAAGAATATCAAGAAAAATAGTTATTATTTGAATGATTGAACTAAAATCAATGCTGAATTCTTTCTCTCTTTGGAAAATGTTTCCTAAAGCAAAAAAAAAAAAAAAAAAAAAAAAAAAAGATATGGCTAAGAGAACATTTTTTCTCAAAAAAATGACAAAAAGAAAATGCAAATTGATTTATAAATAATAAATAAATAAACTTAGGGTGAAATGAATTAATTTCTTGTTATGATCACTCATCACATTTCAGCAGTGGTCACGATTGACGATGCAAAGACAAGCATGGCAGGAGGAAGGCCGTTAACAAGCTGGTGGAGAAGAGAAACATAGTTGAACCTTTTCAGCCTGTCTTCTGCTTCAATCAATTCAATCTCTTCTTTTCTCTCTCGCGCATCTCTCAAGTCTCTTTCTCGTTCAACCATCCTCTCTCTCTCATCATCGTCTTCCACATCGCTTGCTATTTGCTTGCCCCTCGAACTGTCTCCCTGTTTGCTCTGGAAATTCACGTTGCTTCTGCTCCCTTCTCTTCCATCGCCTCCTCCTCCTGCTGTGCTCGTAGCCAGCTCGCTCTTCACAATCCTATCTACCCCAATGCCATCGATGTACAGCCCATTCGCCTCTCCCTTGATGGCCATCCACAGCTGCTGTTCCCTCAGCATCCAATCTCTCTCTCTTTCTCTCAGTCTCCGCTGCTGTCTGCGTTCATCTGATCTCCGAAGCGACTTCTGCCGCTGCTCCTCCTCTGCCCTCAGCCGTGCTGGTGACAGACAAGGCAGTGTGAGTGCATAGAGAGAAAGGACTGTTCTTGCTGAGTTGTATTTGATGACTGTGTTGTGGGCACTTATCAGCACAGACGGCGGAACATCTGAAGTAAAGCTGCCTTCAGATGATCTGCTTGAAGATTGAGCAGAAAGGCCACTCGAAACAGAACTTGAGGAAAGAGACTGAGAAGAAGATGAATCGCTGCTTGTTGCCTTTCCTGTTGCCAGTTTCGGAAGGCAGACAACATCAACCATCGCTTCAATCCGGAGCTTCTCCAAAAGATGTGACAGAAGAATCATCGCAAGCATTTTGTGCTGTTCAGTCAGATCGCAATTGACCCGACGAACTTTTCGCTTTGCAGATGTCTTTGTGGAAGATGACTGAAGATCAGATGCTGTCTCAGGCAAAGAGGACGATGGAACACTCTCTTTTTGTGTTGCCTTTTCTTCTGAGTGGTCAGATGACACGGAACTTGGAGAAGTTGATGAAGCAGTTGCTTTTTCCTCTTCATCCTTTTCGTTTCCTTCCTCAGCTTCTTTCTTGTCTGCAGCAAGTTTCGATTTTTTCTCTTCTTTTCTCTTTCTTCTCCGACTCTCTCGTTCTTTCCTTTCCTTCCTTCTCCTTTTTTTCCTGTCTTCTGACTCAAGAAGCATGTTCATTGCGCTTTCTGTGCCTCCATTCAGCAAAGCAACCAATCCTTCATTTGCTTTCGTTCTGTGCACAATCTGGTTTTGTTCAGCGTCTGCTCCTTCTGTCTGATGCTGCCCTGCTGATTGAGATGGTATTGTCTGTGAGGCAGAAGATGATGCAGAGGAGGAGGAAGAGGAGGAGGAGGAAGGAGAATGTTGAGATGAAATGTCACTTATGTTTTGCGGATGAGACGTGGGTGACACAAGAAGTGCTGGATCTTGCAAGACCAAACTCTGGTCAATCGAGTTTGATGAAAGCGCTGAGCTTTCTGAATCGCCGTCGGAGTCGCTGTAGCTGGAATCTTCTTCGTCTTCTTCATCATCCGATTCATCATTGTCTCCATCATCATCTCCGTCTGCATCTTTATCTTTTCCTTTTGCCTCTGAGCTTTCTCTTTCTTCTTTCTTCTCCTGTGTGTTTGCTTCGTTTTTCGTCTTATCAGACTTCTGCTCATGATCCTTAATCTTCTCATCCTCATTTCTGTTTTTGTCTTTATTTTCTTCTCCTTCAAATGCATCTTGTGTCATTCCCCTCTCCTCACCAATGCCATCTTCTTCTTCATCCACCCACTCCTCTCTGAATGGCAGGATAAGCCGTGCTCTCATCTGCAGCTGCTTCCATTTCGGCCGATGGAGCAGCACATGCGCCAGCAGCAGGGCAAGCGAGGCTGATGGAGATAGAGAAACACCGTAATATTCCTGATCAGTCAGCGATGCTACGTATTTGTCCTCTTCCTTTTCTGCTTCTTTTGATGCATCCAAATTGGTGCGAGAAGCAGAGTCAGGCAAAGAAGAAGCAGAAGACGAAGCAGTCAATGACATTGGGTCATGAAGCACAGGAGATGAAGGGATAGATGCCATGCTGTCATCAGAAGAGATGTGAAGATGAGGCGGATGTATTTTGATGGCTGGGCGACTGCGAGCAAATGAGCCAGAAGAATAAGAAGATGTCGAAGAAGAAGAAGAAGAAGAAGATGATGATGATGATGATGAATAAACATTATTTAACTCTTGGCTAATTCCACTGAATGTCTGTGATTGTCTTTGATAGTCTCTGTAAAAGCGATGCAAAAAGGGGGAGTCATCGAACGAGAATTGAGAAGTGGCAAAAGGAGATTTCTTGTTTGAAGTGCAGATGATGGAGTCGAATGGAAGCCAAACGTCGACAAATGTCTTTGGCTGGGCAGACAGAAAAGGAGGGACAACCATTCCAGAATACGACAAGGGGCGAGGAACAGCAGAGAAGGAGAGGAAAGAGGATGAATGGGATGGGCGAGAGTGAAGAGAAGAGGAGGAAGAATTGCTGTTGGATGAGGAGAAGGGGCTGTGCAGAGAAGAGGAAGGAGACAGAGAAGGAGAAGGAGATGATTGTTGAATGGGAACAGGATATGGAGATTGAAGGGAGGAGATGGCAAGTGAATGGGAAGAAGGCAAAGACGATGGGAGCACAGGGGGTGATGAGGCGGCTAAGGGTTGTTGGGAAGAAGAGTTCTTTGAAGACTGCTGAAGAACAGGATTGTTGGTGATTGAGACAAGCGACACATTTGAGCCAACAGAAAGAGAAGAATTGGTTCTGTTGAATGAGTCAGAGGAAGAAGACGATGAAGACGACGAAGAAGAAGAGGAAGAATATTGAGTCATCTTTGAAGATGATTGTGGTGCATTCAAAAGAGGCGTTCCTTCACTGGTGGCAGAGGCATCCCATGCTTTCTGCTTCCTTTTGGGATGAGACTGATTATTGGCAGAAAGCAAGTCATTCTTCAATTCTCTTTTTGGTGAATGTGTTTTGTTCGTCATCTGATTCTCATTTGCCCTGTTGAAATGGACAGAATCTCCTCTCACTCCACTTTTTCCTTGTTTCTGCACATTTCTTCTGCGTGTTTGGAAGCTCAAATCGTCTGTTGAGTCGTTTTCTGTGTCGCTCATCAGATAAGAGGCATAACAATCAACATCGTCGTTGTTGAGAGAGAAAGCAGTGGCAACAGGTAGATCAGAAGGAGAGACAGGAGCGAATGAAGATGAGGAAGAGGAAGAGGATGAGTAGATAGATGGATCTAATGAGATGTCAAATGGAGAGGAATTCGGAGAGGTTGCTGGATTTCCAACGGGCGATGTGACGAGTGACGAGTATGTTGGATAGCCAGGTGAGTTCGATGGCTGAAGAGAAGAATAGCTTGTAGATGAAAACTGAGAGGATTGGAGTGAATTCGAATTGGTTTCTTTTCTATTGCTGTTTTTACCAAAACTGTTTCCTCCGAAATTGAGCTTGCTTTTTGAGTTCTTTTTTGACTTCTTCCGTTTTGCGAGGTTGGCTAAGTTGTGTGTGTGGATGATGAGATGATGCCCCGCAACAGCCACATCCGACAGTGTGGACACGAATGACTCGACTGTTGGAAACTGTGCTGCATAAATTGGAGATGAGTGATATTCTTCTGCTGCTTCATCGTCTGCTGACACATTCAATGAATCAGAAGGTGATGTCTGGGATTTTGAGTTCTGTGATAAGTTTGTCGAGGAATAGAAAGAAGAGAAAGAAGAAGTGGAATGCTCTTTTTTGCTCATCTTTCTGTCCTGCTGTGTATTTGAATGTGAAATTCCCTTTTTATTCTGATCAAATTTTCTGTTCCTTTTTGAGAATAGATACTTCTTCACTTTGTTCACTCCATTCTCATCGAACGAGGGCAGTTGAAATACACACGTGTTTGCCTTCATCATTCCGATGCCCTGTGACAGTAGAAGAGTCTGCACACCACTCTGAAGGGAAGGAGCAAGAGTGATTGTGGAGAATGCCTTCAGATCGTGCTGGTGAATGAAGTCCAGCGTCTCTTGTTCGTGGTGGGCAATCGTGTCCATCACAGCAAATGATAAAGAGGAAGGCGCATACGACGAAGAAGACAGGGCAGAGGAGGCAGCAGAGTCATTCAGTGTGTCAGAGGAGGGGGAGAAAGCGAAGGAGGAAGATGTCGATGTCAAAGTGGCTGTTGAATCAAACTTCCCCAAAGAGAAATGAAACTCATTCTCTTTCTTCATCTTCATAATCTCCTTCTTCTTTTCCTTCTCCTTCGCATTCAAATGATGTGTTGTCCGTTTTGGCTGGATGATCGTACGAGCAATTACCAGTAGCCCTCCCTTCTTCATTGTGTTCAGAATGCCAATTGCAGCCGACGCAGACTGCGATGCCACTTCTCTCAGCAGTGCCACAGCTGAAGGAGAAGGATGATAAGCTTTTTTGTTTGCTATTCTTAGATTGCTTGTTGCTCCCAATCGCATCGACTGGAGTGGATTGAATGCAGCATAAGGAGATATGAAAGGTGATGCATAACACGGAGGGTTCCTCAAAAGAAGCAGAACTTCTTCGTTTGGATTCAAATTATCAGCATTTTCAGAAGATCCATAAAATGAATCTTTGTTTG
This sequence comes from Monocercomonoides exilis, assembly GCF_001643675.1. Taxonomy (NCBI): domain Eukaryota; phylum Preaxostyla; order Oxymonadida; family Polymastigidae; genus Monocercomonoides; species Monocercomonoides exilis. The sequence continues at coordinate 79,784 of NW_027150586.1, read as the reverse complement.
TGTAATTTGAATGCTTTGCTGTTTCTGCTTTGTCTTCTTTGCTTCGAATCTTCTTCTGTTTGCTTTGAAGATTGTGAGTGTTTGTTTCATTGATGTCGCTGTCTGACTCAAACACATCGTTCATCTTGCTTTCTTTGCCTTTGGATGAACCGTCATGTCCTTGTTTGCCTCTTTTTTCATTCGGACTCTTCTCATTTCGCGTCACTTCTTCAACTTCATCATCATCTTCTTCTTCGTCTTCATCTTCATCTCCCTCTGAATCACTGATCGCATCCCACTCTTGCACACTTTCTGTCTCCAGAAAGTACAAAAAGTTTGGTCGCCAATGTTTCAGATGGTTGTGTCCTCTCAATCTCAGCAGCTGTTCTCTTGCCTGGTGGAAGAAGAACGATTGCGAAAGACGATTCATTTCCACTCCTTCCTCTTCCTCTTCCTCTTCTTCTTCGGCCTCTTCCTTCCACATAGAACTTTTTGACTCTGATGCAATCGTTCTGCGTTTTAAATCCTCTTCTTCATGTGCTTTATCCACTTTGCCATCAATCTTTTGATCTTTCTCATCACCTTCATTCTTCTTCCTCTTTCTATTCATCTTCTCCATCTTCCTCCTCTCCTTCTCTTCTCTCCTCCTCCTCCACTTCATCATCCTCTCCTCCTTCCTCTCCTTCCACTTCCTTTTCCTCTTCTCTGACGAGTCCAGTGCTGACAGCAGCACCATCAGGCTCACTCCAATCAGCAGTGCTACACCTGCAATGAGTGGCTGGCAGACAATCATCATCACCACCGAGATGAGTGCTCCACTGACAGAGCGGATGACGCTGTTGTGGCGAAAAGACGAACGCCAGTTGGGAGCACCGATGAGAGTGTGGATGAGGGCAGAGATGCAGATCATTAGATAGCAGAACAAGGAGAGGAGACCTACAAATTGTGGAGAAAAAAAAGAAAAATGAGAAATAATAAATGAGAAGGATTTGAATAAAAAGAAAAATTAAAATGAAATTTCAGATTAATGTGTATATTGAAGTTTTCGAAAAAAAGAGTGATAATTGAAAGCAATTAATTTGACAAGTTAATAAAAGAAATGAAACACACTTGTGATTGCAGCGATCACATCGATTCCTCCGATGAATGGTTCGACGATCAGAAACAGCACAATAACCACTGCAGTTACAAGAGAAATACGCCAATTCAACTCTTCCGATTCATCTTCCCTTTCTATCCCTTCTTTTCTGTTATCTTTCTCTTTTTTGTTTGAGATTCTTTTCTCTGCATTTCTTGTCCGCCTTCCTTTGCTCAGCCATCTTCCGCCTGGGATGACTTCATCGTCGGCCATTCCCTTTAGAATCTTCGATGCATTCACAGCAGCTGTGACACTCCCGAACAACGCAACAGCACACACACACACTCCAAACACTGCCTTGTGGATCAGAACAGACAGAAGCATGCTGTGCTCATCCACTGCTGACTGGACAATGTCGCCTTTTGCAGAGAGAGAAGACAAAAATGAAGAAGTTGATGATGATGAGTCACTCAGCGGAGGAGGAGAGTTATTTAGTTTTTTTTGTGTCTTTGTTGGGTTTAAGGCGTTTAAAGGCTCTCCTTTTAAATCACAAAGCACGTTGTATTTGACTTTGCAGGAATAAATAAGACCCATAATAACAGACATGACAAGCACAAGCAGCAACGCTGAAAATCCCCCTTTCGCCACAGCAGCCGCCGGATTTCGCAGTTCGTTGCACAAATTGAGTCCAGCATAAACAGAAGTGAAGAGAGGCAGAAGTCTTCCAGTGCATCTCACAAATGACGGCTGTTGCGGCCCAAGGCCGATCCACTCGGTGATGTTGTTCTTTAAGAAATGTGGTATGAAGTTCTCTTTGAACAATTCCCACGAAGACGGCTGAATGTCTTTGTTTGGATCTGCATTACTCAAAGGCTCCCCAGTTTCAGTGTTATAGTCATTTGCCAAAACATATATCGCTATAAATGCAATCATGATAGAAATAACTCCAAAGGCAACAGTCACTATTTTCGAGTAATACCGCGTTTTAACGCTAGAAAGCACCATTGCGATTATTAAAAACCCAACTTCAATTCCAATAAATATAAAATATCGCTCTGAAAAAGAAAAGCGAGGAATATTTGGAGTCGAAGAAAGAAATGAACTGATGCAATCTTTAAATCCAATAACACTCATCGCACAGCTTGATGTAATTGACAAGAACATTGCTATACCAACCAAAATTCCAGCCTCGGGTCCTGTTATGAAATTTCATTTTAATGTTGAAAAAGAAAAGCAAGAACATATGCATACCAAGTGTTCTAGAGATGAGATAATATGCTCCTCCGCTCTTCATCTGAAAAGGTTTGAAGATTAAATCTAAATTTAGCTCTACAAATATTAAACAACGATTTCAAACATCGCCAGTTCCAACAATTTGACTGAAAGAAAGTAATGGAAGCGTGCATGCAAGAAAACTCAATACTAATATTAACAAAAACAGTCCAAATCCTGCTTCTCCAACAGATTGTCCAAGCTTCTCAAAGTAAATAACATCTTTTATAAATTTTGAATAAACAATCCTTTGGATAATTAATGTCTAAGAGTGCAAACTAAAAAGCTGCATAAAAACTATTACGAAAACTCCGGTGAAGGCATCAAGTTTTTTTGACATTTGGCAATTGTATATGCGATATAATTGTTTTTCTAAGAATAAAAAAAAATCACAACAAATTTCAAATAAAAAATATTCAAAAAAACAACTTCTAATTAAGAAATGAATGTTATTCTTTTGTATAATATTTATACGTTCTAAACTTTTAGATATTTTCAGTTATTAGCTCAATTTTTCTCAAGTCCAAATGAAAAATTTACTATGGTATTTCATGTTCCATAATTATATAATGAGTGATGATGTTGAGGTTGTTTTTCAGTTGTTTTTATTTGTTCGAAAATGTTAATAACATCATAAACGAACATTTAATTTAGGTGCTTTTTTCGAGCATAAGTTCTGAAGATAAACTTGGAAAATGTCGATCCATCGAAAGATTTGATATTATTGGAGTAATTGGAGAAGGGACGTACGGAGTTGTGTGTATGTAGATTTTTTGTGTTTAAGGATTTGAGGTTTTATGCTTATTTTTCAGACAAGGCATTGGATAAAGATGATGGCTCTGTTGTTGCACTGAAACAAGTGAAAATGGATGAAGAAAGAAATGGCATTCCATGGACATTTCTGAGGGAAATAAAAATGCTCAAATCCATTGACGTTTGTAGAATTTTGTGAAGTTCCTGCATTTTAAAGTTATCCGTTTTTGTAGCATCCAAATATTGTTAAATTGAAGGAAGTTGTGGTTGGTTACAAGGCAACAGAGTATGTTTTATGAAATTTGTTTTTTATTTTAAGAACAAATTATGAAAAAAGAATGTTTCTTAATTTTGAATTTTGCGAGCATACACTTTCAGAGCTTATCGTAACAGTGAAACATCCTTTTACTGAAAGTGAGATTAAATGTCTGATGATACAATTGCTATCAGCTTTACAATATCTTCATGAACGATGGATTCTTCATAGGTTGCTTTTTTTCCCCCTGTTTTTTATTGATTTTTTTAATTTCGTGATTTAGAGATCTGAAGATGCTGAATTTGCTTTATTCGAATAGTGGAAATCTGAAATTGGCTGACTTTGGTTTGAATTAACTTCATAATTCATATTTATGTCTGATTTTTGTTAATAAACAATTTTTTAATTGAAAATAATGTCATTGTTCTTTCTTGTCCATATTTTGTAGGATTGGCAAGAGGATTTGATAATGACGAACAATTATACACGCCTGATGTTGTGACACTATGGTTTTTATTCTTTTTTGATATGTAATTGTTCATATTTTTCTTTGTAATATTTTTCTTTTTGTTGTAAATTTATGATATTTAAAGGTATCGGCCTCCTGAACTTTTATTGGGAAGTGAGGAATACTCAACACCAATCGACATTTGGTTTAATTTTACAAATTGTTTTTCTTTATTTTCATTATTTTACGAATTTTTATTATTTTAATGTTGACTTGTTTATTTTGTGCATTTGTTAGGGGTGCTGGTTGCATCTTTGCGGAGCTGTTTTTGAGGCATCCGCCATTCAATGGAAGAGACAACATCGAAATGCTTCAACAAATCTTTTCTGTTTTGGGAACACCAACAGAAGAGACATGGCCAGAATTCGAAAAACTGAGCAGCTCAAAGGAAGTGGCTTCAATCCCCTTTTTCGAGTGTGATCGACATTTTGCTTGTTCATTTTATTTTTATTTATTTATTTTTTGAATTTGGACTTTGCAATAAATCATCATTGATTTATTTCTTTTGAATAATTCTTTCTTTGACGAATCGTTGTTTGTGTAGTCGATCTTCAATAAAAACGTTTATTCCAAATCTTTCTCATTCGGGTGTTGATCTGTTAGAGTCGCTGCTCTGTCTCGATCCTGCTAAAAGAATTGTTTGCAAAATAACAAATGACATATTTTGAATAATATTTTATTATGATTTTATATTACTTATTCTTATGTGTATATGTGTTTTATTTTTAAAAATGATGTGTTTGCATAATTGCAGACAGCGAAAGAGGCGTTGAATCATCCATATTTCAGAGAGTCTCCTATTGCCAAGTCAGCTTCTATGATGCCATCATATCCTCCAACAAATGTTCCAAAATAGTTTGCGTTCAACTAAATTTCTGATTATTCGTTTTTTTTAACAAATATGATTTTTTATTATTATTATTTTTGCTTTTTGATAATCGTTTTGTTTTCTGATCGATTTTTAATATTTTCTTTTTTCTTTTTCTTTTTCTTTCTTTTTTTTTTTTCAGTGGAGATGGCTCATTTGCTCGTGATACGAAAGGTACTGTTATTACTCCAAGAAGAAGAATTGTGGTTAAGCCATTAAAATCAGAGCAAGCAGAGCACAAGACAAAACACATTGCTCACAAACAAGATGATGATGATTTTATTAAAGAGATTACCCTCTCTGAATGGAAGCAAATGAAAAGGAAAAGGGAAGATGCCGATTCTGAAGATAAAGCTCGAAATCCGGAAGCGTTTGAAAGCGAGTCGAATGACGTTATTGAAGTTACAGCAACTAGTAAATCTTCTTCTTCAAAACGATCAAAAACAAGTTGAAATACTTTGTTGAATTTAAATTAGATCGAAATTCCCTAAATATTTTCTGTGATGATAACAAGCTTCGTTGTCAAACGCAAAATAGAGACATGCAACGAAGAACTTCAAACAGATCCTGTTTCAATTAGTGACAAAATAATAGGAAAAGATTATTTTTCACAAGAGGTTATTATTATGCTTGCAATAATTAATTTTTTGATTTTTTATATTTTTTATTATAAATAATTTTAATACGGCATTTGATGGCATTTTGTACATTTTGATTTTATAAAATAAAGACACAAACTGAAGATAATGAAAAAATTATAAAAAGTTCCGAGCTCAAGATGACAAAGCAGCTTTATCAAATTCTGCATCGAACATTGCCCCTTTTTGAACAAGCAATAACTTCTAACCTTCTAAGTCAGTCATTTGTGGGTACGTAATTTTTTAAATATGTTTTTATTGAATTTTCATTTCAATAAAAGGATACAACCCTCTGTGGGATGATGATCAATTGGATTTCAGACTTTATGCAACATTTCCTCCTCCAACACCAACCTCATTTCATAATCAAAAAAAGACTGAAACTAAGGAAAATTATTCGCCTTCTGATCCGGTTTCAGTGTCTTCATCACCTTTTGAAATGATAACAAATACGGCGAAAGAGCGATCCGAACAGAAAGCGAGAGATGATTCAGAATATGTGGTCGAGGCGATGCAGCATTGTTCTGGTTTGTCTTGGAATTCCACAGGCCGTTTATTAGCGGTGAGTTATGGACAGCTCAATCATACTGGGTGGTGTATGCACAGGTGTGAAATAAAATTTTTTTGTCTGATTTATGATTAATCATTTTTAATTCATCATCGTAAAAAATCTTAAAAATGAAAAACTTTCAAAAACATGTTGTTTTTGCTGTTGTCAACTTTAGAGGCATTATTCAACTATTCAGTGTGTTTCACGAAGAACAAAAGAAAGGGGTGACCAAATTCTCAACTGCAAATCGAGGAATATCTGATGAAAACTCTCTTTTTGCATCTGCTGAGGTCAACAGCTGTCTTCTGTGTGTTGCCTGTCATCCAACAGATCCGACGCTTGTGGCTGGGGGCTCGTTCTCTGGTGCGGTGCATGTGTTTGATTTCAAGAATCGAGAGGAGCCAGTGATATTGTCTTCATCCATCGATGCTGAATGTCACAACGAGCCTGTCTCGGCTGTGGCGTGGGTGAAACACGGATCTGCCATTGGGAATGATTATGATGTTTGTGATTGTTAATATTGAATTGAATGTGTAATGAATGAAAATGATGCATTTACAACTAAACTATTACTTTTTTTTGTTATAACTTTTGACATGAAATCATCAAATTTTAACTTTCTTTTCCTTTTTGAATAATTCCTTTTGACGTTTCTTCAGCTCTGTTCATTGGGAAGTGATGGAAAAGTGTTTCTTTGGACACTCGACAATCGTCTGGCATTTCCAGTGGGAGAATATGTCATCCAGAACAGAACATCTCCTCTTTCTTCAATCACCTCACTTCCTTCGCTTTCCTCTCAACGTTTGCCTCATTCAATCTTTTTTTGAATCTTTCAATAAACAATTTTTATTGTGATGTGTCATCGCATTCGATATAACAAATTGCAATATTCAATTTTTTTTAAATCTTCTGTCATCACATGAATATCTGTCTTAATTGTGTGCTCAATTATTTCTGTCAGCACTTGCACCAGTTGCAGGGACAGCCCTGTCGCTTTCTCCCTTCGACCAAAGCCAGTTCTACTTTGCGACCGAAACTGGGGGTGTGTTCAAGGGCTCGTTCCGAAAAGACCCAAAATGGGGGCTGAAAAGACAGTTGGACAGAAAAGACGCAAGCTCATCCGAAAAACAAGGTGTGAAGATAATTTGTGCTTTTTTATGTGTTGGGAATATTTCTTTATTCATCTTTTTTCTCTCATTTTTTGTTTTTATCTGTTCTTTTTCATATTTTTTTTTTTCATTTTGCTTCAACATTTTCTTTTCAGCACCAAATCCAGTCACTTTTAATTATGCACCGCATGTCGGACCTGTGAATGGGATATCTGCTTGTTACAGACATCGAAACCTGTTTGTTTCTGCTGGGGCAGATGGGTCACTTACACTCAGAAACGCTCTTTCCGTTTGAGAATTCTATTTATTCAGAAAAAATTCTATAATTAAAGATTCCCTTCAATTAATTTTAAAAAAACATTTTCATTGTCTTTTTGAATTCAGCGCGAGCCAATATTTTCTGAGACACTAAAATCTCCAATTTTGTCTGTTGCTTGGTCCACACGTGCTCCACGTGTTATTGCTGCTGGCTCGTCAAAAGGCGGCCTGTCGCTATTTCGGCTTTCTGTTTGATTCTATTTGATTCTTTTGAATGTTTATGTTCTTGTTTTCTTGAAATGCTCGAACTGTTTTCGTTGCTTTAACTTTTCTTCTTTGTCATTGCGCATTCGATGTGATGCATAATTCACATATTTCATTAATTGATTAAATATATGATTTTTGAAAAAATTGATTTTAGGCTGATAAACTGAGTTTATGCTCCACAATCAATCCATCTCTTGACCATCCACGTGTTGATGCATCAACTGCTGGTGCATCTGGACAGGCAGACGAAAGCGTTACTTCTTCAAATTCATCTTCACTTCACTCAAAAGCAAAAAAGAGCCGAATAAAAGCTTCAAAGCACGGCTCTTCTGCTCCTCTTGCAGTCCTTTCTGTTTCTTTTTCTCCTCATTTTCCAATGCTTTCTTGTGGAGATGCCTCTGGATGGGTTTGTGTGTATGAGTTGCCTTCTTCTTTTTCAACAGAAGCAGATGGGGATGCTTCGTTACTCGAAGCTATTGGGAGAGAAAGATGAAATTTTTTTATCATTTCACATGTTGATTTTTTGTCATTTTCTTGAATTTATAAAAATGATTTATTTATTTATTTGTGTGTTTGCCAAATTGCAGATGCTATTCTTTCATTTTTTGTTCAAAAAAACTAACGTTTCATTGGAATATTTTAATTTTTTTTTTTTTTTTTTTTGCAAAAACTTCATAAATAAGAGTCATCAAAAAGTTTATAATTGAACAATTTTTGTAATTTATTTTGATCTTTAAATATTTCACCCCAGATTGATAAAATCTTCAAAGCTTTTTCAAAATTTTCTGCAAGTTTTTTTTTTTCCCAAAACAAATAACATTGAAAAACAAATTTGAGAAAAACTCGGGAAATCTTTTAACTGAACAAGTTACTTTATGAAATTTCGATTTAAATGAAAATGAAAATGAAAATAAATTATGAAACAACAAAAATTTAAGAAAATAAATAGAAATTAAAATATGAAACTACAAATCACAAAAAGAAAAAAATAAAATCTTTTCAATCATACACATCATGTGCTCTATTCATTTTATCACTATGTAATTTGAAAACTCTTTTGGAAACAAAATATATTTCCTTGGGAAATGAATCCGAGGGAAAAAACAAATTATGAGATCTTCATATCCTTCTTTTTCCAGTTTTTCTAACATTTCATGTTTCAAAACTTTCGATCCTGAATCACTTATTTTTTCATCTTTGCTCTTTCCTTCCTCGTTTTCATCCAAATTGTGCAAAAGCAAGTAGAAAAAGGTCACACATGAATACAACACAAATTCGTTTAAACTTGGCTGAAGCAACTACAAAAAAATGATATCTATTGCTCCACCTTTCAATAAATCATAAACCGCCTCTCTTCCATTTGGCATTATGAACTTAAGGATTCTTATACACTCCACATCAATCTCAACATAATTACCCTCTGCTTTTTGGATAGTTTTTACAACGCATCTGATCATCTCAAAATGCGTAAGTTCATTTGATTTGCAGCAGGTCATGAACCGCGAAATCAGTATGCACCATCTCATTATTGTAATACTTTCTCTCGATTCTTTTCTTTCTCCTCCCTTTTCTTTCCAGCTCATGCACGTTGTTTGTTCCTCCAGTTCCTTCATTGCTTCTTCTACAAATTTCAATCTTTTTGAAATCAGTTTTGCAAGTTCTTTTTCTTTGGAATATCTGTTAATCAAAAACTCCCAAGCTGATTGATACGCGAGAGGTGACAGATAGCGAAGTTTTTGATGCCGATTTATGATTTCTGTGATCTCGTTCAAATACAATTCTTTTTTCGCTTCCTAATCAAAAGAATAAGTATTCAGAATCAAAAAAAGAAAATTAAACTGATGATAATTTTTCCACACAGTAGTCACTCCAACGTTGCTTAAAGAAAGCAAAGCCATTTCCTCTTCTTTTCGTATTTCCTCGTTTTCCTCTTCCGTCAATGCAACTTTCAAAAGACTGCAAATACAAATTGATAGGATTTCTTCGCTAATGTTAATGCCACAAAGCATAAGATAGCATTCACAAAGATCAATAAGTAGCTTTTTATTCTTTCTTTCCCCTTTCTTCTCTTCCAAAACAATCATCTCCCCAATTTTGGGGAACAATAATGAACGATCGAAAAAAACGTACAACACGTTTCTAATCATATTGAAGTATCCCAAACACTTCAAAATTAATATCACACATTCCATTGACAATTTCTTTTCTTCAAACATCTTATGAATTTCATTGAATTTCATTTTCGTGAAAAAATATTTCAACTCTTTTTCATTCATTCCAACAATTAAGTCATTCAATTTTTCCATTTTTTCCTTTTGTTCACAAGGAGAACAATTTCCAAGTTGAAACAATATTTCTATAAAATATTTGCATTCAAAGAAACAATAAATGAGATAATTAAAGCACACCGTTAAACTCTTCTACATTAGGACTTTGTTGCGCAAAGAATTTGATCATCCAATCATTGCTCTAATAAGTAATGAAGATCGTTAAAATGCAAATTACCAACAAATAATGTTTCCATCACAACAACAAATTACAAGAAAACGCAACTGCTTTCTGCATTTGTGACATTTGTCAATAATTATCTTTTCAGTTTTTTGATTAAGCTAATAAATTTTAATTTGGGTTTATTATAAAAAGAGTTTTCTTCATTAGTCAGAGCATAAACAGCAAAAAGCAAATAAAAAGTTCACAATAATTAAATGAAATGCATACAAAAACTGATTAAAAAAGAATATTCACTTTGAAATGCAAAAAAGCTCTCGAAAATGAAAGAGCAAATATATTCTAATAATCATATTCAATTTTTCAACAACTTTGTTGCTTAAAGTTCATTATAGCATCAAAAGCACTAAAAATATGAAAGAATTGTCTGATAGCTCGAAAGGATATCTTCAAATCCCTCTTCTTCCAGTTTTTCAGATATTTCTCGTTTGCAAATCTCAAGTGACGCATCCCCTTTCTTCTCTTTCATCTCTTCCTCCAAATTCTCTGGAAGTGCTTTCAGAATGCGTATGTATCGAAAAGTCAAACCATCGACATATGGCAATCGAGGCAGTTCGCCTAAGATGAGTTCAAAAGCCCCGCCTCTCAGTAAATCCACAACACTTACAGTTCTAAAAGTTGTGGCACAATATATAACATTGATGCATTTGCTTGACATTTCTTGGAAATTGTCTTTTGCAGTTTTGTACAATCTGACAATTTCATCAATAATAACTGAAAAATCAGCTCTTCTCTTGGTACAGTGCAACATAAACATATTTATCATATTGCACCATTTCACTATCACATCCGCAGCATCACATTCTTTTTTTCTTTCCTCTTTATCTCTTTTCTTCCAATCTACACATTTTGTCAATTCTTCCAGCTCTCTGGGCGCTTCATTCATAAAATTAAGCTCATTTATAATCATATCTTCCAATGCTTCATCATCAAAATACCTACTTGTTAAAAACTGCCAAGCGGATTGATAGGCTAGGTGAGTGAGGTTGTGATGCGCCTGATGGTATTTGATGATTTCTGTGATTTCGTTGAGATACATTTCTCTCTTCATTATCTGAGCATAAAAAAAGTGTAAAAAGGCAAAATATTAAATTTTAATTTAAATAAGTGCAAACAGAGGATAATTTAATGTTTCCCAAAGCACTTAAAGCCAGATCAACATCTTTTTGTACATCTTCGCTTTCCCCTTTCTTCAATCCCTCCCTCAAAAGATAACCAATACAGATTGCGTATACGTCCTTCTCAATATTGCAAGCGTGCTCATGGAGAAGAAGAAGACACTCACAAAGAAAAGTAACAAATTTTTCATTTTTTGCTTTGTTTTTCAAAACCTCTTCTGTTATCGAATTCTCAATTCTTTTACACAACGAAGAATAATTAAAGGATAGATTCCATATATCTCTCAGTAATTTGAAATGTCCCATGCACCTCAACAATTTCACTGCGATTCCCAGCTGCATCTTCTTTTCTTCAATCATTTTGTCGATCATGTTAAACAATTCTTCTGTAAAAATACGCTTGAATTCTTCTTTATCCATTTCGCATATTAACTCATTCATTTCTTCAATAATCTGTTTTTGTTCTGTTTCTAAAGAATTGTTTAACCGCGAAAGTAATTCTTCACAAATTTAAAAAGTTAACTGACCAAATTTAAAAATAATATGTACTATATAAAAACCTGAAAATTTAATATTCAACTTTTCCCGTTTCATTTTTTTTAGTTCACAAATCAATAATCGATGGAATGCATCGCAGGGAATTCGCAAATTTCAATTTGAAAATTTCAAAGAGTCAGAAAAACAAATGATGCAAATAATTAAACCGGTTTTTTAATCTGCTCCGTCATATATACGTAAAGACAGCTTCAAAATACAAAAGAATCTCAAAATTATTTATAATGGTTTTATGAGCTATTTCCCTTTAAAATTCCATCAAAACTTTTTTCGGAGTTGTATACTTTGAGTTCACTTAGTAGTATTTTATGCAAGTTTAAAAATTCATCATTTTTCTGAATTATTTGTTGAATCCAAAAGTTATTTATTTGTCTTCGATGCTCGCATGATTCACAAATAGAGAAAAACTACCATTTCATAAACAAGATTAATTCATATTTTTTTTCTGTACAGAAACTCTAATAACTCGTTTTTCAAAAACATTTGAAGCACAATAGTTTTCATTTGGATGCTTTCTTTTCTTGTTCTGATCATCCAGCCGAAACAGTGGAACAACGTTCATTTCTCAAAGAATTATTTCCCTATTTGTGATGTGACTCTGCAAATTATATTGCTATGATGCACGCATATATGAAGTTATTTCAGGGTTCAACAGAAAATGATGTATTCTTCAATATCTTGCGAATACTTTTCCATTTTTTTCATCAAAGAATTGGAAAAGCTGATAATCAGATCTTCACTTCCTTCTTCTTCAAACATATCAAAAATCTTTCTCTTCAACATCTTCCACTCTGCTTTGGTGCATTCCTCAATCTTCATTTCCTTCAATCTAGTTGAAAGATAAATCAAAAAGTTTTGGCAGTGAAGAGCAATGTCTTCAGAAAGCAAGCATTGATGCACTTGCTCAAGCACAACGCTTACAGCCCCACCATTCAACAAGTCTGAAATAGGTGCAATCGAATTTTCACTGGTCATAAACGATAAAAGGCTAATGCATTTTCGAAATACTTTTCTGCACTTGCCATTTGACTCTCTGCAAACACTAACGATTCTTGCAATCAAATCACATAACCCTTCTTTGCCATAAACAATGCAGCTAAAATAGATTTTAATTGCCTTCAACCATCTATTTATTGTGCAAATACATTTCTCACTTTTCATTTCTTCTTCTTTCTTCATCCAATTAATATTCCTTTCAAGCTCATAAAGTTCTTTTATTGCCTCTCTCACAGGATGCAGTTCATCCACAATAGCTTTTTCCAGACTGCCATAATAATAGAATCTATCAATCAAAAAACCCCAAGCTGATTGATAAGCCAAATGCGTCAGATTCTGATGTTCTTGATGATATTTAATGATTTCAGTCATCTTTTCCAAATACAATTCTTTTTCGATATCCTTTTTATATTTATGTTTAAAATTTTCATTATATAATTCAATTCAAACGTCTGCATACAGCAAATTTCTGGCAATTATTCAATGATAGCAAAGCTATTTCCACTTCACTTGTCGCTTCTTCACTTTCCTCTTTGCTCGATGCAACTTTCAGCATGCAAGAAACGCAAATTGAAAGTAATTGCTTTGGAGTTATTAAGTTGTGAAACAACAAGAGATAACACTCGCACAGATCAATTTGTAATTTTTCATTCTTCCCCTCTTTTTTGTTCTCTTCAAAAATGATAGCCTTCTTTGTTCTGTCGCAAATTAAAGACTTGAATAAGCCTATTGGTTTTATCCCTCTCAACAACATTTGACATCCAATTTGCTTCATTAACAATGCAGCATTATCCAATGATAGCTTGTTTTCTCTCATCATTTTATTAATTGTGTTAATCCTTTCTTTTCCGAGCACCAATTTCACTTCTTCACTTTCCATAGCTTTCACCAAGCAAATCATTTCATCAATTTTCTGCTTTTGTTCTGATGCATTGAGATTCTCTAGCTGCAAAAGCATTTCTCAGAAGATTATGAAAATTTGAATAAAGACAGAAACATTCTGTTTTAAAATATGAATGAATACAAAAATACCAGTAAATTTTTCCATATGTAACATTCTTTGAAAATATTAATAATAAAGTTATTATTATCAATTACACAAACATTCAGAAATATTTGAAATAATCACATAAAATAGAAACAATATTAAATAAATAGGAAACATGAGCACACCCCCGTTGAAACGATTATTCAAAGTAAAAAGTGAAGAAAAGGAAAAGTGTGGCTCAATTCCTTAAGTATGGGGTATAAAAATACAAATAATTTTTTCAAATTTTAAAAAAACTATCCAATAATCAATCGACTTATGTGAGGCATTGTTCTTCAAAACTTCATCTTTTGTGTGTCTGCCTAAAGTCGCGTATGTAAGTTCCTGCAATTTTCTGTGAAGAATGAGCAAGGATTGCATAGCATTCTCTGAAGCTGAATGGATCAGACCCACTTCCATCTGTGGTGTTGCTGTGGAACAAGCGAAGGGCAGGCTCCACAGAAGACAAGGCAATTGTGTCACAATATTCCGGCACTGCCCCAAACTTCCTGCGAGACGACATGTTCAGTGGGTGCATGAATGAATAGGGTACTTTCAGATGCAGATGACTGTGATGGGAAAGAGAATGAGGAGAAGAAGAGAAAGAAGAAGGAGAAGAAGGAGAGTGGGAGATTAATTTCTCGTGTGCAGAAAGAGCTGGCTGTTGCTGTTGCTGTTGCTGTTTGGGTGCATAAGAGTTCAATGAACGAGACAAGAGACGTCTGCAGAATGACTCTGCTTCATCAATGTCTTCTTCCATCGAATCACTAAACTCATCTTCAAACCCAAAAAGTGCATTTTCTCCTTCCTCCTCTTCTTCTTCTTCACCATTCTTCTCTTCTTCCTCTTCATCCTCTTCCTCTTCCTCTTCCTCTTTCCCTTTCCTTTTCTTTTCTTTCCCACTCACTTTTCTTTCTCCTCTCCTTTTGAGCATCTTCAAATTCTTCTGAAATACTTTTCTTTTGTCTTCCAATTCAATCTTCTTTGGCAGATATTCCTGATCAAATGCCGGATTTCTTATCCCAAGATGCTTATCATCTCCTTCTTCTCCTTCTTCTCCTTCTCCTTCTCCGTTATCTCTGTTATCTCTATTATTAGCACCTTTAAAGGAGAAAGAAGAAGAATCATTCATATTCTTCACTCCCCTTCCCTTGGGCATTTCTGTTCTCCTCCTCATCTCCTTCCTCTTCCTTGCTCTTCTCCCGTTCCTCATCTCCCTCCACACCCCGCCCACTGCACAGTACGAGTGAGAAAGAGGAGCGGCCAGGAGAAGCAGCTGAGGAAGATACTTTATGTCGACAGGGGCAGAGGAGAGGAGCTCTTCATTGAATGGCCATCCACCCAGTGTGTTTGCATCAGAAAAGGAGGAGTCGAATGAAGACAGCACAAAACGAGCTGTCTGTGTGTGTTCGGCCCGTCTCAGCTCAGCTGCCAGGGAAGAATGGTCAGATGAGGCGAAGGAGAGGAGGAGGCGATCGCCCTCACGGAAGAGGGGGAAGATGACAGAATCGAAGAGAGGGAGAGAAGGTCTGCCGGCAAAGTGGGTGAAGAGGAGGCGGAGCTGAGTGAAGAGGAGGCGCCAGTCGTCGATGATGGCACAGATATCGACTTTGGTGAAGAGGAGAGGGGAGAGTGGGATGGTGTGGAAGTCTGAGGCATGGGAAGAGGAGGAAGAGGAAGAGGAAGAGGAAGAAGAAGAAGAAGGAGAATAAACGATAGCTTTGACAGTTCCGCAGGGTGAGTCGTGGAAGAGGAAGCGGATGAGGAGTGAAGAAAGAGAGTGGATGAAGACGAGGACGAAGGGAGGGACGATGGCTGAGCTTATTTGAGAGACCAGGGAGTCAAGAAAGGGAGGGAGGAAGGACATGACAGAGGAAGTGAGGGAGTTGGAAGGGACGGAGAGGAGACGGGTGACTGAAGGAGAAGGAGAGGTGAAGACGGAACGGCGGTAGGAGAGGAGAGAGGCAGAAGGGGAAGAGAAGGGAGAGAGAGAAGGAGAAGGAGAAGGAGAGGAAGGAGAAGGAGATGAGGAAGAGGAAGAGGAAGAGGATGTGGTTGAAAGAGAAGGAGGAGAAGTCAAAGAAGAAGAAGAGGAGGAGAAGGAGAAGGAGGAAGAAGAGGAAGAGGAAGAGGAAGAGGAAGAGAGAGGAGAAGCAGAAGCAACACGAGAGGGAGGAGAAGGAGTAGAAGGAGAGCGAGGGGGAGGAAGTGGATGTTTTGGAGGAGGAGGCGGACGAGGAAATACTTTTGGACAAGATGGGGGTGCTGGAGGAGGATTGGACGGAGGCTGAAGAAAGAGGAAATGAAAAATAGAGGAAATGAAGAAAATGAATGAAAGAAAGTTTAATAGAAACATAATTGAAAAAGAATTTGATGCGTTTTTTTTTGAAAAATGAAAAAAAGAGATAAAAAAGAAAAAAAGAAAAGATAATGACAAGTTGAATATATGCATTATAAACACATGTAGATTAATAAAAATAAATAAATAAATAAATTCCAATAAATAGAACTAACATCATTTGCACACTTTTTGTATGTCTTTGTATGAAATGTTGAACACTACAGCATTTTTTGGGGTGGCAAAATCCTTTTCGGAAAGATGTTTCGTCTGAACAGCCACAAAAGAATGGCCACGCTGTGAAGAATCGTCGGAAGAGGAAGGAATGAGAGAAGAGACAGAAAGAGGAGAAGAAGAGGAAGAAGAAGAAGATGAAGAAGAAGAAGAAGATGATGATGAATGTCCTGCTGATACATCTGAAAAGGAGGAGGAGGAGGAAGAAGAAGAATTTGGAGGATTAGTTTTGAAGAGAACAGAAGCAGAAGTGGTGGCAGAGAAAGAAGAAGAGGAAAAAGCGAAAAGAGGAGATGATATGGAAGAAGGAGAAGAAGAAGAAGAAGATGGAGAAGGAAGAGGAGAAGGAAAAGGAGAAGGAAAAGGAGAAGGAAAAGGAGAAGAGGAGGCGGAGGAGGCGGAGGAGGAGGAGAAAGAAGAAGAAGAAGAAGAAGGAAGAAAGGAAGCAAGAGAGCCAGAAGGCATCTTCCCCATTGGAGCATCGATGAAGTTTGATCTGATGTTTGTGTAGCTGTTGAAGTTGATGCTGTCTCTGCTGCTTCTTCCACTCATTTGAATGTAACTTCCTTCTTCTCCTTCAACAACAACTTCATCATCATCATCTTCTTCTTCTTCTGAATATTCTTCTCCTTCAAGTGCTTCTCCTTCTGCATCAGAAGATAGAGAACACAAAGTTCTTTTTCTTCTTCTTCCTTCTCCTCCTCTGCCATATTCACTGAAAGAACTTTGACTCGCTCTTCTTTTCATCAGAGAAGAAGCAGCAGCAGCAGAAGAAGAAGAACTAATGTTATTTTGAGTTCTGTTGTTTTGAGTGTCAGCTGAGTATATCTTCATAAAGACAGGTGACATCATCGCATTCACAACAGAACAGCTGCCGATGTGAAAGAGGAAAGACATCGACTCATCCAAAAGAGAGGAGAAGCGACTGTTCGGAAGGAGAGCGATGGAGGGGAAGAAGGAAGAGGAAGAAGAAGAAATAGAAGAAGAGGAGGAAGAAGAAGAAGAAGAAGAAGAAGAAGATGATGATGATGATGATGATGATGAATTGTGCATATTTTGTATTCCCATCCTTTTCCTCACGAATTCAGAGACATAAAATGACATTCTTTTGAATGTGATGTGCACAAACCGTGCTGTGTGGAGGAGAGTGTTCAGGCGCAAAGGAAGCGAATGGGCAAAGGCGATGCAGAGAGGAGCATCACTTGTCAGCTCAGCAACCATCTCAGAATAGGATGAGGGGAGAGAGAAGATGGAGGAAGAGGAAGAAGATAAAGAGGAGGAAGAAGATAATGTTTTGTTGGATGGATGTGGAGGGAAATGAAGCCATCGCTTTCTTTTGCGCTCTTCGTGATCTTCACACACATCAGCAGCATTGTCACTCTCATTCACAACCAAACAAATAGGAGAAGAGGTATATGATGATGATGGCAGCGATGATAAGTTCATTCTCTTCTGTTTCTCCTTCTCCCTCTCCCTCTCCTTCATCACTTTCTCCCTCAATTCAGCCACCATCTTCCCCACCCACTTCTCCCTCTCTCTCATCTCTTCACTCTCAACCACATCCAACTCACCCACCAGCTCAGCTAAGCTCTTCTCTTTGTCTCTGTCTTTGTCATAAACCGGCCTCTTTCTCTCTCTCTCTCTCACCTCCACTCCACTTGCATTGGCCCATCCTTGTCTGTCTAAGGGGTCTCTTAAGTAGAGCATATATCTTCTGAGGGTGCGGAGGAGGGCGTGGGAGAAGCATTCAGCAGTGTTCAGCACATCTGCGAGGGAGGTGTGGGGGAGGAAGAAGAGGGAGTGGAGGAAGGAGAGGAGGAAGTCGGAGAGGAAGCGGAGGGATGGGGCGATGTGGCGGGAGGGCGGGAGAGGAAGAGAGACGGAAGGGAATTGAGAAGAAGAAGAGGAAGAAGAGGAAGAGGAAGAAGCAGAGTTCAATGGAGTTGTTTCAGGTGATGTGAGTGAAGTGAGCTCAAAGCCGTCGTCAATTGCTTCGTCTGCTGTTTTGTTGCTGGCAGTGTCTTTTGGCTGGCTGAGGAGAGCATCCACATCGATGCCATCCAACAGAGAAGAATGCTCTTCTTCAACAACTGATGGGATGGGGGAAGGGCGGTGAGAGGAAGAGGAAGAGGAAGAAGGAGAAGGAGAAAGAGAAGTCTTTTGTTTTGAGGTGGCAGAGGAAGAGTGTTGCGAACTGAATGAAGAATTCTGCTGGATTCTGAGTTTCTGCTGCTTTGTTGGGGAGAAAGTCAAAGAAAATGATTCATTCAGCTTGTGGTTGAGATCATCAGAGTTGAGATTTTCGTTGCGGATGATGCGCAGGAAAGAGCGGACAAACACATAATTCAGATTAGCCAGCACAATTCTCCGCAGAGGAACAAAATACGCTGTTACGGGCAGTTCAAGTGACTGTTGGGAAAAAAAGATCATTGGGGGAAAAAATGCAGTAAAAGTGAATAAATGATTTTTTGCAAATAAAAGCAATCAAACCCGTTCGATTTTTGGTTCAAAAAAGAAGCTTTGAAGTCGAAATAGTTCTTTCACAAGTGGCGGAAATAGCATCACAATTGGTTTTGCATATGACTCTGTTAAAGTTCTTGAAATATCAGCAGTTAACAGTCTATAAAAAATAACTGCTGCCTTTTCATATATTTCTGGATAAATAGGCATCAGAGAATTCAGAAATCTCTGTGAAATAACAGAAATGTTTCACATATTTATTTTTAAAAAAAGGAAAGTTGATAATAATTAAAAACGGGGGGAAAAGAAAGAAAGAAAGAAAGAAAAATAAAAAGAAGAATTAATTTTGATATAAAAGATGTGCTTTGCAAACTCTAATTTGTGAACTCTGAAAAAGATATTTGCAATTTGTTGTGAGATTAATAAGTTCCATGAAATAAATGAATCTTTGTTGAGGCAATGCCAGTTGTAAAAGATTTTTTGGTGGGTCCTTCTCTCCATAGTATTGTTTTGTTTTTTCTTTGTTATATGCTCTTTCTCGCAAACGGATGTAATTTATGTAAATATTCTCTGAAACAACAGTATCAATATATTTTGGAAATCTATCTTTTATAAACTTTTTTCGATAAGCTGCTAATTTTGGAGATATATTTGTAACTTTCGAAGAGATTTTCTTTTGGAAAATATCGGATTTATAATCTTTTTGAAGAATATTTCCATCAAAAGAAGATGAGCGATAATCATCAGTATCTGCAACTCTTGAGTCGCTTGCCCCCATCTGTTCAATGTATTAAATTTTATTAGATTTCCCAATCGGATATTTCAAGCAAATATATCTTAATGATCTCAATTTTGCAAAATTTTGGTATTTTTCTTTTTAATAATAATTAAGGTTAACAATATGTTCTGATTACGATAGCAAATGTTGCAATATTTTAATTTTAGTTCATTAAATACAAAAAATACTTTCTCATAATGTTTCACTATTTCCTTATGATCATGTGAGTTATATATGAGATCAAATTTGATCGTTTGTAACAAAATGGAGAAAGCTATTCGTGGAGATGTTGGATGTCCAGTACCCGCATTTACTAGCGTTGTTGTAAGAGGAACACATTGCACTACTCCTGAGCAAAGAGGGGAAATGCTTAAACGGACAGAATACAATCCATTCTCCTTCCCTGCTGGAATGCTGATTGTTGACTATTTGTCTGATAGTGGTTCATCTGCCATGACAGACGTTCAGTGGGCAGCAATGTTTAGAGCTGATGAATGTTTGAAATTTTACTACCATATATTTTCACTTTTGTTCTTGTTTATTGCATTAATGTCATGCTTCTATTAAAATTTAAGCTTACGGAAGAAATCATGGTTACTATGCTCTTCAAGATGCTGTTCGCGATATCTTTGAACGAGGAGATGATCAGAAACGTCTTGTTGAGAAAGTTATTATTGATCAGCCAAATGATACTTGGTTACCTCCAACGGAAGAGGACAAAAGAGGAGGATTTGTTAATTCTGGCAAATATCAGCTTGAACAGTTTGTAACAACATTTTTGATTTTTAGAATTTTTTATATATGAAAATTTTTTCATTTTTAAGTCCGAATTTCTTCATTACCCCACAAGGAAGATGTGCAGAAAACATTCTTTACAGCACACTTCGAGAAATTCTCACAGAAAGATCCGAAGGAAAAGATACTCGTTTTGTGATTCCTTCAAATGGTTGGTTTGATACAACTGAGGCTCATGCCAGAAATAATAAAATTCAGCCAGTTAACTTATTTGCACCAAACTTCAACGATCCATTTGATCCTAAGGATGTTGGAAAGAAGAACACATTCAAAGGAGATATTGACTTGAACCGTCTTGTTGAATTGATCGAAAAAGAAGGACCTGCCAATGTGCCATTGATTCTTCTTACAATCACAAATAATACTGGAGCCGGTCAACCTGTTTCCATGAAATGCATGAAGGAATGTTCAGCCATTTCTAAGAAGTACGGAATTCCACTTTGGTATGATGCTGCACGTTTTGCTGAGAATGCATTTTTCATCTACAAATATGAAGAGGGTTATTCAACAAAGTCCATTCCTGAGATTGTGAAAGAGATGTTTTCGTATTGTGATGGATTCACCCTTTCTGCAAAGAAGGATGGATTGTGCAACATGGGTGGTATTCTGACGTTCCGCGATCAGGGAATGTTCTATCAAAAGTATACATCACCAGAGAGAGATCTGGGTGTGAGAATGAAGGAGAAACAAATTTTGATGTACGGAAATGATTCTTATGGAGCTATGTCAGGCAGAGATATCATGGCACTTGCAACAGGCTTGTATCAGACAACACGTCTGCCTTATTTGGAGCACAGAATTGCCCAAGTTCAGTCACTTGTGATGAAGATGCACGATGAAGGTGTTCCTGTTATTCTTCCACCAGGAGGTCATGCTGCTTTCATTGATGTTAACAAGTTCTTCACCACAGAGGATGGAAAGCCAATGATGCCAATTGAGGACTTTGCAGGTGTTGGGCTGACAATTGAAATGATCCGCAGGTTTGGAATAAGAGCATGCGAATTGGGTGCATTTGCATTTGAATGGGATCTGAAGACAGAGGAAGAGAGAAAAGGAATTGTCAATCTTGTTCGTCTTGCCGTTACCAGAAACACACTTTCGGAAGAGCATATCACTTACACAGCAAAGGCAATGGGATTGTTGTACAGAGAAAGACATACAATACCAAAAGTTGTGATCACTAGAGGAAAGAATCTGAAATTGAGGCACTTCCAATCGGGATTGGCTCCAATATATCCTGAAGGTTTCAAGGAATAAATAAAAAGAATATAATAATGTTATTGTGCTTTGTAAATTTAAATTTTTGAGATTTACATATTAACGGATTGATGGGGAATAAAGCTGTGATAAAAGGAAAGTCAAAATCTATTAGTTTGATCAATTTTTATTTTAACGGTATTTTTGTTTCTTTGATAAAAGAAACTCCTGTTGAAAGCACCTTCTTTTCTGTCATTTTCACCAGAACATATTCATTCTTTCTGATATTGTTCTGTATTTTAAAGATTAACTTTCTATTGTATTTCAATTCCAATTTTTCAATAAAGGAATAACCATTCTTTGAAACAATAATTTTTTTTTAAAAAAAAAAGTATCTTTTTATACGAAATGAACCAAATTTTTTGTATTTTAAAAAAGAGAAAAAACTTAGAAAAAAAAAATTGAGATCATAATAGGAAATAGTTGAATGGTACGCACTTAATAAAACAAAATAATTTGTTTCAAATGTTGAAATTTGTTAAGTAATGATTTATCTCATTGTTTGATCTGTTTGTGTTTTCAATATGAAATGCACCAAAAATAATCCAGCTTTTTAATAATTATTATTCTTCTTATAATCATTTTTATTTAATTTTTCAAATCTTTTTTCTGCAAATGGATTTTAGAGAATTTCTGATTATTATGCAACTAATAATTTATTTCAGGTATCGCATTAAATACCTGACATTGCTCAAAATACCGGACAAGATCGTTTTCACAATAACTGCAAGAGGAACAATTCTGACTATTTTACTCAAAATATATCTCATCAGCACAAACAAAGTTGATAAACAAGACTTTTAAAACTTCCACGTTTATTAACTAATTGTACTGATGAGATATGTTTTGAGCAAAATAGTCAGAATTGTTCCTCTTGCAGTTATTGTGAAAACGATCTTGTCCGGTATTTTGAGCAATGTCCAGCATTTTTTGCGCAAACTGTTAATATTTTGATTGAATGATGTTTTGTCAAGCAATGTTAGGTTTTTTCATTTGAAAATTATCCGATTTCCATGGTGATGATTATTTTCTGAAAAATCAAAAAATTTCAAATTTAATCACAATTAATAAAAATCTGGGTTCAATTTTTCATCCTTTTATAAGAATAATGAAAAAACAAAACATTTAAATAACTTTCTGACACTCGGCCAGTGATCATATTTTATCAAAAAATTTTTTTTAAAAAATACTGAATTTTATTAATTTCGAATAATAAGTTTATTAATTTCTAATAAAAAGTTTAACATTTTTGAATACTGAGTTGACCAATTTTGAATAATAAATGGTGTATGATTTCAAAAACTATCAGCCAATTGGGACAAAATTTTCGCTTTTATGAAAAAAACTGAGATTTGTTCCAAACTTTTTCAACAATAATTTCATTATAAATCAACCGCAACTTTGCAAATAATCACAAAAAAATTCAAAAATTGAGAAAAATATTTGTTAGAGAAGAATGGAACAAAATTCATAAAGCAAAATATTTTGTCCCAATTCTTTTCACTCTCCCATTTTTTTAAGTTTAATTTTAATAATAGAAAAAAAGAATTTCATATTCAATGCAACAGGTGATACATTTATTTTAATTCTATTTATGAATCACAAATAAAAACTTCATCCAAACATGTGTTCGATTTTCCAATTTATTGGTCAATTCCACTCGGAAATTTAAAATGAACAGTTAAATAAGATTTCACAAAGGATTGGAAATGAACAAAAAATCACAAGTTTGTTTTGTTCTTTTTTTGATTGAACACTGTAATGTAATTTTATGTAATTTATTGAAGAACTGTTTTTTGAGCTTGATTATTGCAATGATGAAGAACAAAAACAGAAAATCGAAGAAATGAATAGAATTGTGAATGAAATGGACGAATACACCATGAAAGTTGTTTTCAAAACAAAGACCTTCGATGAATTGAATGGAATGTTTGAAGAAAAGAAGTTGTCTTTGAGCAATATTCATCTGTTGTTGAAGCATGCTGGACATTGGAAAGTGCCGAAAAGAATTTCAACACTATCTTTTGAACCTTCTTCGCTATGCACAGGATTCGAAAAGATGATTTGTAATGAGAATAAAAAGGTGAAAGAAGGAAAGAATGAAAATGTGATGATCGATCTTTGCGAATGCTATCTGATGCTGCATAGCTATTATTCCAATTTGCCAAACAGAGTTCTTCAAATCTGCTTGTCTCAGCTTTTGAAAGTTGTGTCGCAAAGGGAGGAAAAAGAGAAAAACAAAAAAGATGTGGAGGTTGCCTTTCATGCTTTGAGTAATGCAAGCGAATGTTCAGTATGAGTGGTTCCATTCCTAATCTGATGAAATTGTTATTTTTTCCATATCTTTGTTGATTTCTAAAGCACCTGAAGAAAGAATTGTATTTGAATGAGATAAAAGAAATAATATGCTATAATCAAAAGCATCGCAATCTGACACGACTGGCATATCTGTCGGCTTGGAGATTTTTGATTAACAGGATTCTAAAAGAAAAAGAACTTGAAGACACAATTGTGAATGAGCTACATTTAGTGGGAGAAGCGAAAAGAGAACTGGAAGAGCTGAAAAGAAGCGATGAATGGAAGAGAAAAGAAGAGGGGAATAAAATGATGGAAGTGTGGGTAATGAAGGGATGGTTGGGCTTGTTAAATAACTTCTGCTTAGCAAACAGTTTTCAGAGAGATCAAAGTCAAAAATTAATTGAATGCATTGCTGGCGTGTATTATGAAGCTAAGAACAATTGCAGCGAGATTGCATTAAGATGCCAGGTAACAATTCATTTGATTGCGGAAGATGAGAAGTTGACAGTCAGTGACTTACTGAGTTGTGGAGCTGTAAATATGTTTTTGGATGATTTCTTCATGCAGACATTTGGCAACTATTCAATTTGTGACACTTTGAACTTTTTTCGAACACTTTCAAACAAGCTGTGTGAAAAGATGAGCAAAGAAGAAGAAGAAGATTGCAATGAGAAAAATACACGTAACAAGGTAAAAAACCCGGAATTTTTATTAAAATTCATATATCTCGACAAGTTTCAAAAATAAAATTATAATAATTCACACATTCATGCATCAGTTTATAACACATCTAACCATATTGAAATTTTTATTTGTTGTGCTGTATTTATGAAGAAATAAATAATTTTTATTTTTGAAAATTTGACTTTTAATAATTTTTTTTGTTTCAACAAAACGATTCAGTTCATCTTTTATGCATGTAACATATTTTTTCTATGCAATAAACAATTCTGGTTATTTTTTATTTTCTGCAATTTGCTCTTTACAACGGAATGAAAATCTGTCATTTTCAAAAATTCACAGTCAATGGGATAACTACAAAAATATTTTTTTCCAAACTCATAAGCATACATGTGAATTCAACACATGCAATAATAAATATGATAGTTATATAAAATTACTACATAGTTGAAATTTCTAATAATTCTATATTCATTTCAAAAATGTAATTATAGATTGTGTATAAAATACCGGACATCGCAAAAAATACCGGACAACATTAACTATAATGGGTTTTGTGAATTTTTTATTTCGATGAAATGCGCATATGTCTGAGTGTATAAATTGAGCTGATAATTATTTCTATCCACATTTCTGTTTTTCAAACTTTTGAATAAAACCCATAAAGCAATTTATTAATATTTTTATTCTTTTTTTCCATTAATTCATATTTATATTGCATTTTCTTTGTATTATTTTTCTGAAAATGTTACAAAATTATTTTATATGCATTAAAATATAACGAAAACAACAAAAATGTTTTATTTTGAGAACGAAATGAAACATATACGTGATGAAAAAAAAAAAAAAAATAAACATATGAAAGACGATATATTTTTCAAAAAATGTTCAAATTCAAAATTTGTTCCGAAATCAAAAAACCACTTAACTGGTAACATTTCAACTATTAAAAAAAACAATATAAGAGGAATATCAATGAAAAAACATTCAAAAATATTAGGATTAAATCTTCAAAGACAACAAAATCATGAAAATTTGCGATATTTTTCATTATACGCAACACAAAAATTAGCGATCACATAGAAATCAAACAAGTTCAAAAACAAAAAACAACGGTGATGAAATAAACGGAAAAAAAAAGATGTAACTCAAACATTAAAATAAACATTGTTAGGATGATAGAATGATTCAAAGATCAAAACTTTCATTTATCAGAAGTAATTGTATTCAAGCAAAAAAGAAAACATACAAAGCCATCATGATTGATAAATAGAAACAAAAAATACTTCCAGACAATCCATTTTGCAATGCTTCAATATTTTCCTTCATTTTTTAAAAGAACTTTTGTGATAACGAATAAATGAAAGAAAATATAAAAAAATTGCTTTTTGATTCATTGAGATCAGCAAATCCATAAACCTTATATTAAGATGTGTAATTAATTATTTGGAGAATTCCTCATCTAATAGTGCTTTTTTTAAGATTAATCACCATGTCTTGAAGTTAATAACCAATAATTTTGTTGACCAAATGTTGAAGTTAATTAATATGAGCTTTTGAATGGTTGCAAATGATTTATCTTTACAAAACTTTTAAATTTTTTGTAAAGTTTTCCATCTAACAAAAATCATTTCACAAATCAATTTACTCCTTTGTTCTGTGTTCTCATTCTTTTTTCATTGATTCACATTCTGACGAATGCGAAAACGAAAACAATGAGACTGATGATTTTTCTTCGAAAATCGTCACTAATTTCTGTTCAAACATCTTCCCTGTCGATGCAATTGAGGAAAATTATATTGTTCTTCGCTTCTATTCAATCACATTTATTACGCAGTTCATCGTATGCAGTTCGCCATTTTGAGTGCTTGATTCAACCATCGAAGTGATTTCTCTAATAAAATTCTTTGGAACAAAAATATTAAAAAGCATTATTCCAGTAATCAATAATGATTTCGTCGCACATTTTTCAAGGAACTTTCATAAGAATTATATTCTTCTTACTCAATTGTATCGGATTGAACCTTCATTCTCATCCTAAAACAAACAGCAACCTCTGAATATGGTGTTGTTCACTGAAAACGAGTTGGAAGGGGTAGATGAGGCGAATGAGATGCACCCGCCATCTGTGGCAGTCTGTTGGCTCAACTGTTCTGAGTTGATGTTGGTGATGGTGCAGTTGGCGAGGGAGATGGAGAGGGCAGGGGAGGTGGCAGAGGAGAGGACACAGCTGGCGGGTGAGGCTATGGAGGTGATGTCGGTGATGTTGGAGGAGTTGAGGGTGAGGGGAGCGGTGAGGGAGGTGAGGTGGAAGATGCTTTGGCTGTTGAGGGCGAGACTGGTGATTGCTGTGTGGTTAAGGGCGAGGGAGCCAGCAGTGAGGAAGAAGAGGGGAGTTTTTATTGTTATGGAGGTTGTTCCGGTGATGGTGGTTGTGTTGAGGTTGAGGGAAGGGGAGTTTTCGGAGAGGTGGAAGAGGATGGGGGTGATTTGATTTGTGGAGTTGTGGGCGAGTGCGAGGGCAGAGACTGTGAGGGAGCCCTGTGTCTGTTGGAAGAGGGCAGACGAGGCAAAGGGTAGCGTGATGATGAAAAGGGTGGAAAAAAGAGAAGAAAAGTCAGAGAGGTTTGAATAAGAAGTGGATTCAATTCCAGTAATGATTATAATGTTGACTGAAGAAAATCATTTGACAAAGTTATCGAGAAACAGGAGGATTATCCATATTATTCAACAATTATTTGTTTATGAAGAAAGATAATTTTATATGCATCTTGTATTTTTATCTTTGTTCTTTTTCACTATTATTTTTATTTTTCTGAATTATGTAAAATATTTTATCTTATTTTTGGAATAAATAGGAAAAATAGTTTATTTGAATATTAGGATTTTTCTTTGAATTGGAAACTGATGCTTCAACCTCTTTTTAATTAATTTTGATGGAAAAGTTATTATTTTCTATATTCATTGTGCAATCGTGTAATATTTTTCAAGAAAAATGAATTGACATTGCTTCAATTAACAAAAGAGTATTCAATTTTGAAAGCGTAAATTAAAGGTTAACAAAACAAATATTTTTGCAAAAAAAGGAAAACAAATGTGAATGTCACTTAAACATAAAATTGATTGTTTCAATAATTTCCATTAAACTCCACAACAATTTTATGAATAAACAGTATTTTATCTGATAAAAAAGATTTTCCACAAAGGAATAGATACATTTTCAGATGAATAGCGTTTGAATGAACTAGTAAGTCACAATAGTAACAAGTCAAAATAGTGCACTTCCATTCACGTTTGTTGATTCATAGAAAAAGAACGATCAAATATGTGACAAATCATTTGATGCCTGTATCTATACTATGCTCCAAGAAAACTTACTGTTCATATGTTATTATTAATTCTCCACGTGATTCGATTTTCAGTGCACGAAGATAAAGAATTATTTTATTTTGAATATAAATCAAAAATAGAAACCGTTTCTTCCTTTTTTTGAATCGTACGTTATTTGTTCGAAGTTTTATCTCATCAAACAATAATTTTGGAAGTTTTTAACTCCATTTGTTTGCAAAATTTTAAGAAATGATATTTCTGTTCAGAAAAATGTCCCATAAATAATAAAAGATGTTATTTTTTCTCAATCATGAATAACAACAAAAATACTGTATTAAAAATTCAAATGAGAATATATTTGTAATTATTTTGTATTTACTCTTTTTGATCAAACCTTATTTTTTATTTTTGTCAGGTATTTTTTGCTATGTCCGGTATTTTTTGCACAATCTGTAGTTTTTATAATTGATGATTTTTTATGATCATTATCATTGAAAAACAAATAATATATATTTATTGGTATCTTCACTGAATCATTTCACATTTCATCAATAAAGAAATTTTATATTACTATAGTATTAATTAATGAATGTGTTAAATTCACTTGGATGTTTTTGTGTTTAGCCAAAAATATTTTTTAAGTTATCCCATTGGTAATGAATTTTCAAAAATGGCAGATTTTCATTCCGTTGTAAAGAGCAAATTGCAGAAAATAAAAAATAACCAGAATTGTTTATTGCATAGAAAAAATATGTTACATGCATAAAAGATGAACTGAATCGTTTTGTTGAAACAAAAAAAATTATTAAAAGTCAAATTTTCAAAAATAAAAATTATTTATTTCTTCATAAATACAGCACAACAAATAAAAATTTCAATATGGTTAGATGTGTTATAAACTGATGCATGAATGTGTGAATTATTATAATTTTATTTTTGAAACTTGTCGAGATATATGAATTTTAATAAAAATTCCGGGTTTTTTACCTTGTTACGTGTATTTTACTCATTGTACAACGTCGAGAAAAGAGGAAAAGAATTTGACATTGGAAAAAGAAAAAAGGAGAGAAAAAAGATATTCGAAGCGCTTGAGGAAGAAGGATTCGAAGATGTTGTCTGCAGATGCTTTGAAAGACTTGAAAAGGAGAATTCTGATGAACCAGAGCAAATTGAACTGTTTGATTAGGGTCATATTTTTATTGGTACCTATTTTTTTTATTGGTACCTAAAATTTTCTGGTTTTTTAAGCATTTGCAAATAAAGAAAAATAAACATAAACCTTTAAAACATCATTATTTACTATTTCCGAGAATATTTTTTTGCTTTTACCATTTTACTAAAAAGATCTTGAAATTTTTATTTTACAAATGCGATCAAAGACATGCTCGTATTTCCACGAGCTTTTGAATTTGATAGTTTTTCTTGTTGATGTTGCTATTAAACTTTTCTTTTTTATATTTTTGGTTATTTTTAAACAATGAGAACTCTTTTTTTTCTATAGATTTCACACCTCACCATTTTTGAGTAAAACTGTCATATAAACAAAGCCAATATTATTTACACCTTTTTCTGGCATAAGTGTAAAAAAACGCCTGCTTCAGTTTTATGATTTTCTTAATTTCAACAAAATTATCATAAATAACATTTAAAAACAACACTTTTGGGTGGAGCAGTTTTATGATATTTCAACATAAATTTCATCAAAAAATTATTTGTGATCAATCCCTTAATTAAAAATTTTCATAATCATCTTTTTCACTTGAAATGTTTAGTTGCAATAATTGAAAATCAATCTTTATGTAATACAGCTCAACTGAATGAAAACTCTTCTAAGATAATTGTTCTGAAGAATATTTGACTTTTATTTCGACTTTTTCATGAATAGTCATTAAATTCTTCATATTCTTTCTAACTGCAAAAACAAATCTTTGAAAGATTTTAGTACCAATTTGTTTATTTCAAATGAACAAGAGCTGCAGGTCTTATCATTGTTTAATTTAGATATTTGATTAATATTTTATTCGAACTTGAGAATTCCACTCTTGACACGATAAAACATACGAGATTGTTTTTATTGTGAAAAAAACATACTTTTGAATGTTTCAAAGTTTGACAGTAATCAATTTGAATATGTTGATTTTTCTATTAGCATTCTCTGTGCAAGGAAAACTTTATATGCACAAAATTTTGAACATTTCAATTTCTTTCGTTAGAAATAAAACATATCAAAAAACGAATAACCACATTTGAATATTTCGAGAAATATGATTCAATCTTAAGTTTTTAAATTGTCGATTATCTCTTTTCAGTTTCCTTGAAAACAATTCATAAAAATATGTACAATTTTATTTAGAAAATTATAAATGTTCTTTTACAAAAATTTCACTTATATTTATTTAGAATGTTGAACAATCAAATCAATTCATTTTGAAACATTGAATTTTGATCGAATGCATATGTGCATGTTATCGAGTTTTTTTATAAAGTTATCGATCAATCATTCAAAATTAACGTTTTCAAAACAAAGATCAAATAACTTTTAAAGTTCCAAAGGATGGAGGATTATAAGAACATTTTCGAAACAATTTCTTTATGTGAATTTATTCAACTGTCAAATGGGAACAGCGATTTTGCAATAAAGATATTGAACAGTTTCAATTTCATCAAAAAATACTCCAAATGTCATCGTTGTAAAGGTCATATGCATTTTGTTGATGGTGGAAAACAGGATGAATTTTATTACAAATGTTCAAAATGCGGAAAAAAACTCAACTGGAATCATTTCACTATCTTTTCAGAGTTCAGATTTTCACCATTTCAATTCATTTGCCTGCTATTTCATTTCTGGTATAAGCATTCAATTAGCGAAGTAACACATGAAACAAATCTTTCTAATAAAACAGTTTTAAAATTCAATCAAAAAATTAGAAGAATTTGCGGTTTCATTGAGATGGAATGCTTTGAAAAAATTGGAAAAAATCGAATCGTAGAAATCGACGAGACACTTGTGCACAAAAGAAAAAATGGAGTAGGAAGAATTCAGGATCAACAGTGGCTGTGGGGTGTGTGTGAAAGAAAGATGGAAGGAGCACCTCAGCACTTCAAAGTCGAATTTGTTGCCAACAGAACTGAGGAAACACTCATGTATTTCATAGAAAAGAATATTGATAAAAGCGCAATAGTTTACTCTGATATGTGGTCTTCTTATCAAGGTATAAAAATTGCAGGATACAAACACGATTGTGTGAATCATTCATTAAATTTTGTCAAACCAGAAGATAAAAATGTTCACACTCAAACCATCGAGTGTATGTGGTCTCATATTAAATGCCACATGAGAAAGCGTGGTAGAGTGCTTGAACAGACAAAGGAATATGCACTGGAATTTCAATATAGGTTTAACACAAAAAAATCAATTGCAAAGTTAATTTGTGATATGTGCTTAATCAATAGAAATGAATTGAATTCATATTTGATGACATATGAATCATGTGAAATGGAAATAAGAAGTGTGATTGAGAAAGAAAAAATATTGCAGCAATCAATATATATGATGAAAAAAAATGAAAAAGAAACAGAAAACGTTATTGAACTTTTTCATGAAGATGATCTCGATGATTTTATTCGGAACAGAAAAGAATCATCAAAACTGAAAAAAGAAAGAGCACGCGAAAACAGAAAAATCAGAATGATTGATGAATTTGACAGTGAAGATGATCCAGCAAAAATAGAAAACAAAACAAAAACAGTTGAGATAACGAAAAGAAAGAAAAATAAAACGTTTGAAAAAGAGGAAAGAAAAAAAGAAAATAAGCAAAAGGAGCAGGAGATGTAGAAGGAAGAGAAGGAGATGGAGAAGGAGGAGAAGGAGATGGAGAAGGAAGAGAAGGAGATGGAGAAGGAGGAGAAGGAGATGGAGAAGGAGGAGAAGGAGATGGAGAAGGAGGAGAAGGAGATGGAGAAGGAAGAGAAGGAGATGGAGAAGGAGGAGAAGGAGATGGAGAAGGAAGAGAAGGAGATGGAGAAGGAGGAGAAGGAGATGGAGAAGGAAGAGAAGGAGATGGAGAAGGAGGAGAAGGAGATGGAGAAGGAAGAGAAGGAGATGGAGAAGGAGGAGAAGGAGATGGAGAAGGAGGAGAAGGAGATGGAGAAGGAGGAGAAGGAGATGGAGAAGGAGGAGAAGGAGATGGAGAAGGAAGAGAAGGAGAAGGAGAAGGAGGAGAAGGAGATGGAGAAGGAGGAGAAGGAGATGGAGAAGGAGGAGAAGGAGATGGAGAAGGAGGAGAAGGAGATGGAGAAGGAAGAGAAGGAGATGGAGAAGGATGATAAAGATGAAAAAACTTGTGGAACAACAAACTTATATTAAAGAAAGAAGTTCTCGATAATAATTTCTGATTCAGAAACTATCATCCCAAGCAGAAGCAAGAATTTAAAAAGAAAAGCAGTATCAAGGCTCAGATCGAAAAGTGGACGATTCATAAAGCAAACAGATTTTCCATGTATTAAAGTTCTTCGCATGGAAGCTGATCGATTTTGTGAAATAAAAGATTTTCAGGCGAAAAAAAGATACTTGAAAGAAAAGAAAAAAGTTATATCGACTAAAATGAAAAAAATTCTGCGAAGCCATATTAAATCAAAGAGCATTGGATTAAAAGACAAACCTATTACACTTTAATCATGTCACGTTTTTTGCAGTTTTCTGATCAATAATTTCGAAATGAATCTGAATGATCTGACAAATTTTGAATTTTTCAGAAAATTAACTTTGGATAATTGAAATATTAATTAATGAATGAAAAGAAAAAGTTGCACATGCAGTTTCATATATTATGATTTTAATAATGAATATTGAGTAGATGACTTTTGAAAGAAATATCATTTGTTCGCATTTAACACGAGATAAGAATTTTCCACTCGAGTGTTTTAGTCATTTTTCTTGTATTTGATTATTTTCGGGTTTCCATTGCAAAAGAGGATTGCATGCGAGAAGAAATTACCTTTACAAGTGCAATTGGGATTTCGAAGAAATGAAATTTTTCTATGAAAGAGTAACACAGTGCATCATAGTGAACAATTAACGCGAGTATTGAACGAAGCAATAAAAAGTCTTAACTTTGAATATTCTTTCTTATTATTATCAGTCAATGTTTTTTAAGATAAAGCATCGTTTTATGGAAATTCAACCTTCGTGTGAATAAATTGATTCTATGAATACTAACGATGCTCATAAGTTAGATTGTTATAAACGATATGTTTTTTGATGCTTTTTCAGATTGTTCAAATGGTATTTTTGAAGAGATAAAGTCACTAACAATAAGGAACGTTGAACAAGCTGAGAGTCTCAATTTAGCTTTGAAAAATTAATCAACGAAAAATTAATACAAACATTATAATGTTGTTCCGAAAACAACCTGCAAGAAAGCTTTGATTGTTATCTTTTCAAATGATTATGAAGAAATTTAATTATGGGAAAAAAAAAAGAAACCAATTATAAAATAGATTTGAAAAACATATTCAAAGAAAATAATTCAAAAATTTTATTATTGTTATTATGATGCTGCAGGTTGAGCTTTATGCTGTTGCAGTTAACAAAATGAGAATAAATCAAAATTAAATTCAACAGGTTGTTCGGCGTTGCATGGAGGTGCAATTTGCATTGATGGTCGACAATCATCTTCTGTTTATTCATTCTCAGATAATAGAGAGGGAGGTTGTAATATTAAGGGCATTTATGGAACTGGTTGGTATTTTCATGTGTATGATATGCCAGAAAATGCTCTTATTCCTGCTCACCAAATGCAAGTGCATTGCTAATTCTGGTGGTGATGCTGCGGGATCATTAACATTTGCAAATCCACCAATTAATAAACCAACTCAGTTTTTGATTGATGATTGCCAATTTATTAATAACAAATTGACTGCCTCTGCCAATTATGGAGGTGCAGGAATGTATTTTTGGAACACTTATTTTTGGATGAATGGAATAAAATTCATCACATTCTGCTTCTTCGATGGAAATACTGCAACAAATGGAAGAGGAAACGATGTGTTTTTCAGTGGTAATGCCATCACCCAATCACCATTCAATCAGTGTGGATCAACAACTCCAACACAAAGATTGTGGAATAATGGACAAGCAGACAATGAAACTTTCAATGGCTGGCTCCCCCTCATCGCCCAGAACAAAATAGTCTCAAATGGTGGAAGTGATGTTGATGTCTGTGGCAGACCTCAACAGACCCCATGTACAGCCGTCGAGTATGCCCTCACTGGCTTCATTTCCCTTCTCCAAGATGCCTTCCTCACCCTTCTTGGTTCAACATTTGTTCAGACACAAATAATTCCCTTTAGTTAAGCTGTCACGGAAATCACTGTATGCTGTGTATCAAATTTATTAAAAGTATCTACATGCAATACACATTATTTAAATTCATTTGCTGAATCATTTTTTTCAATTCTCCACAACTATTTCCTGTTCTTTTCTCGCTCCTCATTGCATGGTTTTCATCATCAAAGCGAAGCAACACATCAACGCATTTTTTTACCATCAATATGCTTTTTCACGTCATATTGAATCTGATTATTCGTTCGCTTCTTTCCAATTGATCAGCTTTCCTCTAATCTACACACTCAGCCTATCGCAATATCTGGCTTTTATTCAACAAACAAAATTTTCTTTTCCCATTTCTCATCTTCAATATCGTCCTCCCACCACAAATCTTCTTCATTCATTATCTTCTTCTTTAAAGATGTCAACCATATACATCGAGCTTGATGTATTTGACACTCTTCATCCACCATCCATCTCGACCTATGCATTGGAGCAAAAAGGCATCCATTTCGATCCCTGCACAGAACTCGATTGAAACTCTTTCCAGATGAAGAGATACAAGTTGTTGAAACTGCGTATCTTATTTACAAGATTTATGAATGTGAAGAAGAAAAAAAGTGCTTTGAGAGAAATAACAAAGAAAAAAGAAACAGCGAAAAAAACAGATGAGCTTTTTCAAATGAAAAAAAAGCACAGGATTAAACCCGAGAACAATTGGGTTCAAAATAAACATGTTGTTCAACAAAAAACTTTTTCTTCGTTAAAAGTTCATCTGTCGAGACAGCTACAATTTAATCCTCCTCCTCCTCCTTCTTCTTCCTCCTCCTCTTGCTCTTCTTTTTCCATTGTGAATTCTTCTCTCCTTTCATCCACCCACCACCAAACACACAACAACCCCTTCAGATCTTCCACCTCCATTTTTGTTGTTCTCCACATTGCTCTTGTTCTTGCCCGTGTTTTTGTGGTTGTTCTATTCACATTCAAAACAGCTGTCAATCAGACAAACCAGGCGATGCTGATGATACAACATGCGCAGGAGATGATGAGGCAATCATCGGCGTCTCAAAAGGCAGGTGATGGGGAGAAGGAGAAGGAGAAAGAGAAAGAGAAGAAAAAGAATAATAGGAAGAAGAATAGGAAGAAGAAGAAGAAGAAGAAGAAGAAGAAGAAGAAGGAAGAAGGTGTGGAGGCGGATGAGGATGTGAGGCAAAGGAAACAGAACCAAATGCAGACACTTGAATGCTCTGAAGCGCTTGCAGAATCGACTGGGAAGCCAATTGATGTTTCTTCAACTGCAACACCAGTGCATTCACCGTGTCAGGCATTTTTCTCGCGCTTCATGGGTTCTTTGATGTGTCCTTCAACAACAATATCGCTATCATCATCATCTTCTTCTTCTTCTTCAGTTCAAAATGCTTCCATTCCCTTTTCTAAGCTTCCTTCTTCTCGTCCTGTTTTTCCTGTCAAAGCAGCGCCCACATAAACTTACTTGTCTTTTTACTCGATGCTTGCCAATGCAAATCTCCCAGTTCAATCACAGCTCTCTAAAAAAACAGAAATTGACAATTCTTACGTCTCTTCTTCTTCCTCTTCTGCTACTCAAATTGCTCCTTCCTCTTCTTCCACTTCATCTTCATCTTCTTCTCCTTCTCCTTCTGTTTCTTCTTCTTTTTCTTCCTCTTCTTCCACTTCATCTTCATATTCTATAAGTTCATGCATTATTCAGAAATTATTGGAGATTAATGAAAAAAGAAGCGAAAACTTTTATGGATCCGATTCAATATTTGGCTTCTTAACCATCAAATTTGATATGTTGTGGAATTGGGAACACATCGAGATTGTTACCGCATTTCAAGTTTATTACGAGCAGCTTCTTTAACAATTAATAAACATCTTCCGTCGGCATTTATTCATTTTGAAGTTTTTCGTTCTTTTCATTTTGATGAAACGAGCCCTCAAAAAATAAATCACGTGAATACTGCACATTTTTTGTATTTTCATTCACAATTTTTATTATTTGAGACAATTTGACAAAAACAAAATGAACAATAATCGTTATCTAACAATTATGTCTTATTTAGCAAAATCAATAAAAAAACAATAATGATAGCCTTCATTTCAAATGGAAAGCATTTCAATTTGAAAAAATAAATAATACATAAATAACTGATTTCTCTAATAAAATTGGAAATATGAGTATTTCATAATCATCAGATCTTCTGTGACATTGGCTTTCATTGAAAGAAACTTCTTTCAATTTAATATTATGAATTGTTATTGATTAATAAGTGATAGCGAAATTTTTATTGAATAACAGATTTAAAGAAATAAAATTAGTGCAAATTCTAACTTCATTTATGACATCGCAAGAAATGCATTATTGGCTTCAACAATCAAGCTGAGATTCTTCCGCTTTCGCACTAAAAACAGAAAATGAACAAGAAAATTTTTAATTAAGGGATTGATCACAAATAATTTTTTGATGAAATTTATGTTGAAATATCATAAAACTGCTCCACCCAAAAGTGTTGTTTTTTAATGTTATTTATGATAATTTTGTTGAAATTAAGAAAATCATAAAACTGAAGCAGGCGTTTTTTTACACTTATGCCCTTTTTCTTATGTTCAAATAATGTATTATTGTATTTTACAAATATGTGATGTGGTAAAAATATTTAACAAAAAACATTTGTCACACAAAATGAAAAAGTTGATATTTTGTTTTACGTGTTAAACTCGTCAAACACAAATATTTATATATTATAGCTTAATTATATGATATTTAACTAAATTATGCATTTATTGACAAAAAGAAAAAGGTGTAAATAATATTGGCTTTGTTTATATGACAGTTTTACTCAAAAATGGTGAGGTGTGAAATCTATAGAAAAAAAAGAGTTCTCATTGTTTAAAAATAACCAAAAATATAAAAAAGAAAAGTTTAATAGCAACATCAACAAGAAAAACTATCAAATTCAAAAGCTCGTGGAAATACGAGCATGTCTTTGATCGCATTTGTAAAATAAAAATTTCAAGATCTTTTTAGTAAAATGGTAAAAGCAAAAAAATATTCTCGGAAATAGTAAATAATGATGTTTTAAAGGTTTATGTTTATTTTTCTTTATTTGCAAATGCTTAAAAAACCAGAAAATTTTAGGTACCAATAAAAAAAATAGGTACCAATAAAAATATGACCCTATTTTTCTCATTGCTGAGAAACAAAGACTCTTTCTCTGTGAGGTTGCAATTCAGAAAATTTCATGAATCTTAACCTTCTTCACCTTCTTTTTCTTCATTCACCTTCTCATTTGAACATCAATTGAAAAGGAAATGAAAAGAACTGTTTTTCTTTTATTGATTTTCCACTTAACAAATCAAACAACTTTTTTTATTTTTTGATGACATTTGAATATTATTCACTTCTCTTTTTAAGATTCAATCTCTTGATCTTCATCAGTGATATTACTTTCCTCTATTTTCATATTTGCGCTCTTTATCACAGCTTTCGTATCCTTCTCCACCTTCTCCAAAATATCTGTGAATATGAGGAAAAAAAAAAAAAAAAACTAATATTTTTGAGATTTGTGCAAATGAGTGAAAAAAAGAAGTCTTCAATAACAATTCTGTTGTATTGCTCAAATGAGATGAAAAAGTGGCAAGAAGCAATGAAGAAGAAAAAAAAAATCAAATAAATACCAAAGACTTTTTGAAATTTTCAAACCAAAAAAGTGAAGAAGAAAACATTCTGATTGAAATTCTCAATGTTTTCTTTGTGTCGATGATGAATGAATTGAATGAATTGAATGAGATGAATGAGATGGCCATGATATGCTGGCTCAATGATCTGAATTAAGAGGAAGAATCAAATTTTTCATTGATTATTTGCGTATGTCTGTCTTCTCTTTTAATTTTCCTTCCTTTTCTTCTTTATGCCAAATGATAATCTAAGATAATTCAGTGAAGAATTGACCTGAAAATAGTAATACTTCACAAACGCACAAAATAATTATTTTGTATTGTTTTTCTTCCCTCTTGTCTAATATCTTTCTTTTCGTCTCTTTATGATTTGCCTTGCAACTATCTTCTTTCATCTTTTCATTCAATCTTCCTGAAAGGAACTTTAAAATTATCAAACATTGTCGAATAATACAGTTTTCCAATCTTGTTTGAAGAATCTCCTCCAAAATAACATCAATTGCCTTTTCCTTAAACATAGCATCAAGCGGAATTCCTTTGCTTTTCACCATGCTTTCTAAAAGGTAAACCGTTTCATAGCTCGTATCACTGAAATTATTCTTGACCGCTTGAAATGTCCACACAACGCTGCCTACAACTTCATATCATTCTTCATTCCAAAATTGGGGTTCGCTTTAATGTACTTCCAGTGAAAAAATCCGGCTTCTTAATATTATCGTTTCTTTCGCTTCTATCAATCCATTAGCCACTTCTTTCTTCTTCCAATCCACACTCGTCGATAACTCTTCCAGTTCTCTGATTGACTCTCGTATAATATGCAGCTCATTCACCATCTCTTCTTCCAAACTGTTATTTGGTAACCTGTTTATCAAAAACTCCCAAGCAGATTGATATGCAAGACGTGTCAGATTGCGATACATCTGATGATTTAGGATAATCTCTTTGATCTCATTCAGGAAAAGATCTCTTTGAAAGTTCTATTCAAAAAATTGAAAAAAAATTCAGAAACGTCAAAAATGAAAAAGAAGTGCTCATACATAACGTCTGTCAAAACAACTCAATGCCAGTAAAGCCATTTCCACTTCTTTTTGAGTCTCCTCATTTCCCTCTTTCTTCAACGCAACTTTTAGAAGGCAAGACACACAAATCGAAAGCAATTTATATGAAAATAAGTTGCTTTGAAAAATATAGCATTCGCAAAGGTTTACGAGAAGTTTTTCATTCTTTTCTTCTTTTTTCTTCTCTTCATCAATAATCATCTTCTCAAATATTTTTTTCAATGTAGATCCTTCAAAGCCAAAATTCGATATATCTTTCAACACATTGTAATATCCAACATGCTTCAACAGCACTACTACGTTATCCGTTGTGATTTTCTTTTCTTCAATCATTTTATTCATATAATCAAACATTTCAACTGCAAAAACAAATATGAATTCACTGTCATCCATTTCATCAATGATAAAATTCATTTCAAGAATTTTCTGTCTTTGTTCTTCTTCATTGCAACGTTCAAGCTCAGAAAGCAACTCTGCAAAGATTTGAAATAAAACACAAAAATTATTCCAAAAAAATAAATGCATTCAAACTTTACATTTCATATGAAATAGGAGACAAGACTCTCATTTTTTCAACAACATTCCTCACATCAGTCGCTTCCATTTTGAATAATATTTTTTTCCACTCAAATTGCAAATGAACCTACCTTCCGCAGAATTGAAGCTGAAAAAATAGCTACCGCAAAAAATAAAATCGAAATCATAAAATTGCAATTTGAGGAATGCCAAGTTGCATACCTATCGATGTTTTTCTTTAGACTAACTAACTCATTTTGGTATTTATGATCAAAAGAAAAAATTTTCCACAAATGAAAGAGAAATTTCAGCATATAATTATGCACTATTTCATGTTCATTTTATATATAAAAAAATGATTAAAAAAATAGATGTGTCTTATTATTGCGAATAAGCGGAAATATTTGTAAAATTTTTTTTTTAAAACAAGTGCTTCACTTGTTTTGGGAAAAAAACACTTCAAGAACCATTGGCACTTTCAAACTTCCAAAACAACTCATCGATGAAAATCGTCAAAACAAATGCAGATGGAAGATACACGAACTCTATTAATAAAGAAAAGAAGGAAGAAAAAAAGAGGAGCTTGATTTCCTTTTTCCATTTCAGAATTCCTAGATACAGAAAGAAGCGAATA
Organism: Monocercomonoides exilis; assembly: GCF_001643675.1. Classification (NCBI taxonomy): domain Eukaryota; phylum Preaxostyla; order Oxymonadida; family Polymastigidae; genus Monocercomonoides; species Monocercomonoides exilis. The sequence goes on along the minus strand of NW_027150586.1, from coordinate 39,638 downwards.
TCTAGATAATGTTTTGCTTTTTCCAACAAAGACGTATTTGCCAATTTTGAGAAGAAGATGAAAGAGTCACTTCACAAACCAGAAAGAAAATGTTCAAAAACTGAAAATATGAAAGATAAAAAATCTTCAATGAGAAAATTCAAAACTCAGAATACCCTTTTCATGCTCAATCAACTTCAACAAAAGCACAGCGGAAACGGTGTGGGAAATATACAAAGAAGTTACCACTTTAACTGATTCGTCGTGTAAATGGCAAGCGATATTTGTTAAATACAGGTTGCGAGGCAATCCAATGAAGCATTCCCAAAGAAAAACGATGAGAATATTGAAGATATTCCAATATGAATTGGCAGACCCTCCAAATAGAATTCTTTATGAGGTCATTCAAAGCAGAAGAAAGGAAATATATTTGCCTCTCAGATGAATATGAATGGAGCAGAAATCAATCAATGATTGAAAGCATAAGAAGAAGAAGCAGAAGAGATAATACTCTATTGGTTTGGCTGCTGCAATGTTTTGATAATTTCTATAAATTCAATTGAGCAGTTGAATCAACGATAACATTCTCATCCTCCTTCTTCTTCTCCCTATTCTCTTTCCTCTGCACCACTTGCTTCTCCATAAACTCCATGACTCTCTTCTCCTTCATCATTCATTTCGTACTGAAAAATATCAGAAAAGTGATATTCTATCATCAGAAAATGGGATTTCCTCATCATTTCCTTCTGCCAAAAACCCTTCTTGAACATTTCAACGTGGCCATGTCACAAGACTTCAAGACCATTCACAGAATGCTTTGGCCAAACCAACTGTTTATCACATGCTTTTCATTCTTCCCCATCGAGAGAGACTTCTGAATTCTTGGAATTTCATAACAAAGTTCCATTAAGTGCTTCGCATAACATGTTGAATTGTGATGAAATGATATCTTTTCATCAAACTTTTCTCTTCCAATGCTTTCTTCATGAGCAAAAGGAACAAAGAAACATGAGCATAGAGTTGGTGGAGGAGAACGTTCTTATTCAATTGGAGCAGCAGATGCTGTGAATGCACTTCATATTGTTCTTCTATCTGTTTGATCTGTTGACGACATCCTCTCCACTTTGGTGCATGCACATTGCCATTATACCTTTCGCCAGACGAATTAAGACTCACTGACTCCTTCTCAGAACAATAAATTGGCAGCCGAAGCAGCAAGTGCAATGAAGCAAAGCGAAATGGAAGAGAACGATGAAAAAGAAGAAAAGATAGAAATTGTGCTTTATATGAATATATTGAGTGACAATGACGAAGCAATTGAAGAAAGTTGGATTTTTTTTTGAATATGAAGAAGATGAGGAATGTTGATTGTCTTGAAAGAGGAAATGCCATCAAAGGTGATATGGCTGAAGAACGAGATATCAACAGCTGAATCTGGCGAATAACACGATGGTTTGGAAGTTGTTTGAAACGGATCGAATGAAACAGTCCGATTATTTCAGAGGCAGATGACGAAAAGGCTGAAAATGCAAATCCTTCACTCGCAGTTATCAATGGCTGGAATCGGTCCTTTGCTTCAAATAATCCGCAAGAGATCGAGATTTATATTACATAAAGCAAATAAAGCAGGTGCGCAATTAAAAGATGATGAAGAAGATGATGATGATAGTGAAAGCACAGAAAAATAATTCAATTTAAGATTGCCTTATGATTGCTGAAATGACTAAACAACAAAGATAAAGCTGCAAGTGTTCATTAAACTCTTTTTGCAAATGGAGCAAATGCATGAGATGGGAAACAACTGAACTCAACATTGTTTGTTTTGTAATTTTCGAAAAACAAGTGCATGGACTGAATCAGGAGCTGTTGATCTTCCTTGTTGTCATTCCATTTGTATCATGAAAAGCAACAATGTTTCGCTTTCAAAAGACTTCCATAAAAAAACAGGTGATTTTTACCAAAAGCAGAAATGGTTGTCTCATTTCGTTTATGCGGCAGATATCGTGTTTTATTGATTTGGAATGAGTCTATCATCATTGGCAGAAAATGTCTCTCTTACCTCGTCCAAATATAACCAAAATTGCTCCCCGGTCTTATTTTCCAAAATTCCCAGCATATTTTTTCCAATTTTATTTTTCATAGAATTCCATCCTTTTTGTCATCATCCAAATGTTTAACTTTCGAATTTGATTTCATCACTCGTGCCAAACAAAAACAATGAAAAGAATTGCCCTGGAATAAATTCCTTTATTTGCCAACTGATATACGATGATCATCTCCATTCCAATTGTAATGCTCTTGAAAGAGGATATTTGCCATTTTTTCAAAAAGCAGAATTCCTGGACTTTGGAAAGGTTATGAACGGGGACATCTTCAAAATGAGTTGTAAAATAATCAATACATACACACTGATAATTTCATTCCAATATAAAATTGTTGTATTTTCTTGGTCAACCAATTTCAAAAATAAAATGAAAGCATTCCAAAATCAACGTATCTTCATCATTGCCTTCCACTGTCACCCATAATAATATCGCCTGCACTGCAGAAAATACACGCTCACTGATCTCTCATTTCAACAAGGAATATTTTTGTCTTTTCAAATCTGATGATCTGATTGACCATAACTGCAAATCAAAAAAATATTTATCGCTTTTTCTTTCTTTCTTTTTTTTAACACCTTGCCAAATAATACCAATAACCTCGAATGGTATAACAATTCATATTTTCATGGTTGTTTTGAGTTTATATTTTGCCCCAATTTCTTCTTTCCAATGATGTGCGGATTCTTTACGAATGACGAATATTCATTGTTTTCTGTCTGCAATGTGCTTTCAAAAATGCAGACAACAAGTGAAACTGAAAGGTTCAATGGTTTGTGCTCGTTGTTGAATTCGAATTCTTGATAGTTGCGATTTTGTTTTTATTTTTATTTTTTAAAGAGTTGTTTTCTGAGCTTGAAGATTGCAACAAGGAAAGGCAAAAACAGAAAATCGAAGAAATGAATGGATTGATGGAAGAAATGAATAAAGAAGAAATAGAATATGTTTACACAAAAGAACTGTTCGAGAAAATACTCAAAATGATTGAAGAAGAGAAACTTTCGATGAGAAATGCGATTTTTCTGTTAAAGCATGTTGGATTTTACAATGTGTTGAAAGATATATCGAATTTTGGCTTTGAAGGATCTACATTGAAAAAAATATTTGAGAAGATGATTATTGATGAAGAGAAGAAAAAAGAAGAAAAGAATGAAAAACTTCTCGTAAACCTTTGCGAATGCTATATTTTTCAAAGCAACTTATTTTCATATAAATTGCTTTCGATTTGTGTGTCTTGCCTTCTAAAAGTTGCGTTGAAGAAAGAGGGAAATGAGGAGACTCAAAAAGAAGTGGAAATGGCTTTACTGGCATTGAGTTGTTTTGACAGACGTTATGTATGAGCACTTCTTTTTCATTTTTGACGTTTCTGAATTTTTTTTCAATTTTTTGAATAGAACTTTCAAAGAGATCTTTTCCTGAATGAGATCAAAGAGATTATCCTAAATCATCAGATGTATCGCAATCTGACACGTCTTGCATATCAATCTGCTTGGGAGTTTTTGATAAACAGGTTACCAAATAACAGTTTGGAAGAAGAGATGGTGAATGAGCTGCATATTATACGAGAGTCAATCAGAGAACTGGAAGAGTTATCGACGAGTGTGGATTGGAAGAAGAAAGAAGAAGAGATGGGGAAAACAGAAAGGAAAGCAATGCATATTATTTCGAGATGGATCCGCTCGATTGGTAATTACTTCTACTCATGTAAATTGTGGAATGAAGAATACGTTGGGCTTATCAGCCGTCTTGCTGATGTATTTCTTGTGTCAAGAGATAATTACGGTGAAATCAGCAAACAGTGTATTTATATCTTTGAAACAGTTGCAGGAAATAGAGCTGTGAAACTTGATACCTTACTGAAAAGCAGTGCTATTGATGCTGTTTTGGAGGAGATTTATCGACCAACATTGAACCAAAGAATAACATTTGGGCTTTTTGTTATTTTTGATGAGATTTCAAAGCGATTGAAAGAAGAGGAGAAAGATGAAAAAAAAGAAGCGAAAAGAAAGGCGACGAAAAGGAAGGTTTTTGTAAAACAGGAAGAAGAAGGATACGAAGATATCATCATTAGCTTTCATGAAGTATTTCGTTTCTTTTGCAGATAATACTGAATTGATATATTATTAAATATTCATGAATATTTTTGTGAATGCTTGAGGAAACGAAAGGCTTTGTTTTTTTTGTAACTCATAAATTTTATTTTTATTTTTTCATTCATTAAGTTTTCAACAAAATTTTAAACATATTTTATTTTTTTTTGATAAAAGTATTTTTTCTGTCTTATCTGTTTATGACTGTTCAGTAAATGTCAGGAGAAATGAGATTCTGCACATTTTTATTTTCTCATTGCAATTTTTTCTTTTTTGATTAAAACCTTAATATGCAAATGGTTGTTTGAAATATTTTTAATTTGAAGATTTTTATTGAATTGCCTGATTAATTATTTGATGGTGATGTTAATGTTTTGAGAAAATGAAACTCATTTTATAAAGAAACTCTAAATTGTTTGTTTCTTTTTCTATTTTCATCATTTCAATCTTTTTCAATTGCGTTGCCTTTTGAAAAAGTCGTTCTTTTCATAACTTACAAATGCAACAAATCAATTAAAAATAATAATAATAACAAAGGAAAATAATAAAGGAAAAAGAACATTAAAATACTATAAGAGTTAATTTTTTTGGATCGAATACAACTCAGCAGGAAGTCCCAACAAAATCATTCAAACATTTGTGAGAAGAAGAAAAGAAATTAAGGTGAAAAGAATAAATCTTTCTCATTTTCTTTTTCAATGCTTTTTCCTTTCCAATGATTGAGCTATCTGAATTAGTCCTCTTCTTTCTTTTCCCAATCACTCGAAGACAACGAGCAATCAATGATTGGCTGTCATTCTGATCAGAATGCGGATGTTGTGTTTATGTTTCAAACAAAGCTTCCTTCTGATGCAAATGCTCTCTCAAAAGGCACTTTTCTTCAGAAGTTGTTCTTCAGTCAGCAATTCGACATGCATCTTCTCACTGTTCTTCTCACTTTTCACAAAAAAAAGAAAAGAAAAGAAAAGAACAGTTGAAGAATCTGCGTCAGATGAGCAGTCTTGTAACCCTCTTGTTGAAATAGCTTTTTCCTGGCGCATCGGCTTCGGTTGCATGGAGCAACATCGAAAGACACATGTGCGTTGCTCTGCCTAATGCACCAATTCGTCTTTGGTTCTTCTGACTTTCATGTTGCAAGCTTTACAAAAAAACTTCACTGAAGCAAAGAAGGCTGGAATGAGTTGCCTGCTGATGCGAATCCAAAGCTGGACGCGGAAGTTCAGTTAATGTTCTCAATTTTCTTTGCTTTCATAGCGATGGAAAGGATAAAATAAAAGATTCGTCAAAACATTATGGAGCATGCTAAAATTTGTGATTATGACATTGACTTCCATCCACAATTTGTCTGATCCTTAAGAGATGGCGAAGGCTATTGCACGTAATTATATTGGGTTGTTCACAGCATGATTCAGGAAATGATGAAGTTTGATGTCGAAGCGATAAAAACTGTGCTTTTACTGTGAATGCCAAAGGAGATTGTGAAGAAAGCAACAAATGAGATGTGGATGAGGATACATAATGTGATTTTTACCAAAAGCAATGATTGAACCGACTGCGCTGGAGCAGAGAAAAGCAGCTGATGAAGACTTTGATGATGAAGAAGTTGAAGAAGAAGAAGAAGAAGAGGTAAATGAAACAGACAGCGATGTCGAAACTTATGTCGATGCAAAAAGAGTGATAAGAGGTTGTATTTATAACAGCTGAAAAGGATTGGCTGAAGCAGACGCAGATAATGTAGGGAATTTCTGGGATTCATTTGATTTGCAGTGGAAGAAATGTATCGAGAATTTGCATCTGCATCGGTATTGATATTGGCATTGAATTCAATATCAGCATTGGAAGCAGGAAAGATAGGAATAAAACAGGTGAAGCACACGAGGCAGGCGAACATTCTGAAAAGCTGGTGAGAAAGCGCTCTGAAGGGAAGAGGAGGTTATGTGAATGGGAGACGACGTGTTCGAAAATACAGTTTAACCATTTCACATTGGAATGCAACATCTTTGGTACAGAAACAAGAGGGAGGACTATGCAAGAGTTATTATTTTGTGAATTTGAAGAGGAAGACAGAAAAGGTGAATTGATGGAGAGAAGAAGGAAAAGGAGGAAGAATAGGAAGAAAATTTTTATGAGAAAGAAAACGACGATGACGACGACAACGATGACGAAGAAGAAGAAGAAGAAGAAGAAGAAGAAGAAGAAGAAGAAGAAGAAGAAGAAGAAGAAGTTGAAGAAGAAGAAGAAGAAGTTGAAGAAGAAGAAGAAGAAGAAAAAGAAGAAGTTGAAGAAGAAGAAGAATAGGAAAAAGAAGAAGAAGAATAGGAAAAAGAAGAAGATGAAAAAGAAAAAGAAAGAGATGAAGAAGAGAAAGATGAAATTATTCAAATAAAATAAAATAAAATTATTATTAAAAATCCCTTTTTCGCCCTTCTTTTGTGAATCGCGGAATTTTTCTTGCAAAAGCAAAGAAGAGAGGAAATTTAATAGAAAGAAGAAGAAGAAGAGAATAAGATGATGATGATGATGATGAAAAGGATGAAAAGGATGGTGATGAAGAAAGAAGAAGAAGGAAGAAGAAGGTGACAATGAAAGTGAAGGTGTCATGAGACAAGACTATGACAAAGAGACAGGCGATGCTGATGAGATTGGACTGTGAACATATTTCTGAGAAGTTTGAGTTTCTTCTTTCTTTCTTTCTTTCTCTTTCTCTTTCTCTTTCTCTTTCTCTTTCTCTTTCTCTCTCTCTCTTTCTTTTTTTTTTCTTATTTTCCTTCTCTTTCCTTTCCTTTGCACTCTTCCACTCACTCAGCCTGCCATTCTTTCCTGCCCAGAAATGCCTGCTGCTGTTTGATCACTCGCCCTGAGCAAGCACATTCTGACAGATGTGATGGACTCAGCTGAGCGTGAAGGAGTGGTTGGCCGTCATGTGGCACACAATGAAGGTGCCTGTGAGGCTGAGCGCAGCTTTGCAATGGAAAGCATGAACAGCTGGGTTTATTGGACAAAGAGAGAAAGAGAAAGAGAAGAGAAGAGAAAGATTTAAAGAAAAAAACAAGTGGCTCAGCTGACTTAGATAGTGATTGCTTCAATGACTCATTCACATCCACAAATAGAGATATTTAGGTTTAAAAAGGAAGAAGTTGAAGAGAAGAAAGGAGGAAGAAGAGGAAGAATAAAGTCGGATTTACAAAGTGTTATTTGCAGTATTGAGAGGGGTGAAAAAGCAAGTTGATGAAGTGTCTCTTTATGAATTATGTTATTGCTATGGCTTTTATTGCATTTGCAATTTCTCTTCATTCTTTTTCTTTGTGTAGCATTATCAAACAAAAAAATTCGAATAAAAAAAAAAAATGCATTAATTTGCAATCATTTTTAAAAAAATAACAGCAAAAAGCAAAAGATTGTTCATTTGACAAATATCCTGCAACAAAGTCATATTTTCAGGTGCATGTTTAGGAATATCACAAGAACTGACAGTTCAACAAAAACGGCATTTGGTTAAATGCAAATCGATGAACAAGAAAGAAGTTCCAGAATTGGCTCTTGATGTGACAATCAGGAATGTCCAAGTATGATGTATTCTCTTTTTTTTGTTGAACCCTTTTTTGCCAGATGATGATGATGATTGTTCTTCATGGTTCAAACGAACAGCCATCTCCATTGTCTCTCTTTTGAAGGAAAGATTAAACAAACAAAGATTTTTCATCTTATCCAACACATGCTCTTCTTCATCACCCTTTTGCCTCAAAAACTGATTGAAAAACCAAAATCAAGCTCTTGAGTTGAGTGTTTGCTTACAATAAAAAGCGATATAAAAATTCGTGATGTGACAAGCAATGACTGAAAATACTTCAAATGTATCATTGAGTCATGCAGCCCAACGATATAGCAAAGAAGAAAAGCAATCAAATAAGTTGTGATGAGGTGACAGTAATATTCAAAAAAGAAAAGAAAAAAGTTGAGATTGTCAAAAAAGTCAAAGTCAAGAAGAAAATTGAACAAAAACATTACAGATGGATAAAACTTTTCTGAAAAAAAACGAATAAAGTGAAATGCTTCATTCTATTCTTCCGGTTGGAAAAAGATGAAAATACAGCAATTTGAGAGAAATACAAAAAATAAAATAATTGAATTGAATAAAAAAATGAATATAAAAAAAATTTTGTGAAAGGACATGGTACAATTTCAACGGTAACAATAGGCAAGTTATTAAAGTGGTAAAGTGTTCCCAACTCTTCTCTTTCAGAACATTCATCAAAACGTTCAATTGGGAGGGTCTTTTATTTCACAAATGAACTTATTTTCAAAAAGCAATGCAGTTCCATCATTGCTTCTTCCATTCAAATCAAGCACATTGAAAGTTCTTTCACATTTTTATTCTTTCTGATTTCTGTGCATAATTCTCCCCTTCCTCTCACCTTCCTTCGTTTTCTGAAGCAATCACAACCATATTATCTGTCCTGCTCAACAGCCTTTTGTGCATCATCAAACAATCACATTTCAGCAATATCCCGAACAATTTCTGATTTATCTTTTCTTTTTTGATTTATCTTTTTCTTTTTCTTCCTCCTCTTTTGCTTCTCTTCACCTTCCCTTTCTCTTTCTCTTTCACCTTTCAAACTTTCCTCACCATTCAAACATCCATCAATATCTGTCAGTTTCACTTCCCCTTCATACCCTTCACACTCTTTCATCATTTCTTCTCCCTCGGTTTCTTTAGAAACCCTCCTTCTTTTTTCTAAAGCTCCTCCAATTTCTTTTTTGGCATTTTCCTCCTCTTCTCTTTCTTCTTCCATCGTCCTCTTCATCCCCTGCTCTTCTGAATCGTCTCCAATCATCGAAAAATGGCTGTTTGGTGCTGAACAGATTCCAATATAATATTCTGTCGGCTTTCTACTTCTTCCATCATCTGCAGCTACCCCACCCAACTCCTCCGATCCAATTTCACATCCTCCCCTTTCATCCCCAATTTCATCAACCTCTTCCACTTTCTTCCATTTCTTCCCCTTCCTTCTCTTCCCCCTTTTCGCTTTTCTATCACTTTTTAGCACATTCTCATCTTCCTTTCCACCAATACAAGCACCATTCTCCATGTTTCCATCCTCTCCACCACCAAGAAGCGAGGCAACTGTTTGTATTTCAATATAATTCACTGGCACCACCTCGATCACTCCCTTGCAATCAAATGAATTTTCAACCATTTCTTTGTTCTCACACTCCTCCAGCTCCTCGCCTTTCTTTGTTGAAACTCCCATCTCATTTCCCGTTTCTCTTTCCAATAATGTTTGCATTTCCATCTCTTCTTCCTCAACTTTTTCTGCAACATCTTCTTTTCTCCATTCCCCTCTCCCCATTATCTTTGACTCTTCAATATCTCCATCTTCAACTCTCATTCTTCCTCCTTTCTGCTTCTTTCTCAGTTGCACAACAACCACAATAATCACAAATAACAGAATCACAATAATAACAATGCACCCAATAAAGGCAATCAAACTCCATTCAATTTTTTTCTCTCCTTTTGAGGGTATTTCATCTCCTTTTGGTTCAGTCTCACTTTTGTTCTTCAGAATGAATGAATCTGTTGATAATGGAGATCCTGCATCCCCAAACAAAATGCACACACTCACTTCTGTTTTCTGTCTCATCGCTTCCAGCGGCTCCGATGAGACAACAGAATGCACTTCGTTCTCCGAAATATATCCTTCTCCATAAATTTCCTTTCTCACAATCTCCTCTTCATTCCCATTTTTCAGGCAAATCTTCAGTGATAAATTGCATGGAAGAAACAGCTTCCCCAGGATGATCAGTTCCATTTCCCCTGTTGGCAGCGTCGTATTCTTCACCTCTTCCAGAAATGGAATGAAATACGATGATCCTCTTTCTGAAGCTATCCCTCCCAATTGGCATCCTTCGTCCAATATCCACAGAGATGTGTTTTTCTCGATTCCATCTCCCCCTTTCATACTCACAATATTCAACTCCCCGTTCCCTGTGCAGATCACATTCCTTCGCGCTGACGGATATCCCTCAACAGATGGACTGTTGTTCTCAAACTTGCTGTTTTCAATCTTCACGCTTCCTCCGCTCATCCACAGCCCTCCATTTTTGCTCTTCATAACCGTTGTCTCCTTCATCTCCACATTGCTGTCTTCAATATCAACCAATGACCCATTCCATTTGCATAACCCTTCTTTCCCCTTGTTTCCTTCGTTCACTGCCTCTGCTTCTTTCTCCTCTTTTTCTCCATCAAATAAGCATGCCTCAACCTTCACTTCCTTGGATCGTCTTATCTGCATCATGCTTCCCTTGTCCACCGAATTCGCGCATTTTCCAAACGAGCAGTTTAGCACGCTCACCTCTTGATCGGTATCATCCATTGCAATCACACATCTTTCTAATACGAGAGTCACATTCTCAACTCCCATCTCTTTCATCTCCACTTTCGCCTTCCCTCCAACATTCACAATATCTCCCTCACATTCGATATTCGATATTCTTGTTTCATCAATTGTCACATCCGATTCTTCACATAATGAAAGAACTGATACTTTTGAATTAATATCTCTGAATGTTGTTTCTGAGATCTTCAGCTCTCCGCTTTCCACGCTCACAACCGAACTGTTCAGCCTCATCCCAACAGCTGTTGCTGAAGAGTAGAATTCACATTTATGGATCTCTGTTGATCCATTCTTCACTTTCATAAGATAACTGTGAGTTGATTCAAATCCATCTTCAAATTGGAATGAGCACCTCTCCACAGAACTTTCGTTTATTAATTCCATCACACAATCCTTCTCAAATGATTTCTCAATCTTGGAATTCAATCTTATAATCGCTTGAGTCTTTTTGAATGAACTCACAACCAGGTCTCTAATTTCACATTCTCCAGAAACCACTCCTTCTCCATCAATCAGAATCGCATTCATCACTCCTTCCTGAATGTGATCAACCCCACAGTTTATGCTCTTGCATGGATTGCTCTGAGCTCCACATCGCCTGCCATCACTCCCTGTTCCATTCACAAACACTTGAAGTCCATAATAATATGTGATCAGCGGAATCAGATCAATATCTCCTTCACTTTCAATATCCCTCCCACAGACGGAGTTGTTTGTGCCCAATGATTCCTGGTTGTTCAAGTTAAACAGCGTTTCGTTAATTTGGTGCTCAATCGAGAAACATTTGATGAATATATCATTCCCCACAAATGCCTCATTCAGCAAAAACTTGATGTTGACAATCTTGATCCTTAGGAGTGGTATTTGAGTCTCATCAGCACAGTTAACATTTGGATCGGCTCCATCAATAAACAGCCCTCCACCACGCCCCGATACAGTCGAGCATTTGCACATCGAAAACGTGCTCCCATTCACCTTCAAAACCGATTCTTCACCCTTCAGCACCACTTTCATTCCTCCTCCTTCAGTGCTCAAATCGCTCCTGCACGTGGACATTGTGCAGTCTTCGATCGTGCATTCCATAGCATTATCAAACGATCCCACTCCAATAACACTCGCTCCAATCTCTTCATTCGTGATGTTGACAAATGAACATCCAACAACCCTCAAAACAGGCTCGTTGCCATTCAAATGAGTGTTTTCATTTCCATTCATCTGGCTTTCCTCTTCTATCATCGAAATCAGACTGTTTGCTGTCAAAGTGGCTGATGAAATGTTCACATTCTGGATAGTCACCTGGCTCGCACTTGGGTTGAATGCAATGAACCCTTTCAATTCGTTGATCTTATTCAACGTGCTGCTCTGAATTGCTGCGCTCCCTCCGTTCACTTTTATCACGCAATATGCAAAACTTTCAACCGTCCAACTCGATGACCCAAATGAACAATCAGAAATCGACAAGACTGTATTTGTTCCCGACGATTCAATGAATACTGCATGATTGGTGGTTACGCTGGGTTTGGTGAATGAGACATTGACAAATGACAGACTCACATTCGAGGATATCATTGCACCACTGCTCACAGCATTCCCATCTTCATCAGTAATTGTCACGCTTGACCCTTTCTTTGTTCCTTTTATCACAACTGCTGGTGCTTCTGAATCTGGCAAAGTTGGCAACGAAGACGAGAATGATATGGAATGGCTCAGCAACCCTGAATCTCCAATGCTGATGTGTGTTTCCCCTTCTCCAAGCGTTGAATATCTCAATGATATCAAGTGATCAATCGATGAGCATGGTGCTTCAGAAAATCCACACCCGCTGAAGTCTCCTCCTTTCTCCTTCGAAACAAACCCATCCTTGCTCCAGATCGTCCACAAATACACAACCAATGGAATCACATATCCCTCTCCTGTCGTCTTCCTCTCCCACCCACACAGCTCGTCCAATGAATTCTTATCAATTGCGCTCAACCCCCATTTCAGTTGTTCGTTTGACATAACCTCGCTCAGGTCATTTCCTGATATAAACACTTTCTTCCCTTTCCAAGCATTGCATCTCTCAAATGTCACTCCTTCAAGAACAAATGCTCCCATTGTGTCTGCCAATCGAACAAACATCCCTCCTCCCATTCCTCTTCCTTTCTGTAAGTTGCCCTCTGTTGGTACCTGGCATCCTGTGAACGTTCCGCTTTTAATCTCCAAACTTCCTCCGTCCTCAGCTGAAATCATCATCCCTCCCCCTTTCATTCCACTTCCACCTGAGCACGTAGATGACAAATTAGATTCTTCAATATTCACATTCGCATTAACGCCCATCCCAACATTCAAACATCCCCCTCCTCCATTTCCACCTGCCACATTCACCTCCACTCCACTCATTCTGCTGTTTGATATCTCCAATTGCGCTCCACTTGTCATCGTTATGGGCGATTTCCCATTCACTGTCAGTGTCACTCCACTTTCCATCACAAATCCATCAACAACCAGATTCCCTCCTGCCATGTCAATGATGCTGTATCCTATCTTTCCATCAGTCAATGCCCCACTCTCAAATGAGATCGAGCAGTTCGTCACACTGAGTGTTGATGTTGAGTGAATAAATGCACTTCTCCTCGAATTCAACTGACCTTTCACAACAAATGAAAGTCTCCTCATTGTCAGTGAACTCGAACATCCAACAAGCCAATCTTGTGTGGCTGATCCTCCATCACTCACATTCACTCCCATCCTCTCTCCATCGGATGATGATGATGATTCTATTCTGCCTGAAATACTCACATCATATGATGGTCCTGTTATTTCCTTCGTTATTGATGAAGATGAGACAATTTCTATTTCGTTCACAGTGCTGCTCATTCTTGAGTTCGCACAATAATCAACTGTCAAACAGCCAAATTTCTCAAATCCACAATGGTTGTGGTCCTTCCCATTTCCTCCGCTCACATCAACAATTACTTTTGTCCCCATTGAGCACAAATTCACAAACAGTGGAATCACTCCATTTTCATTCCCATTTTCACTCCCACTCAGCCTCAACACATCTGATGGAATTTCACTTTCGTCAAAAAAGGCAAATGAACTGGTATTCACTTTTGACTCCAAAAACACACCAATCCCACAATCAACAAACACATCCTTCCCATATGTTGCCACGTTCCCATTCACTTTCGAAAATTCAACATTCTGCCCAATTATCAATCCACATCCCTCGCTCTCCATCAACACAAACATCCCTCCTCCTCTCCCTCCTCTCTCTCCATTATTCTCTGCATTATTCCCATCAATCACACTCGTCCCATTCACAACCACTTTTCCACTTCCCTTCAATCCAACATATATTCCTCCTCCCTTTCCACCAGCACAACTGCACCCATTCACATTGCATCCATCAAAAGTCAATGTTCCACTCGTTCCAACTGTTCCTTTTATCCATCCTCCATCTCCCTCATTCCTTTTGACTGCATTGATATTGCACCCTGAACATATCACACTCGTCATTCCTTCAGAAAATTCAATCGCTGAATGAGCTCCGAACACAAGTGCTCCACCAATCACAAATCGATCCATTTTCAGATTCCCGATCTGCGCATTCACAAAACTGTATCCAAAGGACACATTCGATGTGCTCTCTGATGAATGAGCAACTGAGCAGTCTGTGAGTGTGAGTGATGAGCTTGTCAAACAAATGAGCGACGTTGCACTTGACAACAGAAATGGAATTTGGAACGCAATGTTCTTCATGGAACATGAACTCTGAACATTTATCAAATACGAAGATGTCATTCCACTCGGCACTCTCACATTTACATTCGTCTTGTTGATTGTGCAATACACCTCCCATTCATATGACCCTGCCATCGACACAACTTCTCCAAGCCCAAACCCTGAATCCAACACAATGTTCTTCTTTGACAAACTGAATCTGTTCTCTGCTGCCTTTGCGATTGTTTTGCATGGAAAATACCCAAACCCACAAAACCACGAGTCATATCCTCCATACCCATTCACCCCCTTCCCCACATGTGCTGCTCCTGAAAATGCCTCCAAAAACACATTCAATGGGAATATTCCCATCCCTCCCTCATTCCGGTCATATCCCATCAGCTCATCATAAATAGATACATTTCGTGAGAAATTCAGCTTTGTGGCCGTTATTGTCCCACTCACCAGCCTGCTCCCATTCACAAACACATCTTTCCCTCCCAGTGTTGCACTGCAACCAACAAAACTCACTGATGATATTGTAAAATCAAATGAGCTATCTGCCAGATACAGCATCACCCCTCCTCCATATCCGCTGCACTTTGTTTTGTTGAATATTGTTGTTCCTCCGCTGTGCGATGTTGATGTTCCAATGAAAGCTTTGCTTGTTGAAGAAGCCAACTCAACCTTTATCCCTCCGCCATTTCCACTTTCGCAAAAACATCCTTCTATTGTTGTATTACACACCACAAATGTTTCTCCTCCCTTCACGCTTTTTGCCATCACCACTCCATCTCCTCCTGTCCGATTCACATTCCGAATTGTCACATTTCCCAGCAGACTCTCATCTGATGATGATCCTGCCGATGACGGATCTGCGAAAAGAGGCTGTGATATTTTCATATTTTCTATCTCCACATCAATCATCTTCAGCTGACTCAGCGTCACTTCAAATACAGATGACGAGATTCCACTCCCTCCTGATGTAGAAGAGTCGATCACCACATCCTCCAGCGAAAGTGTTCCGCTCTCCACTGACACCACAAACACACTCGGCGATGAGCTTCTTGCTGCGTTGCGGTCGATCCCCACATGCCCCACCTCCAGTTGACCAGTCGATATGCTAAACAGAGTTGGAGAAGAGGTAGAAAGCGCACTTGTCCCAATCACACTCACCGTCTTCCCTCTCCCAACAACTGAAATCTTCTTTTCCCCAACACTGATCGTCGTAACTTCGCTCACATACTTCCCATTCAGCACTGAAATTCCGAAACTTATTAAGTTATAGCATTTATTCACGCAATATCCAATCGTTTTACAAGGCATCGTCTCATTCATTCCGCATAATTCATTCGAGTCATTTCCATTCTCTCCAATATAAATCGTTTTGTTCTTAAGCCAATCCTTCTTTTCCGTGAGCTGATATACCCAAGATCCTGAACTGGAATAATTATATCTGTAGCACACTCTCTTGTCATCTGTGTTGGTGGTGTAACATTCATGGAATGGATTTCCTGAATCCAAATACAGATTGCACGTATCGAGATATTCAACGTCATGTCCTCCTGGATTATTTGCAACCATGCATCTGCAATCATGGAAGAAGAAGAAATAACAATAAATGTTGTTGCTTGGAGCTGTTGATTGGTGTGGATAAAAATCCAATCCTCCTCCTTCTCTTAATGCTGAGCACGAAATAAATTGGATGCTCCTCATTTTGAATGCAGCCGAAACGCCATAACAATACATCCCTCCGCCACCAGTGCTTGAAAGTGTACATGAAGTGAATAAACACTCAAACACGCAAGCACTCTCTCCTTTGCCACTTTCCGTTCCAATGCATCCTGTTCCTGAAACCTGAAAATTATAAAGATGAAGTCCTCCTCCATCAAATTTTGCAGAACATTTCTGGAATTCACAACCGCTGATCCGAACACACGATGAAATCGGATAAATACACATCCCTCCTCCAACCCAAGCTTGCGTGGTGCATGAGTTGAACGTGTTGTTCACAATCTCAACAGATTCGATATATGCACACATGACTCCCCCTCCATTCCAATAAGCATAACAATCATTGAACGAACAAAATTTCACTGAAAGTGTTCCTGATGACAAACCATACATGTAAATTGCTCCACCAT
The DNA here is from genome assembly GCF_001643675.1 of Monocercomonoides exilis. Lineage (NCBI taxonomy): Eukaryota > Preaxostyla > Oxymonadida > Polymastigidae > Monocercomonoides > Monocercomonoides exilis. The sequence goes on along the minus strand of NW_027150586.1, from coordinate 23,223 downwards.
TTGAAGTTCCATCTGAATAAGAACCACTTGTTCCAGTGGTTTTTGTGCCATTCCACACACACCAAGTGAATGAATTCGCCTCATTGTCTGCTATCTGCTGTCTCGCTGGCTTCGATGGATTCCCTTCACTCCCGCTTACTGCAACATTCTGAGAGCGATAGCACCTGGCAAATGAGGTGTTTGAGGCAGCCAATGAAGATGAGGGGCTGTTGAGCGAGGGGACAATGCCCCCATCATACACATCACAAACTGATGAAAATGAGCAGCAGCTCATCAAAGTCGAACTTGTAGATTCACTAGCATTGATGAAGTTTTTTGATAGAGAGAAAACAGAAATGTTGAATAAGCTCATTTGAGTTAAAGAAATCCTCTCAAAGAAAAAGGATGATAAAAATGGGGCAGATGAAACAAAAAACGAAGAGAAATGCGAAGAACTCACACAAACACTTCCAAGATCTGGTGAATTGTTGGGAGATTGTTTAAACGTAAAAAGAGGATACAATATTCGAATAGACGAATTTGATGATTGAAGCGAAATGTTTTCGAACATTCCGAAACCCCCCTGAATATCAAATGGGGAATAATTGTTTCTTTCAACAACTGCGCATTGTTTAACAATCGCAACGCTCCACTTATCTGCAATGATGTAATGCTGGCTTTCTGAAAAACTTGAAAATTCCAATTTCTTCCACAGAACAGAAGAATTCTTCAATTCCATCTCTCCTTTGATTTTGCTTTCTTCATTTTCGTTCTTATATATATTTGCAAAATAACTAAATCGTATATCTGCTCCTGTTCTTTTCAGTATTTGTATTTGAGGATTTTCACTCATTTTTCCAGAGTAATTGTTGTTTTTTGTATATGAATCTTCATCCTCGTTAGATCCTACTATAACAGCATTTTCTGTTACGAATTTTGGATGCATTAAATTATTTTTTGTTGGCATTTCGGATGTCTTACTCTTAAGCAACCCAGCTTCTTGAAAAGAAGATTCCGTTTCGTAACGAAAACGGGATAAATCAGAAAAGCTGTCTGCAGTTGTATTTCCTCTTGTAGTATTGCATTGTAAATTGTAAATCAGAATATTAATAGTCAATGCGAAAATACTCATGCTAGATGCAATAACCAAACAGAAAAATTATCAATTGTCAACAAATTTATTATGGTTTGCCAAAAACCTAATTTTGATTTTCTTATATAGACTCTTATATTGAAAATATTTTATAAAATTGAGTTGATTCATTCACAGTGACTTACAATTTTTTTGAAACTTTCAGTTAAAAAAAAAATAAAAATCAACTTTTGAATAATATTAATTAGAGTGATTAATAAACCCGAATTATGATGGTGTGTGCACAAACCATTTCATTTCAGTTCACATGAAAGGAAAGCCACATGTGTATTGATATAAACCCTGAGTAACGTGAAGGAAAAAGTTTGTAACATCCGTAACCTATTTTCCACTAAGTCTGTCTGACCTGACAAATTTTTTTTAGGGTCAGTGACAAATTGACGGACGAGTCATTTTGACGTATCATTTCCCATATTAAATTCAAAAACATTTCCCTTTCAATTAAAAAAAACAAAATGGAATGTTTCATAAAATACATTAAGGCTGTCTGACCTGACAAATCATTTTTTGCCTCGTCCGTCACTAAAAAAAAAAAAAAAAAAAAAAAAAAAAAAAATTGTAATTATAAAAAAGGATTATTTAGAACTGACTTTGTTTTAAGTATTTTTGTTTGTTTGTCGAAGTTTGACTGTCATCTATTTTTTCATCAAAATGAACCATTATGAAATATTTTTAACAATTTCAATCTATTCTATCTTCTCTCCTGTTCTTCAAGAACATTTCAAAGTGTTTGTGATCAACGCTTTCTTGAATTTCAGTGTTGTAGCTAACTCATTTTTGAAACATTTTGTCAGTTATTAGAATTAATGAAGTTTCAGCATTTTTTCGATTCAAGTGGTAGGACTAAACAATCAAGCGCCGAAAACTACAAAATCAGCATTACTGTTATCTAGTAGTTTTCATTTGCTGAATGACTATTTCTAATTTGCTGTTCCCCTTTCTTTTTGTAAAATTTAATTTTTTTGCGTTGTTACAGCCTTCTGTGATCTGAATAAATGCATTTATCTTTGTTTCTTTGTTGCACATAACGCAAATATTAACAAGCAGAAAAATTTTGGTGAATCATTTGTTTGTATAATGAATTGTTTCTCATGTTTAATGAACGATAATATTTTTCTTTGATATCTATCCTTGTGCACAAATAAGTTATTGTTAAGTAATGATTTCAGTGAGTGAAAGAAAATATGAAAATGTTTGATTCTTTTCAATCAAAAACTTTATCATTTATTTTTCCGGTTTGAAAAAACATTGAAAGTTTGAGAATTTTTGATTATTTCAAGTTTGAAAATTTTCATCAATTGAATTTCCGAAACATTTGAAAAATTTTTTTGTTGAAGCTCCAGTTTTCTTTTTATGATATTGCTCTTTCGGGTGAAACAAATCGTTAATTTCTTCGAGAAGTCTGGGCACATTTTTATAAATCAATGGAGACTGTTAAGATGTTGCAAAAACGAAATGAAAGTGAATGAATCCTTGTGGAGCAAACAAGAAAACAATCAGCATAAGTTCAAAACACCCATCAACAATCAGCATTCTTGGAAATAACAAATGAAAAAGCAGAGATGTATTTTTATTTCATAATCCAGTGATTTTCATCTTGTTGAAACTACTGCGGATTTTTCTGCAAATGATAATTTTAATAATTTTAAAGAACAAAAAGAAAAGTTTCCCTTGGAAAATGAAGAACAAAATGCCAAGAAGATTCATCTGGAACAGAAACAGAACCTTGTCAGCAACGAGGATATGTTGTACTAATGAATTAGCTCTCGCTTCATCACATCGTTATGAAAAAGAGAAGGACAGTCAGAAACACTTCTGAATTAGAGTCATTTGCTCACTCATTCAAAGATTGTTGGCAAAGAAACAAGGAGGTGCTGATTCAATTCAAAAACTGGGCTGAAGATAATTATAAAGATTTTCTTTTTGCAAATGGAAAGAAGCTAACTTATTTTGTTCTCATCGAATGGTTCGTGTTTTCTTCACCAAGTGCCTTCTCTCCTTCTTCCTCCTCTTCTCAACTGCAATTGCATTCTTCAATATATTGTTCTTCGCATTGAATATGCTCGTATGAAAAAAGAGCATATTTTAAGCTTCCTTGCGAACATCGATACGATGATGGAGTGTCTGAGTCAGTCTGGACAGTACTTCTAACAAGGAAAGAGAGATGCCATAGCAGCAACTTTCTCACAATCAGTGGTAAAGATGTGGCTGAAAAGGTTCATATATCATTAAAAATCACTAAAAAAAAAAGCGACAATCGTTCAAAGAATGTAAAAGACGTTCCAGGCAAGACAATGGATCCAAAATAAAAACTGGATGTGATGCAAGCAAGCTGGAGAAGTGTTTCCAGCAACCGCGGTTGCTTGGAAAAGAATTGGAAGAAATCATCTTTGAAGGAAAACGAGCGTTCATTCGTCCCTATCTGTAATAATTGGAATTTTAGTTAGATAATAAAATTGAAGTTCACCCGAAACCTGTTGAACAAAAGCTTTGAAAGAAAACATTAACATTTCGCACTGACTTTTGTCTGATTCAAAGATTCAATAACGTTATCAATTTGGATTGCTTCAACATCTCTTTTTCTCTTTTTTTCAAATCTTCTCTTTTGAATACTTCTTTATTTTCTTCTTTTTCACAATCTACCCCGGACACTTCTTTGACCTCCTTCCATTTTTTTCTCATTTCAAAAGCTCTCTCTATTTCTCCATAATCTCTCTCTTGCTCCTCATCAACATCCAGTATTCATCTTCATCTTCAAACACTTCTCACATTATCTCTGTCCTTCTGTAATTTCTTCAGCAGATATCCTTTAAGACTTATCTGCTTCTTCTTAATCCCCTCTGTCTTATGCGTCTGAAATCTCTTGTTGAATTCGGTTAATCCACGAAGCTCTGTCCAAATCAATTTCTTTGGTTTGAAGCAAACCAGACACTTTTGCCACATCTGCTTCCTCCTTCATTAACCTCAGCACTCCCACTCCAAGAGCCTCCAGAACCAGAGATGTCATGGCTACTTCCTCCTTCAACTATTTCTCTTTTATTCTTTCCACAAACACCCTGCGCTCTATGTGATAACTTCCTTTCAATCCATATCTTCCTTTCTTCCTCTATCTCTTCACGCTCCTTCTAAACCGTCAGTGCAATCTCGGATGGCGGTAGAACCACATCTTCCATCCTCAACACCGCATCCTGTTGTGCCTTCTCCGCAATCTCCTTCAAAGGCAAACTTCAACGGCTTCACATATGTACAACGTTTTATGATATTAAAAGCCTCTCAATTTTGTTTTCCGACTTTGACACTTCATTCGTCATCAAGTGAAAATTAACAATCAGCCTGCTTTCCAAAGAAAACAAGTCCAATTTAAAAAATTGATGTATAAATGAACATTTTGAATTTTTATCAAATTCATACAATCATCTGAGCTATTTTCACCTGAATTTCCTATTATATTGAACAAAAAGATGGGAGTTATTTTCAATATTTTGGAATTCTTTTTTTCATCACAGTGAAATGAAAAAAGAAATAACTCAATCATTTGAAGTGAGTGAAAAATTACAAACGATGATTATTTGATTTCATAAAGAGTGAGCAAAAAATAAGTTATTCATGATAGAAGTGACAAATTGAATGAATAAAAAGAAAGTGAATGTCGGTGATCACATATCATTCGCTTAATCCCGGAAAAAAGAAATTCACATACGGATTCACTGCAATGTGCAGTGATAATGGAATAACAAATGTTATCGAAAACAGTCTCCACTTCACCTTGCGAAAAGATATGACCATGTCAAATTGTTAAATTCTCCAGGAAACAAATCGGCATTGTTGTCATTGAATGAGTTTTGAATTATGATAAGAACTTTTATTTGTTTCTTCACTGAGCTGTCCTATAAAAATTTTGGTTTTCATAATAAACGATTTGAATTTTCTTGTCTCTTATTTTTTGATATAGAAAACCTCAAAAAATCTTTGGCTTCATCTTCCTTCTTCTGTGGAAAAAATCTCATGATTTGTTTATTTTTTTGTTCAAGAGATAATCATATAATTTTTTATATCAGCTGAATCATCCTTGTTGTCATTTCCTATTGCGTAATTATTCAGTTATCATCAGAGTGTTTCTTGAGAAGAAGTTAGAGAAGGACTGATTTTAACAATGCTGACAGCTTTTTCATTTAGCATTTCTTCGTATTCTCACATTCGTATTGATCTTCTGCCTCAGATAGTTTAAAAACTCTTTTGATGAATATCTATTTTGAATTCATTGCTCTTAATACATGAATTTTAAAACAATAGATAAAAAATAATTAAAAAATACCAAAATAAAGCTCATTTATGAATAATGAACGATTAACATCCATTGAGATGGAAAAGAAAGTTGGTTAATATATAATTATCAATTATATTTCCGCAACTGACACTTTGTGACAAATATGATCAAAATTTGTCAAAAATTTTTCAATTCATTAAATCATTGTGTGTATTTCATTTAACATTCCTTTTTTTTTTAATTGAAAGGGAAATGTTTTCGAAAATAATATGGGAAATGACACGTCAAAATGACTCGTCCGTCAACATGTCACTGACCCAAAAAAAATTTGTCAGGTCAGACAGGCTTAAAATACATACAATGATTTAATGAATTATAAATTTTTTGACAAACTTTGATCATATTTGTCACAAAGTGTCAGTTGCGGAAATATTATTGATAATTATTTATTAATCAACTTTCTTTTCCGTCTCAATGGCTGTTGATCGTTTGTTATTCATAAATGAGCTTTATTTTGGTATTTAATTAGGCAGAGGTTCAAACGCATTCCTTTTGCAATTTGCGTTTTTAAACCCTCAAATTATAACGAATTAATAGATAATAATTATTTAAAAACTTTTCATGGACCGATTTTTCGAAAAAAATTTTTCTTGTTGAAAAAAATGGAAATAGTCGATTAGATCGACACCCTAAAAAATCGATAAGTCAACATTATTTTTGCATCAAATGAAAACTATTATTAATATGAACAATGTCACAACGTGAAAAACTTGGATCTATTTCTGTTTTTATTATCAAAAATAAACAGAAAAAATTTTTAATAAAAGGGATTATGATCATTTAAAACAATTGTTTAATGGAGGAAAAGAAGGAGATCTCATCTAATTTTTCAATGTTTCATAACGAAGAAATTTGCTGGGATTGGTTTAGATAACAAATTTTATCGGACAAAAAGATGGAGTGCGAGAAGTGCGGATCAATAATGTATTTCACAAAGGATTCTGTTCAAGATAGAATTTTTAGGTGTCCGAATTGCAAATCAAGAAAAACAGTGTTCACAAATACGCATATGAAAAATTCCAGATTGGGAATTTCGAAATTATAACTTTTGCTGTTCTTCATATTCATTCGATTAAAAAAAAAGCATATTTGTTTGATGCTTAATGTCAATAAAGACACAGTTTCATATTTCATGAATTTATCACGACAAGTACGACTTACAAACTTGTGTCAAAATTTTGAACAGCTAGGAAAAGATGGACAGATCGTCGAAATTGATGAAATGCTGCTCAGACGAAGAAAATATCACCGTGGAAGAAGAAAAAAGCAAATTTGGCTTTTTGGCATGGTCGAAAAAAAAACTGGAGGAGGACAAGGAAATTTCATCATCATAAGAGTTAAGAACAGAAAAAAAGAGCAATTATTACCTTTAATAATGACAAACGTTACCCCAGGTTCTACAATCTACTCCGACGAATGGAAGGCTTATGCATCATTGAAATCATTGGGATTCGATCATCACACCGTATGCCATAAATACAGATATAAAACTAAAAAAGGTGTGTGAACAAATACTGTTGAAGCTGTTTGGAGTGAATTTCGGAAATTACTCCCTTCGTGTGGAATTCAAAATAGATACATAGACGATATAATTGCAGAATTAATATCTACAAAAAGAAAATCAATGGAATTTTCTGAATTTGCGGAGGGCATGTTTTTTGCAAAGAAGTGGAAAATGAAAAAATGGGAACTCCGATCGAATTTAGCGATGAAGAATCCATAGAATCTTACGGAGATGATGATTCTTCTTTAACAGCAACAGAAGAAATATCATCTGACAGATCTTCTGATAGCGATCATATTGATGAAAAAGATAAGGAATACATTCCCTGAACAGTTTTTTATTTAACTCCTTTTCCCACTTCAAACCCTAATTTCAAAACTCAAATGCCTTTGAACACATTTATTATCACTTGTTTGTTATTTCTATCAAAAAGAAATCCAAAATTTTGATTATTTGAGGGTGTCGATCTAATCGACTAATGCCAAAAAAATGACTTTTGAAAAATGACCCATATAAACATGAATTTCATTAAAAAATTATTCAAATTTAAAAGAAAACGTGATTTTTACACATAAAAAGTGTTTGCATTATTATATAGACTTATTTTATTTGTTAATTTTCATCAAAAAAATTTAAATCTTTAATAAAAAATATAATTAAATACAGTCTAAACCGGATATAATCACGTCGAATATAATCACATTCGTATATTGTCACATTATTCAATGCACCGACATTTTTGGCCTATTTTTCATTCATTTTCCATCGCATATAATCACAGGGCTGAAAATATATAATCACATTTTTCTTTATTATGGGTGCTTTTTTCAATGAAAAATCGATTTTTTGATCATAATTTTCAATTTTTTGATTTTTCAAAAACGTGTTCAAATTAGTACAAATAATGTGTATTTATGACAAAAATTAATATTGCAAGTGAAAAATGCGTTTTGATGAAGAATTTTCAAAAAAGAAAAAATCGACCCAAAATAAATTATCTCAAAAATTAATTTTTATTTTTTTCTGTGTTTTGTCACATCGTGTATTATCACAATCGGATATAGTCACAAAAAGTTGTGCAAAAACTGATGTGATTATATCCTGTTTTGACTGTATCTTTGATCTAACCCACAATAAAATTTTTAATATCTGGAAAATTTGAATATGCTGTTTTAGTTAAAATAGAACCTAAAAGTATGTAATTCGTTCACTTTTGTATGTTAATATAAGTATATTATTACATGCTAACTCGTATAATATTGAAAACAGATTTTATTCACAGTTTCATTAAAGTGTGCTTTTTGACTTTAATTTTCATTAGCGTGCAGATATTAATTTCAAAATTGGTTGCAATGGAACGCAAAAGGTATTATATGATTCAAGTGTGTTGAAATTCGCCTTTTTTTTCCCAACGAATTTGAGGAATTATTGAAGTTTTATTGTTGTGCAATAACTATTATTTAATTGCAATAACTTTCAAGTCCTTTTGACAGGAATTAAAAAAAGTTTGTTTTCAAAATTTTCGAAAAATTAAATATTTTGATCAATCCCATTGACAATTATTTGCAATTTAAATTCAAAATTTAAATTTGTGAATATCTTGGATGGAAGAAAGTTTGGCAAGACCTGAAGATATGGGAACGTCTGGAATAAGTTTATTTCTGTTTTATTTGATTTCTAATTAATTATAATGCAATTATAATCTCCAAAAAACGTGCGGAAAGTGGTCAAAAAATATAATTTTTATTTTTTGAAAAAAGGTCATTTTCAAGTATTTATGGGATTGATAAAACATTCATCAGATGTCTTTATCACACAGAATGTTCACAAAAACACCTATTTATGAACTCAATGATATATTTTCGGATGAAATGGGTCCTTGGAAATGGTATTTCGAAAATGTGCTGGAAGGAGAAGCTCCTGAATGCAGACATTATAAATGCAAAATGATATTCACATCCGGAGGCAAATATTACAAATATTGGAGATGTGGAAAATGTGGCAAAAAACAGTCAGTTTTTAAAAACACATTTTTGGAAAATTCAAAAATACCGCTGAGAAAGTTTTTGATGATTGTTTTATATTATTACATTGGTATATCAGCCGCACACATTGGTGAACTGCTTGGAATAAGTGAAAACACAAAACATTATTGGACGAGTGTTATCCGAGTCAGATGCACATCTATTTGGAACAAAAATCAAGCTGTCATTGGAGGGCCGGGAAGAATTGTGGAGATCGACGAAGCGGTTTGGAGGTGCAGAAATTTTGGGCGAGGGTAAAAGAAGAGACAAATTTGGATATTTGGAGCTGTGGAAAGGAAACCAGAGGGAGGTGCGGGAAAGAACTTTGTGATGATTGTGCCAAATAGGAAGGCTGAGACATTGGTTCCAATAATCCGAGACAAAATTCTTCCTGGAACTCGGATTATGAGCGATGAATGGAAGGCTTAAGCTAGATTGAAGGATTATGGTTACGCTCATGATACTGTCTGTCACAAGCGAGAATTCAAAAACAAAATTACACATGCATGTACAAACACTGTCGAAGGTCTGTGGATGAATTTACGGAAATTTTTTCCAAGAACTGGATACAGAGAAAAGTATCTTGTGGATAATATTTCTATGTGGATGGTTAAAAGAAACTTACAAATACAATTTGAGGAACTAACAAAGGAAATCGTCTTCGACTTAACTGAAAAAGAAAACGAATTGGTAGAATTAAAAAAAGAAGAAAATGTCTCAACAAAATTAGAGATAGAATCTGATTTGTAAGATGAAAATGACATTTCTCAAATGACAGAATTAAAAGAATCAAATCACCTTGGAGGAGGGGACAGTGCAAGTGCATCATAATTTGACCCCATGGAAGTTGATTAATTTATTTTTTTTTGAAATTCTTTTTTTTATAAAATACATTCACCCATTTTTTCCTCAATATTTTATTTTTTGTTTTTGACTTTTTTGTCAACTTCCGCACATCTCTGATGAATGAAAACATGATATATATTATCAACATTCCTCATATATTATTTTCACAGAAAATAGGCCATTCCCATATAATGCGGTCTTGCCGAAAGTTTTAACGATTCGGAATCTCGAATAGATCATAAGCAGACAGAATTTTTATTTCCACATAACGATATTGAAGAAAGTGAAAGAACAAGCATTTCAATACAAAATGCAGGAATAATTGATGTGTGCCATTGTTTATTGTTGCTTTTTATTTGATTATAAAATTAAACAAAATATTTTGATAAAAAATATTCTTCAGAATATGAATGATTATTTAAAAGAAACACCGAAACCACAGCAACATTTTTCTATATTTAATGAAGTTTGCAAAAGTTAAATTATTTAAAAAGAATTTAATTACAGAATCATTAACATTTTTAATCAATAAACAGCAAACTCCAACACAACTGACTGCCTTTCTTAGCCCGACTTGCGGAAACGATGTCCTTGTAAGCAGGAACGAGGTTTGCGAAAGAATGATGAGGATGATGAATGAGCTTCTCTCTCCAATCGCATCATCATCAATCACTCCCGTCAACGCTTTTCAAACAAACATCTCGGCTCAACACTTCTCCTTGCAATCCACTCCATCACCTTCTCACATCCACCTGAATCATCTTCAAACATTAACAGACCCAACACAAACTCCTTCTATCAAAAGAACTCTTCTTCCTCTGTGCTATAAAGAATCAAACAAAGAAACAAGAAATGAAAAAATCAGTTCATTTGACGAAGAAAGCGAAGATGATGAAGAAGAATCCGAAGATAAATTCGAAGACTCAGAAGAAACAGAAGATTTTGAAGAATCCGATGAAAATATTGAAGAAGAAGAAGAGGAGGAAAGCGAAATAGATGATACAATCAATGACAAAATAAAAGATAAGGATATCAATGATGCTCTTTGTGCAATTAAAAATTTGAGAGAAGTTGAAAAAGAAACAAAAGAAATACTAAATAAACAACTTCATGATATTTCAGACATATCGAATGATAATGAGAACAAACAGTCACCACCCTCATCATCTTCTTCATCAGCAACTTCAGGCAAAACTTCTGATCAAGATAAAGAAAAAGATAGTGCAAGTGATTATCACAGAACAACGAAAATGGACATCGCAGTTGCAAGAGTCGGGAAAGAAGTTGCACAGCAGTATATGAAACTTGGAAGCATCTGGTCAAACGCTACAAAAAAGAAGCACAAATGGGTGAACACATTGTTGGAAACATATTCGAAGCTTGTTGAATGTGATCCCTGGCCTCTAAAAAGGAATCTTGCTCGCGGATTTGTCCTGTTTTGTGGAAAAGAATGTTTTTATCCTTTGAATTCAATAAAATATGTAATCATACCATCTCTGAAGCGTCTCAGTATCATAAAGAGAGGAAAGAAGCTAAATGCGAAGACGAAGCAAGCCATGAGTGAAGCAGTCTGCTGCTTGCGACACAACAGAAATGTTCTGAAGAAAGGAAAGGAAAAGGAGCCAGCTCTCCTTTGGGATGTTCAACGAATTATCGATCTTTTTCCAGAAGAATGCAGGGCAAAAGAAATGGAATGCTCGCTGTTTCTCGTGGCCGTTCACACTGGAGCTCGGGCAGTGACGCTAGCAAATGTTTTCCTATCAGATATAGTGAAAGTCATAACATCCAAGCAAACTGGGAATCTTTTATGCACACTCAGGTTCAATCGAGCAAAGGGAATACTCGCTTGGGCGCATGAAGTGACCATTGAAGGTCAAGAAAATGTTCAAAACAATCAAGATCCTATTTATTGGCTTTCGAGATATCTGAAAACAAAAACCAATATAAAGTTATCTGAATGGGAAGCGAAAAAGCACACCATTGACACGAAAAAGAGAATATGGCCAATCACGACAGCATCCATGGGAAATCGCTTTCGACAAAGAGCAAGTCACGCAGGTTATGACTGGAATTTCCTCAGTTTCCACTCTCTTAGAAGTGGTTTTATTTGTAGTGCACTGATAAAGGCTGGTTCTAGTGCAGAAGCTAAACAAGCAGTATTGGAGAAAACTGCTCTTATTGCAGGCTGGGCTCCGATGCATTTGGCTCAAATGGGATATATAAAAATGGTCGCTCGCCGAACAATTGTATCCTCAAGGCTGGTTACTGCGAATGAACAAGGGAGTACAGGAGAAGTTGACGAGACTCTTCTTGATTTAGAAGTCTTCCACGGGATATCATTCAAAGTCGAGCTCGAAAAGGAAATAAATTCTGTAAAGGCATTCAACGATGAAGTGAAGAGAAGGATGAAGAAGTTCTTTGAGAAGGATGAGGTTGATAGAGTTGAAAGAAATCGGTATGAAAGCAATGCTGCTAAGAAGATGGTTGAGAAGACGAAATTATTGAAGAACATGGTTGAAAAAAAGTACAAACAAATTAACGATGAAAGAGATTCAAATCACTTTTATTCGAAATCGAGAATTGAAGATAAGATAGTTAGATTATATGTGAAAGATCAGTTGGTGAACAAAAAAGTTGAAGCAGAGACTTTGGCAAAGTTGTATTGTGACTTGGCAGAAGAATCAACGACAAAAGAAATAATGATGAAAAATCGACGAAAGAAGAAACAGAAAATAAAAGAAATTTAGAATTTGGATGGTTTGAAAGAAAGGAAGGAACTGGAAAAGAAGAAACTCGAAAAGTATTTGATTGACAGAGAAAGAGATGAAATGAATAATCTGAGACGAAAAGTCTGGAAGAAAGAAGAAGATGATATTGTGATTGAAATGTATAATAAAGGTGAATCCATTTATGCCACAGCTGAAAAACTCAAAAGCCGAGCCCCAAATCATGTGAGAGATCGAATAAGGGTGTTGATTCGAAAAGGTGTGTTGATTCGAAAAGGGGTGTTGGAGAATACAAAACCGTTAACATTTGAGAAGGAGTTTGATAGTTGGTTAATTGGCAAGAAGAAACAAAGAAAAATTCTTGATAAAGATGAAGATAATGATTCTTATTGTGAAGAAGATGAAAATACTTGTATTAAGTTAGCGAAGAAGAGAAAAAGAGCAGAAGAGGATGATGATTCTCAAAGCGATTTTTCAGATGAATCTTTTATTGAAAGGAATAATCGTAGGAGAAACAAACGAGTTGTGAAAATTGATGATAAAGGAAGAAGAACTGTTGAACAAGTTCAAGAGCCAAGCACAGGAACTTCCAGAAAGGAAAAACTAAAGTTTCATTTCAATCATAAAAGGGAAAATTCAAGCAAAGACGAAAATGAGGAAATCGAAAATGAAATATATGATTATTTGTTTGAAGATAACAGTAAAGAAAAAAGAAACAAACGATTGAGGAAAAAAGATGACGGAACTGGTTGGGAATTAGACGAAGAGGAATCATGTGTTGAAGTCATTTAAAAGTATTCATAATCACATATTTCGATTGAATTGTTTCGGAATCACTTTTTTTGAACAAAATAAAAAAGAAAATATAATAATTATTTGCAGATAAATGAGTGAAATCAAACTTTTTGGTGAACAGTTGATTTTCTGAAAAATTAATAGACATATTATTACAAAAGTTCCCTGAAAAAATACTGTTATTGAAAGAAATAATTATAGAATATATGTGAAATACATTCAATAGATGCAAAATGTAATTGATTTATCATTAGAAAAAATGACAAAACCTTTTGAGTTGTATTAACTTTGCGATAAAAATAAACTTTGAAGAATAACAAGACTAATCGTGCATTTATAGAAACATTATCAAAGTTGGATTAACTTTGATACGAAGAGGATCCAAAAATGTTTGCATTTATTGTCTTGAGTGATGTTTTGCTTAGTTGTTGAAGTTAAATTATTTCACAGAAAATCTTGTACCAAATAATATAACAAGATCAATTATGATAATTGAGAAGGAGAATATCATCTGGAAATTAAAGAATAAAAGGAAATCAATAGGAATGCAATTTTAATGAATAATGAGATGACTTGAACACAGTGTGATTTATATTTTTTCATTAATTCACGATTGAATTGTATTTTTTTAATCAAGGAGAAATCATTTGTTTTTAAAATAACGTTCAGAAAAGTTAATTGAAGGAATAGAAACATTGTTCAAAGAGTTTGCATTGTTTGTTGATTAAAACAGTATGTTACACTTTATTTGCTTGAAAAAAATTCATTTTTATTGAATATAGATATCAGCAAACGTTAAATGAAATTAAATGCTTATTGACGATCACTTATTGGGGAACAAAAGTTATTCATAAATGACGAATGGAGAATGAAAGAAAAATGTGCAGTTTCAAAGGAAGAAGTCAAAATACAAAATTGAGTGCACAGTTCATGAATTCAAGTTTGTGACAAAAGTGTTTATTTCTTTTGATTTATTTATTATAGAAAGTATCTATCACGTTTATTTGAATTCAGACATTTTGAATTCTTTGTTTATTAAAAAAGAAGAGCAAGAAATATTCAGTGCAACATAATTCTGAGGAATAGATATAGTGTACTGAAGCTTAATGATGATTTGAACCTTACAACATTGTTGTTATGATTGTTATATTTGATTAGGTTAGGTTAGTATGACCGTGGTCAATTCAAAATTGTGAAAAATGGGAAGAACATGAAAAACTGATGAAAATCACACTTTTTTGAAATTTTTGAATTTTTATGAAAAACATCATAAAATCGATTTTTTTCAACTTTTCAAGTGAAAATTCGTAAACCATAAAATTTTATGGGTCCTTTTTTGACACTGGAAAGCAGTGAAAATGGGACTCAAATGCTTGACATCTCAGCGCTCAAAAGGATATTCAATTTCTATTTATGTGAGTTGGATTGACAGTTGATGGTATTTGTGTTTGCTGCCATATCACACAAAAACACTTCTCCTTCAGAAAAATATTTGATAATGTGCAATTATATTAGGCTGCGAATCCTTTGAACAGGTGCAATTGTCGCTTTGTTAAACAGAAAGAAGCAATAGAAATGAAATTCTTTATGTGTTATTGAATGGAGAAGTCTTTTGCACATTGAATACTGAAATATGAAAGTTATTCTGAAAGTTGTTAACTTGGCACACAATTTTTATTGGATGCGAATGAAACAAGAAGAATTATTGGAAAATAATAACTTTTTCATTTATTATCTCTATCAATAGGAATATTTGGAGGATAATATTATCAAAAAACAATAACAAAAATGTGTCACTTCAAAAATATTTTTTTTGAAAAAATAGAAAAAATTACAAAGTTGATGAGATTTTCACAGAATTACCCAGAAAATTTGATTGAATTTGAAAATATAAAAATCTTTTCATGAATGAGATATGTTTTTGAAATTAAAAATTTGGAAAAAATAGAAAAAATAAATTTGCAACTTAGTGTCAAACGATTTTTTAAATTTCAAGGGAATTGAATGGAAAAGTGGAGTTTGACAAAATATTGATCAAGAAAACATAATAAAATAACAATAATTATTTGCATTTTGCAATAATAATGATAGAAATGCATCAACAAACGAATTTAATTTATTTCAACAATAAAATGAAAAATATTTTGATAATCATTTTCTTGAAATATACCGTTGTTTATTTCTATTTTCGAAATTTTAGATTTTTTCACACAGGAAAATCAAAATGAATAAAAAGATAGACTGAGCAGTTCAAGATTAATAATTTATATTCCATTTTGTATCTGTCATTATTCATTTTCACAAAAATTCTTTAATATTGTTATAAATTTTCACTTTCTTTCTTTGAAATCATAAAAAATTGTTGTATTCTCAATCATTGTAATAAAGAGTTTTATTGACAATCAAAAAATATAGAAATGAATTTCAATTGAAACAAATAAACTTTCAGATGTTGATTTAATTGATAATAAAAAGGGATCTTTCATTATTAATAACAGTTATTTATATTCAATCAAAATATAAATATTTTCTAAATAACAATCACAACAAAACCTATTTAATATCGAAACGCTTCAATCTTAACGCATTTATTAATTTGGATCTTCTCTTCCTTCTTCAGTAACAAGGCGAAAGGAATAAATTAACAAAACGATATAAATTAATTACAAAAAAGATATGAAAAAGTCTGGTATAAGAAAAACAGATATTGAAAGAAGTAATCAAAAAAAGAACATACTTTATACGTGATTTACATTATTGGAGTCTATTCACTTCAACATAACCCATCTTGTGAAGGATTCTTGAAGAATGTTTAAACACTGAGAAATATCTAAAAAGTTGAATAAAATCAATCAAATGGATTGTGATAATGAAATACAAAATAAAATTCTAACAATGAGTTTTGTTGGAACGACCAAAAACTAGGTTAGGGTTAAGCTTTTCGTACGTGCAGATTAGGAACCTCGCTTATGCTTTGTTTTAATTGCCAAAAAGAAATACACACTTGTATTATACAATTTTTATACTTAACTTTCAAAATTTCTAATTTTTTTTTCACATCACTTTTTTCTCATATAAAAAATATTGAGCATAACCATAATGAATTACTCAGTTTTTGAATAAATTCTATTTGGAATTATAAAAACAATGGAAAATCAAATGAATACTAACGATTGTGCAACTTGTTCAGAAAAAATCAGCAATGAAGTGTTCGACTCAATGCAGAATGTTTGTGTCTTTTATTTTGTCATATCAATAATTTATTTTAATGTCATTATTTTTCATTCATATTAAACATAGATCGTTTATCCACCTTCAACTCCGATTGTCTCAGAAAAAGATAAAGATACAAACACAGAATTTATAAGCCGAGAAGAAGTCTGCGCAAAAATGTTGCTCATGATGAACGAACTTTTATCTCCAATTCGTTCAACTCCACTTCGCAATCTACAACAACCTTCTTCCTTTTCTATTTCTTCAACTCCCTCGAATTCCAGCTCACTCCATCATCCTCCTCTGCAAAATCCCACAAAAACACCTTCTCTTCACAGAGTTTTGTCAATTCAAAACAGAACGAAAGAAGAAATAGAAAAAGAGAAAAAGAGATATTCAGAAGAAAGCGATTCTGAGACCAGTGAAGAGGTCTCAGATTATTCTGTAGAGTTAGACGTCTCTGATTATTCAGAAGATAATATTCCTGCGGAAGAATATTCAGGAGACTCTGATGAAAAGGAAGATGATATAAAAGAATTGGAAAAAGATGTAATAAAAGAAACATTAGATGAATTGAAAGAAGAAAGACTATATTTGAAAAATGATAAACAATTTTATATTGAAAAAGCAAATGCGTTATCCGAGCTATCTACTCAGAATTCTTCTTTGACAGAAAATCTTTCCGATTCTCTCTCTCCTCATTTATTGTTTGAGTCTGCCTCTGCCTCTTCCTCTGCCTCTGCTTCCTCCTCTTCCACTGCCATTGCTTCATCCTCTTCTTCCTCCTCCTGTTCAGAAAATAATTTTGATTTATATTACCACCCCACAAAAATGGATTGTGCTCTTGCACGAGTTGGGGTGGAAGGAACGAAGAAATATCTTCATGTCGACAGGATTTGGTCAGAAGCCACTCTACGCAAACATTCTTGGGTTGAGCGGCTTCTAACCACCTGGACACACAAAATCGGCTTGGAACCTTGGCCATTGCATCATCGGATGGCCAGGGGGTTCGTACTATTTTGTGGCAAGGAGTGCCATTATCCTCTTTCATCAATTTGTTATATCATCATACCATCAATAAAAAGATTAAACATTATTAAAAGAGGAAGAAGATTAAATAAAAGAACAGTTGACACAATGAAGCATGCTGTTCGTTGTTTAAAATATTCAAGTGAAGTGCAAAAAAGAGTTCTAAAAAAGGAGCCAGCACTTCTCATGGATGTCAAGCGAATAGTGAATCACATTCCAACAAGGCATCTCGACAAGGCACTTGAAAGCTCTCTTTATCTAGTTGCTGTCCATACTGGTGCGCGCGCAGTGACATTGGCTAACGTAAAGTTATCACACATTACTAAAGTGGTCCGTTCTAAAGTCACAAACAAACTTCTTTGCACAATAATATATTACCGAGCGAAGGGACAATATGATTGGGGAAGAGAAATCACAATTGAGGGAAATGAGGAAGAGGAGAAAGACGATGATCCGATTTATAGGCTTTCACTATATGTGTATCAGAAAACAGGAATAAGGCTGTCAAATTGGAATGAAGATAAAGTTAAGACAAACCTTAACAAGCTCATATGGCCTTTGAGTGTCGATAGCATGAGAGAACGGTTCAAAAACAGGGCTGTGTCAGCAGGATATCCGCGCCATTTGTTCTGCTTCCACTCGCTTCGTAGTGGCTTCATATGCACGGCGCTCATTATGTCGAATCAGGATGCAGAAACGCAAAGAGCTATCATGGAAAAGACAGCCTTCATTGCTGGCTGGAACCCCATTCGACTTTCTCAATGTGGCTACATTAAAGATGCTGTAAAACGGGCGATGGTGGCATCTCGTCTTATCGCTCCTCCCTGTGAAGGTCAAAAGCAGCAGGTCTTCGATGAAACACTGTTGGAGTTGGAGGTGTTTCATGGCATTTCATTCAAGGAAGAGGTGCCAAAGGAAAAGAGCGCGATGGAGAAGTATACGGAGTTGGTAAATGAAAGAATAAGAAAATATTTTGGAGAGGTGATCGTAGAGGAAGCGAAAAGAGAGAGGTACATAAAGAATGGAGCGAAGAAATTGATAGAAGAAAATGAAGAGTTGATGATGGTTGCAGAATATCGAATGAAAGAAATAAATGATAAGAAGGAAGAAGAACAAAGAAAGACAGACCTCTACTCAGTCGCTGCTTCAATTGCATACAAGTTCATTCAAGACCAATTTCATTTTCAAGGAAAGACACCTGAGGAAATGGCCGAGCTGTTCTGCAGCAAGGCTGAGAGCTGCACGTCGAAGGCACCAGTAAGAAAGTACAACCATAAGGTTGACCGTCGATCGCACATGACAGTTTATGAAAGAAGAAAGAAAGAGAGAGAAGAGGTGTTGAAAGACAGAAAGAGAAACGAAAAAAACAACATTAGAAGAATAAGATGGAGAAAAGAGGATGACGACATACTTATTAGACTTTATAATGAAGGCAAAAGAGCCACAGATATGATGAAGGCTTTCCCCTTCAGAGATCGTCAACACATTGACGATCACCTTCAGGTCTTGTTGCAGAAAGGAAGAATCAGCAAACCAGATCCAGTTCCGTTGAAAGAAATAATAGAAAAGGCAAAACAATGTCAAACAAATGAAATAAAGAAAAAAACATACAAGAAAAGAAAGCCTCCCAACATGGAAGATGAATGGAATGGAGAAGAAGAAAAGCCGACGAAGAGGAAAAGAAGAGATGAAGAAGAAGAAGAGGTGAACGAAGCTGAACTAGAAATGATGATAAAGAGGATGAAGAGTACAAAGAAGAGCAAGAGGTTGAAGAGGAGTGAGGATGGGAGTGAATGGGTGAGAGTGGAGGAAGATACCGAAGAAGATGTTCAATGTTTGTAAGAACCATTGAGAAGAAATAATGAAATGTTTTTTCACATCACCATACACCAATATAACAACGTATAATTATAAAAAACAATTATCTTTCTTTAAAAGAAAAACAAAAACAAACTTGAATAACTTCTTATCACTCTTTATAAACGTTTATGAATAACAATGTTTTATCATCTCTTTATCAATGAAATCCATTCAATAGTGCACTAACAACATCATAACAAAGTTTATAAGTTAAAAAAAGTTATTATAAGTATATATAGAAGTTAGTTATAATAAAAAAAATCACAATAAAAACATCATATATATTGTTATATAAACATATAATATAAAATATGTCAACATAGTTAGTCAAATATGTTAATAAAAATGAAAAATTATAAAACAAATCAAAAACCAAAATAGAGTCAAAATATTAGATAATGGGTCAATTTTCATTCAGAAAAATAAAAAAGATCAAAGGTTATTCAATCAAAAAAAAAATTATAAGAAAAAATGATAAAAATTTCAACAAATACAATTAGGTTAGGTTAGGTTAGGTTAGGGTTATTTAGTACGAGCCTAACCTGAAAAATAAAGGAAGGCTCATCAAAATATGATCATTTTTCAATTTTACTCATTTTTGCCCTTTACTGCTTTTTTTTCTATTCAGACCCAGTTTTTTGTGGTGAGATCGATTGCAATATGGATGATTCATCATTCTATTCACTTTTAATCGAACAATATGGACTTTTCATTTTTCATGAAAATTTTATGAGAAAATTTTCGGTCAAATTTTTGGATCAAAAAAAATTATTTTCTCGATGAGGAAAAATGTGAGGCCCCTGAGACTTAACCAGCGTGTACTACATGTGATTTGTGAATTTTTGAGATGGGGGTGTTTTTTGGAAATTTTTGAAAATTTTGACAATTTTTCACTTATCAAGTCATATGTCAGGTCAATGAGAAAAAAGTTGAAAATATCGATTTTTGTGAATATTTTTATTGGAAGTTGATATTTCACTAAAAGTTCGGATAATTCGCGAATAGTCCTCTGAATTTTTTTCTCGGGCCAGATTGGTCTGGTTAGTGAGAAAATGTGATATGAAGAATTTGACTGAAAAAGTGGTGATCTTAGATCAACGACCGAAAAATATGGGGTCTCAGATTCCTAGGTTAGGTTAGGGTTAGGGTTAGGGTTAGGGTTAGGGTTAGGGTTAGGGTTAGGGTTAGGGTTTAGGGTTAGGGTTAGGGTTAGGGTTAGGGTTAGGGTTAGGGTTAGGGTTAGGGTTAGGGTTAGGTTAGGGTTAGG